>NC_069507.1:117538554-117885381 GCF_027579735.1 Bombina bombina
AGAGTGAGAGAGAGTGAGAAAAGGAGAGAGAGAAAGAAAGAGTGAGAGAGAGTGAGAAAAGGAGAGAGAAAGAAAGAGTGAGAGTGAGAAAAGGAGAGAGAAAGAAAGTGAGAGAGAGTGAGAAAAGGAGAGAGAAAGAAAAAGTGAGCGAAAGAGTGAGAGAGAGAAACAGAGAGAAAGCGTGAGAGAGAGAGAGAGAAACGGAAAGAGAGAGAAAGAGTGAGAGAGAAAGAGTGAGAGAGAGAGAGTGAGAGAGAGAGTAACAGAAAAAGAGAGAGTGAGAAAAGGAGAGAGAGAGAGAGAGAGAGAAAAAAAAGACAGAGAGAGAGAAAAATAAAGACATTCACAAATAAAAAAATGAAGATCAAGAAATTGAGAGAATGAGAGAAAATGACAGAAAAAAGGGAAAGAGAGAAAAAAGAGCGATAAAGAGAGACAGAAAGAAATAGAGAGTAATAGAGACAGAGAAATTAAAAAAATGAATACAGAGAAAAATAAGAGAGATAGCAAGAAAAAATGAAAAATAAATATAGATTAAAGGGACAGTAACGTTGAAATGAAAATCTTTTATGATTCAGATAGAGCATTAGATTTTTAAAAAACTTTCTAACTTACTTTTGTAATCACATTTTGTTTGTTTTCTTGATATCTTTTATTGAAGAGTCAAACGAGTTAGGCTCATAAGAGCTCAGGAGTATGCACATGTGTGTTGTACTCTATGGCAGCAGTGTTGTGGAACATTATTTGTAGCTTTGTTATACAATGTTCAACAACACTGCTGCCATAAAGTACCACACACATGTGCATACTCCTGAGCTCTTATGAGCCTAACTCGTTTGACTCTTCAATAAAAGATATCAAGAAAACAAGCAAAATGTGATTACAGAAGTAATTTGGAAAGTTTTTTAAAATCTAATGCTCAATCTGAATCATAAAAGTTTCTCATTTCAACTTTACTGTCCCTTTAAAATAAAAACAATCATATGAAATATAAAAAAACCACCTGTCCAATTGTTGCGTTTACAGCTAGAAACAAACACGCAGGAGCTAGAAACAGCAGGTCATCAACCTTGGAAAATCAAAGATATAGAAAAGAAGAACATAGTAAATTTTTAATAGAAAAATACAGTATATAAAAATAGCACATTTCATGATTCTTACTTGACATAAAAATAAAAAAAATATTCTTTACTAACAAATTACATTGATTATCAGCGAAAAAAAAAAGAAGTAATAAACAACAGCGTCATGAGATAGAAGTAATTTTTTTATGTTCAAAAGTTTTCAAAATTATCCAAGTGAGAATGGAACACATTACTGTACATAAATCTTTCAAACAAATCAAATAATGGTTGTGTTTATTTAAAAGTTATTGAGATTACAAATTTGAATAAGAAAAATATATTTTTATTAGCTTGGATTGCATAAAAAATAAAATAATGGGTGATCAAAATGATCTCACTCCACTGCAACATAAGTGACCATTTGGGACATGGGAAATTGCAATAAAAGCATAAACTATATATATATAATAGTTATACATTTTTTTTTTTTAAAAACTCTGAAATAAGCAATCACATTTCCCACCATGGGAGTATGCTGGTGTCAACAAATCACAACCATTTTTTAAAAACAATTATATGCCAAAAAAAAGAAAAGAAATGGATAATAAAAAAAAAAACATATAATATTGCTAAAAAATAATAATATAATGCAGTAATGGAAGTTGTAGCCAATAATATAGAATTTGAAGCTAAAAAAAATGAAATAAAGATCACACCAAAATAAAATAAGATTGCTAAAGGCATATGAAGTTAGAGTGTATAAAATAAAAAAAATAAGTTTATACTTACTATATTCTTCGATTGTATTCTAAAGGTGATCTGTGTTTGCCACCCTGCTGCTATGTGTTTGCTGAATAGGGACCTTTGAAAAAAATATGCGTAGTCTCCGTAGTGTTTAGAATCCTCTATGAAGGCTTTCTAATCTGATTGGCCAGTGTTTCTGTTGCACAACCAATCAGATGACTTTGTTCCGTTGTTGCTCAGTGCCTTTATTTCCATGAGCTTCATGAGCGCGCTCATTAGCATGGTCAGGGGGCGTGTCAAGGAGCGGATAGAAAAACAAAAAAATAGATAGTGTCATAGAGGGCGGAGTTTAGAATATACGACTGGGATTTTTTTTATAATAAAGAAAGTCTTCTGTTTACTGACCCTTTAACCCTCTTGGACATGGAGTTCACCAGAGCTTCACAGGTTGCCACTGGAGTCCTTTTCCACTCCTCCATGATGACATCATGGAGCTGGTGGATGTTAGAGAACTTGTGCTCCCCCACATTCCATTTGAGGGTGCCCCACAGATGCTCAATAGTGTTTAGGTCTGGAGACATGCTTGGCCAGTCCATCACCTTTACCCTCAGCTTCTTTAGCAAGGCAGTGGTCGTCTTGGAGGTGTGTTTGGGGTCATTATCATGTTGGAATACTGCCCTGTGGCCCAGTCTCCTGTCAAGGTATATGTGAAGATTAATATATATATTATTATATATTTGGCTATCAGTACCAAATGATTAATTCATTTATAAGACATTAAATGCTTTGACTGACCAAAGTTCAATCCTCCCCCAATTCTGTTGATTACACAGGATGGGTCACAAAGTCACTTAAAAAGAAATTGCTTTCAAAGTAATCTTAGAAGGGTCACTTCAAAGAAGGATAGATTGTCAGATAGATTTCCCCATACAGTGAATAGAGACGTAAATGTCTAAAACGTTTCATTTAAAGCCTAATGAGATGCTCACATTTTCAAGGAAATGGAAAGCATGATGGAGCCTCAAAAGTACATGCCCATATATGGGTTTCCTGCCCAAGGTGTAGCCGCTCCGTCTGTGAGAATGTTTGAAAATACAAACATATTCAAGGAATTGTAGCTTTTAACAACTACCTGTTAAATGATCCCCTGTGAGCTGTGTACACATCTTACACAACCATATGTCCAGGCTGTATTTGAATCCATAAATTCTAGACAATGAAAGTGGCCAGGCAGAGACAAATAACATTCATAATTGCTGAGATTGATAAATATTGCAAATATATATATGAATGTTTAACATTTCTAACAATTATCTCTTTCATTTCAGGCATCTAAGAAGTACACATATAATTGATATTTTAAATGATATCCTGTATATTTTATCCTCTCAAAGAGAGATATACAGATATGAAATATTAATCTGTGTGGAATAATAGTTCAATGTAGATATAATTGTGTGAGAACCACATATAGCTATGTATGTGATGTTGAGCGGATGGCTGAAGAAGGAAATTGAATCCAGGATATGGATATTATGATTTTAAATTATTTCACAAAAGATATGGTTTTAAATGCATTTTATATATTATAAGTGGAATAAATTCACGTGTGGTCTTAAAATAATCAGAATAAATAATGTAACATAATACAGTACATTTGAACATTTAACTTATTAATATAAAGAAATTATAACATTTTAAATTACACATTTTAAAGAAATGCTTTTAAATGTTAGAAATGATTAAATGAAACTGTTTGTTTGTCATGCTTCCCCCAATGGCCAAAATCCAGTATAACAATCAAAAGATTTGACTGTTAAAAGATGCGTTTCCATAGTAACCATGCATCGCCTAGGGCAAATCACAAAGATGGTTCCCAGGTGACCAATGAGATGATCAGTTTCCGTAAGGGCCTCCCATATTCCTCACCAATGATTAGACAATATAAGCTGTATGCAAGATAGGAAAAAGGCTGCTGACTATTGCTGAAGGACTAGTAACTAAAATTTTGGCTGCGTTTTGGAAAACAGTTACTATAAGCAAATCAGGCTACCTTTTTCTGATCCATTGCAAATACACTTATTTTCATATGAGGTGGAACAAATTTGGGGGCTGAATTATCGATTTGGTCATCTTTGGTGATGTATGATTGTTCTAATTTTTAATATTTTAAACAAAGGTAATTGGTAAGACCATAGTCAAATTGTAGTTAATAGATTTAAAGGGGCACTCAGTATTTTAAACTGTGTTTCATAGTCCTGTATAGTGTTAAGTTTCTCTTTTCTATGCCAAGTAATTTATCTTAGCAAAATATAGATATATATGTATCTTAGAATTGGTTTTAATTATAAGTAACTAATAATTTATTTCATCTTAAATAAATGGGCATTTAAAGTGACTGTTTACATTAAGAATATATGTACTTTTAGTATCCTAATTAGAATTGTATTAGAATCAATTGTGGCTATATAGCGGATTGTACTGTTTGAATGTTAATAGCTAATATCTTGGAATCTCATTGTGCTAATTGAATGAAATTCAATTGTGAATAAGGCTAGTTCTAAAGGTACATTTTATGAGCTTTGCATAGCATATTTTAATAGTTTTAAACGTGTATAGTATTGATTCATATTCTGGTTCCAACAAATATATTTCAATGTGTTATAAAGAATAATTATTAAATATATTGTGTTATAACCCAGCCATATACTGACATATTATTTGGAGGCTCTGCTATAGATGTTATTAATATTTATCACATTGATATGAGATTTTTGTAGTAAATAGAAATTATTAAAAAGAAAAAAAAATGTGATTAAATATTTCAAAGTTAATGTTAATATCTTGAAATATTATTAAAAGTACATTTTTGAAAAATTAATAAAAATATTAATTTTTCATATTTCAAAATTAATATTAATATTTTTGAAAATATATTTTTTTTTCTTTCTCTTATTGGTAAAAATTGTATTAGCGTTTTAATCTAACTAAATACTAAATCAATATAATAATGTCTGTTACTAGGAGTGAATCATTCAATTCTGTACATAGCATTGAAAATTGTTCCCTGACAATACCCCTTACTCGAGGTGAGGTTCTTAAGATGAACATTATAGGCCACATTAAAGAGAGGTTTAATATTAAGGGTGAGTTAAATGATTACATGAATATGCTTGAAATTAAGGCTAAAAATATTGCCATTGATGATGAAAGGTGAAATGAAAAAAGTGAATGATTCCAAGAATTATTAATAATTAATCAATGCAAAAATCTCCAAAAGTGAGACAAACTAATACTAACATCTTGGCCCATTGTAATATGCATTATTGATGAAATGACGCTATATCTCATGGAGAAAGAATTGCAAATACAGAGGCTAGAAAATAGTATTCGCTCCTCACGCAGATGCAAAGAGAATTTAAAAATAGCCGAAAACAAAATTGATGCATTTGCCAAAGACATAGCCACCTTAGATAAGCATAACTTAGATTTACTAGCAAAGATACAAGAGTTAAATAAACAGCTTGCGCAAAACCAGAGAGAATTAAGGGATTTAAAAAGGTCATATTGCCATAATGAAAACCCCTCTATTAACAGTGAGAATAATGCAGATAATTCTAACTCCCTTAGAGAATGCATCAGGGATGAAATGCAGAAATTTAGGGAAGAATGTAGACAAATGACCCCTGTTGGGTCAGAAATAGATTTCCCAAATAGACAGTCACCTCATGATGTAAATTTAGGGAGCTGCTGTAACTCAGCTGATAAGGGGGAGGGAAACTCTAATAGAGAGTCACAGGGCGGAGCTCACTACCTAAATAGCCCACGTAGTACTAATGTACGTAGGGGGTCTCCCCATAGTGAAAATAGGGAACACTCCAACCCCAAAAATAAGGCTCCTAGGAAATAAAAAAATACGTCTAATAAGGTATATGACTCCCATAAAATAATTACTTTTCTAAAGGATGCAGTACCTAGATTCTCCAAAAAGGGAACAAACTCTGTAATTGATCGCTTAGAGGCCTTTGAAAATGCATTATCTATAATGAATGTGACAGGTGAGCAGTCAAAAATTGAATTTCTGCCCTGGGTATTTGAAGGTAAATATCACAAATTCTTTGCTTCACTAAAGGATAGGAATATTCATTTCTGGAATGAAACAAAACAACAGTGCAGAAAAGAATTCGGGCAACATTGCACTAAAACTGCAGCGAAAATAGCTGTATATGGTTTAAAATGTAGTGCAAATCAGAGCCCCATAGAATTCCTTTCTGTACTGAAAAATGCGTACAGTATGGCTGAAGATAATCCCATATTTGAATGCTCAGAATTTGTGAATTATTTTTTGAAGCACTACCCGAAACCATCAAAATTAATTTAGCTAGAGATTTTGATGAGAACTGCTCATTGGAATGGCTGATCAAAGAGAGTACAAAGTTATACTCTATTCAGCAGTCTGGTGAACAGGGGGTTAAGAGGGAATCAAAGCCCAACCCCAAAATTGTGGCAGAAACTACGGTGTCACCTAGCCCCCTCAATTTGGAGTCTAAAAAGAAAACCTATGCAGAGGTGGCCAGAGGAAACAGGCCAGCCCCACAAAGTTTTAACTCTACCCCTCCCCCAACAAGGGCTGAGGCGCAGAGAGACTATACCCAAAATGGAGTGCATACCCAGGTAAATAATTACTCTCAAAGAGAAGAATACCCACAAAATGATTGGTATCCCCGCAAGGGTAGATACAATAAATGGCGAAGATATTCTCAGGGTAACCAGACACCCCAAGTAAATAGTGCTCCCCAAAATACTAACGCTGAACAAGTTGAACCCCAGGGGCAACCACGCCAGGAAAGGAACAGCGGCCCTGATTCTGAGGGAACCTGATGGTCCAGGAATCACTACTATGGGGCATCAAGAGATAGGCCCAGGGGTAGAGGTAACTTGTACGATCAAGTAGATCAGCTTTATACCCAGTTAAATTGGTTGAGCGAACAATTCGCTAATATGAGTCAACCTTTTACGGATCAACCACCGAACAATACTTTTTTAGGGGTACAGCCAGTGGTCAGCAGTGGGCCACAGGCACAGTCATAAATACTGCAGTATCACCTGAAAGGGAGGGGAGAAATATACAAAATAAAATGATAAATGTCAAAAACGGTACTAATCATGTTCTCTCCCCACAGACCGGAAACAAGCAACCTCAGCCGGGAAAATTTAACCAATCTCTTCCTTTGCAGCGCTCTCTTAACCTTATCTACACAGATGCAGTACACAAGAACCCAGTCGACCCTATTATAGAGGGGACCGGTAGGAATGAAGTTTCTTCTGCATCAGGTAATGCGGCGGATTCAGGTAACACGTGGCGAAGCCCACAAGTGTGCAATAATGTAAATTTTATGTGTGAAATGGTAGAAAATGCAGGGAGATATTATGTATTAGCTGAGCTGCAGGATTCAGTTTCCAACCCTACCATGGGATTAATTGATACTGGGTCTCAGGCAACTATTCTATCCCACGGGTACTACACACAGCTAAACGAGCTAATACCCCACAAACCTAAAATAAAAGAATTTGATGGTTCACTAATAGGTGTTGGGGGCGACTCTCTAAAAGTCTACGGTACGGCCTGGTTAAAATTAAACTGGGGAACAGGGTCATTAGACACCCTGTCATTATAGATTATCTGCCAACTGATCGTTTAATTATTGGTAGTGATCTCCTGAAGCGATTAAGCACCATAATTGATTGCATAAATAATGTAATTTGGTCACAAGTCAAAAGGCCTATTAATTCTGAGAAATCTGGTATATCTCACCCCCAACATAACTAACACGTGATGGAAGAGAAGGCAGATGCTGTGGAGATTCATTTCAGGAATAACTCTGTACCTGAAATCACTATCCTACAGATAGATGATCAGACTCCTTTAAGTGGCTCTGATGGTAATACTTTTAAAATTTCGCCTGGAAAGATAGCGAATATTTCCTTAGACAGCGATGTATTAACCATATCTCTCCACAAGGGGGATCATAGAATCCCTAAGGGGGGAGGCCACGCTCAATACCTCGCAGGAATTGAGAGAGTTAAAGAGTATCTATTTATCCCTATACAAGTGCATGACCTTGGTACAACAAAGTATGCCAAATTGAACTTAAAACAGGAAGCTAGCTATATAAGCAAAGGCTTATTAGCACGGATAGCTGAACCTAAAGTGATTAAATATCTTTCTCCCCAAGACCACTGTGTCCACGGCCTGGATGACAGGTTTAAAAGCTATAACATCACAGCTAAGTGCTTATTATCTGACTCTATAGGTAATAAATCAGTGAAGCACTTGGTTTTAGTTCTAAATACTCCCCATAATCAAATATACATTGGCAATGATATCTTACATAGATATGCCATACAAATAGATTTGATTAACTCTTGCCTCTGGAGCAGTTTAAAGGGGGACCCTGAAGTATTTCAGGATGAAAATGCAGCCCTGAAATCAAACCAGCAATTGCCATATGCTGTGAATATGCAGGTGTCTAACGATGTTATAATTCCCGCTGGGGCTGATAAATTCCTTTTACCATTGCAGGTAAAGAGAGGTCAGAAATTAAAAACTTCTGAAACACTAATTTGCCTCTCCCATAGAATACAAAATCTGTGTATCACAATGACCTATACTCCTTTGGTAAATATTAGAACTATTCCAATACATGTTATTGTACATAACATGACCTCACAGGATATAATCTTATCCAAGGGAACTACCATAGGATATGCGCTGGAATCGAGTTATTACACTTTTGGATTCCAGAATAATATAATTGGGCTAATACCTGAAGGATATTTAACTGAAGAACAATTAATAGAACAAACCTTTGCCTCTATACCAGAGGGCCTATTTACTGTTCAGTCTATTTAGCCCTTCAGCTCAGAGGAAGGCATTTGTAAAATTGAAAAAGCCTCTCTAGTATTTGATCAGCCGATCAAACAGCAAGAATACCCCAATACCCAGAGTCATGGGGGTAATGTAAATTATAATCAAGGGGACCTCACCTCTAGGTTGGAATAAGCCTATGAAATAGGACAGCCTGAAATCTTTCCAGGATTTCAGCAAATAGTCGAAGAGCAAATATCTTTAGCTAATGGCTGTTCCAGCGATGATGAACGCCAACAGCTGCGAGAACTCCTGATGGAGTACAAGGATATGTTTGCTAGGGATTCTTATGACTGTGGGACTACAGACTTGCACATTGCAAGAATACAAACAGATCCCAATGCGCCACCTGTCTTTGTTAAACAATACAGACTTCCTTTAGCCTCATATGATTCTCTTGCAGAAATCATAAGGAACTTGGAAGAAAGAGGTATTATCAGACAGGTGCACAGCTCTTATAACAATCCTATTCTAGGTGTTCTTAAGCCCAATGGACAATGGCATTTGTGTGCTGACTTAAGACAGCTAAACAAACAAGTATACATGGCTGGCTGGCCTGTGCCATATATTGACCAGTGCCTAGCACAGATGCAGGGATCCAGAATATTCACTGCCATTGATTGTGCACAAGGATATTGGACCATAAAGGTACATGAGGAGGACCAGTATAAGCTGGAATTTTCATTCCAAAAGGTCCAGTATGCATTTCAGAGACTTCCTTTTGGATACATAAATTCTGGACATGAATTTGCTGTATTCATGCATACGGCTATGCCTGATGCACTGGAAAGGGGGACCTTATCTTATGTTGATGATGTTTTAATCAAAAGCACAGACTTTGAAAAACACATCACAGAACTTAAACACGTCCTCAGCCAACTTAAAGGGGCAGGTGTCAAATTATCCCTACAAAAAGCTAAATGGTGCCGCACTCGTGTAAACTTCTTAGGACATGAAGTTACTTCTGAAGGGCTAAATCCTCAGAATAAAAAGGTGGAAGCTATAACAAATTCTAAAAACCCAACTAACTTAAAAGAATTGAGATCATTCCTGGGTATGGCAAATTATTCTCGCAAATTCATTGATAATTATGCAGAATTAGCTAAACCACTACTACTTCTTCTAAAGAAGGATGTTAAATGGCACTGGAATGACTCAAGCACCTTGCTTAGCATACCCTGAAGGTGGTAAACCTTTCTTTTTAGAGACATGTTACACAGATATAAGCATGAGTGCTGTTTTATACCAAAAGCATGATAATTTAGGCAAAGTCATTGCTTATTCGAGCAAAACTCTATCCCCAGTAGAAATAAAATTTAGCGATTGCGAAAAAGCCCTCTTATCTACTGTATGGGCTCTACAAACTTTCCGCAGCTTTATACAGGGTGAGAAAATTATTGCAGAAACAGCCCACCAGCCTTTGTTATATTTGCAAAGTAAGAAAATAAGAGATGGGAATTTGTCTAATAGCCGCATAACAGCACATAACAAGGCTGGCCTTTAGAAATTCGCTACAAGCAGAATAAAAAGAATCCAGTCGCACAGGGGTTTGCTGAGCTCCTCGACTGTACTGCTAAAGATCCTGGGGAAGAATTATCAGAAGATGATTTTCTGGAGGAACAATTGCTTTCCCCATATAAAATGTATAATGAGGACCAGTGTAAAACATTATCTTGGGTATATGTTGATGGTTGTTCTTACCATGCCACTATTGATAATGAGCACAGACTAGTCGCTGGCATTAGTATAACTTGGGCAAATGGATTTCCAAATATATCTATAGGTTTCATCATTGGACCAAGATCCAGTCAAATTGCAGAACTCACTGCTGTTCTAAAAGCCATTGAAATGGCTATTGAACATGGTATTCATGAATTTGTAATCATTACTGACTCAAATTATGTGCGTGACAGTTTTGTTGAAAACCTGACAACTTTGAAAAGAAATGGCATGCAGAAAAGTAACAACAAACCAGTCAAGCATGGCAAGTTGTTCTGCGAGATTGATAATCTGGTGGTATCCAATGATTTAACCATACACTGGGAAAAGATCAAGGGTCATTCCAGGGTTCTAGGTCCTGATAAGGAAGGCAATGATCTTGCGGATTCATTAGCCAAACAAGGAGCCATAACTGGAGAACTCCTTAATATCGACCACTTAATGGGTGCAATTCAGGTAGAAGCCATTACCAGAAACCAGGCTAAACAACAGAGTGAGCCTAACCTGGTACAATGGAGTCAGGATTCTCCTAGTGAGGACCTGATCACTAGTCAAAAAGAAGACCCCATTGTAGGCATCTTCTATAAACACATAGAAGATCCTGAAAGCAACCCAATCTCAAAAGATGATTGTATTGGCAAAGAAAATCTTAGAATCTTAATGAAGTCCAGATCACAATTCAAATTACAGGATGGTACGTTAATTAGAACCTCCAAAACTGGCATCCAGCAATGGGTAGTACCCACCAAGTTCAGAGGTGTAATGCTTCAACATGCCCATGATGCTCCCACATCTGGTCATCGTGGTGCCAAACTCACGTGCATCAGTGCACCTAACAATAGTGCTGAAACAAGCGCAGCATTGCTCATCAACCACGTATTTTCCAGATTTGGTTTGCCCCAAAGAATCAAATCAGATCGAGGAACCCACTTCACTAGCGAAGTGATGACCAAAATGTGGAAAATACTAGGGGTTAAAAGAAAGCCCCATATTGCATATAGAACTGCCTCAAGTGGTGGTGGTAGAGCGTTACAACCAGTCCATTGTTAAAATCCTCAAAAAGTTTGTGAGTAAAAGGGTAAAGACTGGGATGTAAAACTACCTCTAGTCTTAATGGCATTAAGAGCAACTCCAAGTAGAGCTACCAAGATGTCACCTTTTGAATTGATGACTGGTAGAAGAATGGTTTTACCTCAACATCTACTGTACCGTACATCAGAACAGAACTTGATAAACGCTGCCAATACACATCAATATTGTCAGGTTTTTTTCCCTGTTTTGTTTGCCATGTGCTGCTGGCAGCCATTTTACTCACCTCTATTCCTGACTATGGTGCATTGTGGGGGATGCTGCTCATTTCCTGTACTTCCTTTTATGGCCAGACTTGTGTGCATCATCCATGTGAGACAGGATGCAGTCTCAGAATTGTGATGTCATCACTTATTATTTAAAGGGCCTCTGTTCAGTATGCTTTGCCTTTGCGTTGTCTCAGACCTGTTTGTGAGAGTTCCTGTGTATTACCTGGCTACCTGACGTCCTTCCTGGTTCCTGATCCCTGGCTTGTTCCTGACTCTGCTGTTTTCCTTGTTGCTGATTCCGGCTCGTCTGACTATTCGCTTTGGCTCCTGACTTGGCTCGTCTGACTACCAGCTCTAGTTTTGACTCCTGGCTTGTTATTTGAGTTGTGGACTTTTTTATTATTTTTTGCTATTAATAAAGGTGTGATTATTTTTGCACTTCTCATCTCAGTCTGATTCCTGGTACCCTGACATTACACAAAGGCCATGAATTCTGATGCTGCTAATTATCCACCTTTACCTGCCATCATTTCCAGAATGGATGTACAGGATCACCGCTTGGATCAATTTGCACTAGCCCTGCAAACCCTGCTGACTCGCACTGCACATTGGCTGCTCTTGTTTCCGCTGCTGCACCTATGCCTACCAGGAGCCTGTCCGGTTCTGCACCTCTACCTCAGCGATATGGAGGCGATCCTATTCAGTGCAGAGGATTTTTGAACCAGGTGGGCATTTACTTTGAGATGTTACCTCAGGCGTTTCCCTCTGACAGAGCTAAGGTGGGATTTCTCATCTCGTTACTCTCTGACACAGCTCTTGCCTGGGAGACAAATAAACCTGTGATTTCAAATTACCCTGAATTTGTGGCCTCCTTTCAAAGGGTATTTGATGTTCCGGGTTGCTCCTCCTCTGCTGCTAAACGACTCATGTCCATTCAGCAAGGTAAAAGATCTGTTGCTCAGTATGCTATTGAGTTCCATATGCTTGCCACAGAGGTAGGTTAGAACAATGAAGCCCTTGTTGATGCCTTCTTTCATGGGCTCTCTGATGCGATTAAAGACAAAGTTGCTGCCAGAGATTTACCAGAGGATCTCGAGGCATTGGTGTCTTTTTTTATCCTAAATGACATCAGACTCAAAGAGAGGCCCTCTTTCAAGGAGCGCTTGCGGAAGCCTCCTGTTCCGTTGTCTCCTACGTGTTCATTCCCACCCATTCCTCCCTTTCCTCCCATGCCTCCTAGTCCCGACTCACCAGGTACTGCTGAGCCGATGCAGTTGGGATTCACGCGTCTCTCCGCAGCGGAGAGGGCCTTTAGGAGGAGGGAGGGGCTCTGCCTCTATTGTGGGTTACAGGGCCACCTTTTGAAGTCTTGTCCTACATGGCCGGGAAACGCTCACACCTAAGGTCCTGTCGGGGCAGACCTTGGGTGGTTTATCCTCGTCCCCGGAACCGCTTAAAGAGAAACCTTTGGTCAGGGTTGTCCTTTCCTGGGTGGACTCCTCCATAGTCACTCAGGCTCTTGTTGACTCCGGAGCTGCGGGCTATTTCATTGACAGTGCTTTTGTATCAAAGCACTCCATTCCTGTTTTGCCTTGGTCCATTCCGCTTGCTATTGAGGCCATTGATTGCAGGCCCCTTCAGCCCGCACTCGTTACTCACGAAACTGCTCCGTTGTCCATGGCTGTTGGGGCTCTCCATTTTAAACCCTCCAGTTCCAGGTGATAAACTCTCTGCATTTTCCAGTTGTTCTGGGTTATCCCTGGCTCCAAAAGCACAATCCCAGTCTCGAATGGCGCAGGGCCGAAATTTTGTTGTGGTCCCCGCAATGTATTTCCACTTGTCTTCGGAAACCAGTTAAAGTCTTGTGCACTTCTTCGGTATCTCAATTGCCAGAGGAGTACCGAGAGTTCCTAAACATTTTTGACAAGGTCCGTGCCGGTATGTTGCCTCCTCACCGGTCTTACGGTTGTGCCATAGACCTGCAACCCGGAGCCATTCCTCCTTGGGGCCAGGTGTACCCTCTGTCTGTTGCAGAGAATTGTGCTATGGAGGAGTATGTTGCTGATGCTCTGTTGCGGGGATCAACTGCAAATCCTGCTCTCCTGCAGGAGCTGGCTTCTTCTTTGTGAAGAAAAAGGGTGGCGAGTTAAGACCATGCATCGATTATGGGGGTCTTAATCATCTTACTTTTAAGAATGCTTACCCTATTCCGCTCATTACGGAACTCTTTGACTGCCTCAAGGGAGCAACGGTCTTTACTAAACTTGATTTGAGAGGAGCGTACAATCTCGTTAGGATTAAGGAGGGCAAGAATGGAAAACAGCATTTAACACCAGGAGCGGGCATTATGAGTATCTTGTAATGCCCTTTGGCCTATGTAATGCTCCTGCTGTTTTTCAGGAATTTATTAATGATGTCCTACGAGATATGTTGCAACAGTGTGTTGTGGTGTACTTAGACGACATCCTCATACACTCACCCACACTTGAGGCTCATCGTTCTGATGTTACACAGGTTCTTCAGAGACTATGTGAAAACGACCTGTTTTGTAAACTCAAGAAATGTGAGTTCCATCAGACTCAAGTAACCTTCCTAGGTTATGTTATCTCCGTTGCAGGGTTCTCCATGTATCCTGACAAGTTATCTGCAGTTCTGCAGTGGCCTTGCCCAGTTGGTCTTCGGTCTATTCAATGTTTTTTGGGGTTCGCCAATTACTATAGAAAGTTTATTAAAAACTTTTCTTCCTTGGTCAAACCTATCACAGACATGACCCATTAAGAGAATGATCCACTCCATTGGTCACCTACTGCCATTAAGGCCTTTGATAGTCTTAAGACTGCCTTTGCTGCCGCTCCAGTTCTGGCTCATCCTAACCCTATTCTGCCTTTCGTTCTTGAGGTCGATGCGTCTTAAACTGGAGTAGGTGCCCTCTTGTCTCAACGTCCTACGCCTGACGGTTCCTTGCATCCGTGTGGTTTCTTCTCTAAGAAATTGTCTACAGCGAAGTGCAATTATGAAATTGGCGACAGGGAATTACTGGCCATAATTTTGGCACTCAAGAAATGGAGGCATCTTCTCAAGGGTACTAGCATGCCAGTGCTCATTCTTACTGACCACAAGAATTTAACTTATCTAACTGAAGCAAAATGTTTGTCGCCCCGACAGGCCAGATGGGCGCTATTTTTGTCTCAGTTTAATTATGTGGTCTCCTACCTGCCTGGTAGTAAGAATGTTAGGGCTGATGCCCTCTCTCGACAATTTTCACCTCTGTCTAAGGAGGAGTCTGTACCTACTCCTGTTATACCTCCTGACCATATTTTGGCTACCATACGTACTAATTTGACTTCTCCCTTGGGGGAGGAGATCCTGGCTGCACAAACCAATGCACCTCCTGAGAAACCTAGTGGTAAGTGTTTTGTTCCTGATAATCTTCGAATTAAACTTTTGCACACTTACCATGATCCTAAAGCCGCAGGTCACCCAGGCAAGAACCAAATGATTTGGTCTGTCACTCGACAATTCTGGTGGCCAGGTCTTTGTTCTGATGTTGCTGCGTATGTTGCCTCCTGCTCAGTTTGTGCACAGAATAAGACTCCTCAACGTCTTCCTGTGGGTCTTCTTCAACCTATTGATAATGGTGAGCGTCCTTGGACACATCTTTCCATGGACTTCATTGCCGAGCTCCCTGTTTCCAATGGCAATACTGTTATCCTTATGGTGGTTGACCGTTTTTCTGAAATGTCACATTGCATTCCCTTGATGAAGCTGCCTACCACTCAGGAGCTTGCTTCAATTTTTGCCCGGAAGGTCTTCCGTTTACATGGGTTACCCAAAGAGAGAGTGTCAGACCGGGATAGCCAGTTTGTCTCCAGATTTTGGCGTTCCTTTTGTGCTCAAATGGGGATCCAGCTTTCCTTCTCCTCGGCATATCACCCTCAATCCAATGGGGCTGCGGAAGGGTCTAATCAAGCTCTGGATCCCCGTTCATGGCAAATTATGGGTTTCAACCATCCTTGTTGCCCGATTCATTCATGTCTCAGGGTATTCCGGCCTTGAAGGAGCATCTCTGGCAACTCCGTTCCTCGTGGGTGCAGATACAGGATTGCCTTCATCAATCTATGCAGCGCCAAAAGTTCCAGGCTGATCGTAGGCGTCTGCCCGCACCTTCCTACCAGGTTGGTGAGAGAGTTTGTATGTCCTCCCGCAACTTGAACCTTCGTGTGCCTTCCAATAAATTTGCTCCCCGTTATGTTGGTCCTTTTCAAATACTCAGACGGGTTAATCCTGTGGCCTACGCTCTTGACCTTCCTCCTGCTATGCGCATCTCCAATGCTTTTCATGTCTCCCTCTTGAAACCATTGGTTTGTAATCGGCTTACCACTGTTTTGCCTCATCCCCATCCTATCTTTGTTGACAACCATGAGGAGTATGAGATCAGCAGCATTATTGACTCTCGTATGTCCAGGGGCCGTGTACAGTATTTGGTTCACTGGAGGGACTACGGTCCGGAGGAGCATTCTTGGGTTCCCACCTCGAATGTTTATGCTCCCGCCCTCCTCCGTGCCTTCCATGCCCGTTTCCCCAATAAGCCTTTTGTCCTCCTGTGGGGGAGGGGTCATTGAGGGAAGGGTACTGTCAGGGTTTTTTTCCCTGTTTTGTTTGCCATGTGCTGCTGGCAGCCATTTTACTCACCTCTCTTCCTGACTATGGTGCATTGTGAGGGATGCTGCTCATTTCCTGCATTTCCTTTTATGGCCAGACTGGTGTGCATCATCCATGTGAGACAGGATGCAGTCTCAGAATTGTGATGTCATCACTTATTATTTAAAGGGCCTGTGTTCAGTATGCTTTGCCTTTGTGTTGTCTCAGACCTGTTTGTGAGAGTTTCTCTGTATTACCTGGCTGCCTGACGTCCTTCCTGGTTCCTTATCCATGGCTTGTTCCTGACTTTGCTGTTTTCTTTGTTGCTGATTCCGGCTCGTCTGACTATTTGCTTTGGCTCCTGACTCGGCTGGTCTGACTTCCAGCTCTGGTTTTGACTCCTGGCTTGTTATTTGACTTGTGGACATTTTTATTACTTTTTGGTATTAATAAAGGTGTAATTATTTTTGCACTTCTCATCTCAGTCTGATTCCTGGCACCCTGACAAATATGTGGAGAAACTAAGAAAGCACCTGCAATATGCCTTTGCATTTGCTCAAAGGAACTTAGAGAAATCCGCAACTGCCACTAAAACCTATTATGATTTCAAGACGTCCAAAAGGAATATGAAATAAATGATAAGGTTTATCTTTACAACTTTGGAAGAGATCAGGTTAAGGAGAAGAAATTTCTTCCATCATGGAAAAGTCCTTTTGTCATTACTGACAAAATATCTCCAGTGGCCTATAAAATAAGGATCCCCTAAAGTGATAGTTTCATAGATAAATGGGTCCATATTAATCAGTTGCGAATGTATCCTAGGTCCCAACTACAAGTCATAGAGGGAGAATGAAGTCATATCCCCAAATGCACTAAAGACATATTGTAGTTTAAAGATGCCTAGCTGATAAGCATGAAGGCTCAACAATGACGGACTCTCTGCATAAGAGACTGTCTATGATGCATACCGTCAGCCTCCTCACCAAATACCTCTGACCTTAAGCCAATTTAAATAAATGTGTCCTACATCTATTTAAAATTGGAAGGGGGATTTATGTCAAGGTATATGTGAAGATTAATATATATATTATTATATATTTGGCTATCAGCACCAAATGATTCATTTATTTATAAGACATTAAATGCTTTGACTGACCAAAGTTCAATCCTCCCCCAATTCTGTTGTCTACACAGGATGGGTCACAAAGTCACCTAAAAGGAAATTGCTTTCAAAGTAATCTTAGAAGGGTCACTTCAAAGAAGGATAGATTGTCAGATAGATGACCCCATACAGTGAATAGAGACGTAAATGTCTAAAACTTTTCATTTAAAGCCTAATGAGATGCTCACATTTTCAAGGAAATGGAAATAAGCATGATGGAGCCTCAAAAGTACATGCCCATATATGGGTTTCCTGCCCAAGGTGTAGCCGCTCCGTCTGTGAGAATGTTTGAAAATACAAACATATTCAAGGAATTGTAGCTTTTAACAACTACCTGTTAAATGATCCCCTGTGAGCTGTGTACACATCTTACACAACCATATGTCCAGGCTGTATTTGAATCCATAAATTCTAGACAATGAAAGTGGCCAGGCAGAGACAAATAACATTCATAATTGCTGAGATTGATAAATATTGCAAATAGATATATGAATGTTTAACATTTCTAACAATTATCTCTTTCATTTCAGGCATCTAAGAAGTACACATATAATTGATATTTTAAATGATATCCTGTATATTTTATCCTCTCAAAGAGAGATATACAGATATGAAATATTAATCTGTGTGGAATAATAGTCCAATGTAGATATAATTGTGTGAGAACCACATATATCTATGTTTGTGATGTTGAGCGGATGGCTGAAGAAGGAAATTGAATCCAGGATAAGGATATTATGATTTTAAATTATTTCACAAAAGATATGGTTTTAAATGCATTTTATATATTATATATGGAATAATAATGGTCTTAAAATAATCAGAATAAATAATGTGACATAATACAGTACATTTGAACATGTAACTTATTAATATAAAGAAATTATAACATTTTAAATTACACATTTTAAAGAAATGCTTTTAAATGTTAGAAATTATTAAATGAAACTGTTTGTTTGTCATGCTGCCCCCGATGGCCAAAATCCAGTATAACAGTCAAAGGATTTGACTGTTAAAAGATGCGTTTCCATAGTAACCATGCATCGCCTAGGGCCAAATCAGAAAGATGGTTCCCAGGTGACCAATGAGATGATCAGTTTCCGTAAGGGCCTCCCATATTTCTCACCAATGATTAGACAATATAAGCTGTATGCAAGATAGGAAAAAGGCTGCTGACTATTGCTGAAGGACTAGTAACTAAAATTTTGGCTGCGTTTTGGAAAACAGTTACTATAAGCAAATCAGGCTACCTTTTTCTGATCCATTGCAAATACACTTATTTTCATATGAGGTGGAACAAATTTGGGAGCTGAATTATTGATTTGGTCATCTTTGGTGATGTATGATTGTTCTAAGTTTTTAATATTTTAAACAAAGGTAATTGGTAAGACCATAGTCAAATTGTAGTTAATAGATTTAAAGGGGCACTCAGTATTTTAAACTGTGTTTCATAGTCCTGTATAGTGTTAAGTTTGTCTTTTGTATGCCAAGTAATTTATATTAGCAAAATATATATATATATATATATATATATATATATATATATATATATATATATATATATATACTGTATATCTTAGAATTGGTTTTAATTATAAGTAACTAAGAATTTATTTCAGCTTAAATAAATGGGCTTTTAAAGTGACTGTTTACATTATGAATATATGTACTTTTAGTATCCTAATTAGAATTGTATTAGAATCAATTGTGGCTATATAGCAGATTGTACTGTTTGAATGTTAATAGCTAATATCTTGGAATCTCATTGTGCTAATTAAATGAAATTCAATTGTGAATAAGGCTAGTTCTAAAGGTAAATTTTATGAGCTTTGCATAGCATATTTTAATAGTTTTAAACGTGTATAGTATTGATTTATATTCTGGTTCCTACAAATATATTTCAATGTGTTTATAAATATTAACTAATAAAAATAATTCAGGAAATTTATATTAATTTCATGGTTTTAGTATATGCATATTGATTGAGGGTTTACTTTAAAGAATAATTATTAAATATATTGTGTTATAACCCAGCCATATACTGACACTCCAAAGGCAGGGGATCATGCTCTGCTTCAGTATGTCACAGTGCATGTTGGCATTCATGGTCCCTCAATGAACTGTAGCTCCCCAGTGCCGGCAGCACTCATGCAGACCCAGACCATGACACTCCCACCACCATGCTTGACTGTAGGCAAGATACACTTGTCTTTGTACTCCCCACCTGGTTGCCACCACACACGCTTGACTCCATCTGAACTAAATAAGATTATCTTGGTCTCATCGGACCACAGGACATGGTTCTAGTAATCCATGTCCTTAGTCTGTTTGTCTTCAGCAAACTGTTAGCGGGCTTTCTTGTGCATCATTTTCAGAAGAAGCTTCCTTCTGGGATGACAGCCATGCAGACCAATTTGATGCAGTGTGCGGCTTATGGTCTGAGCACTGACAGGCTGACCCCTCACCCCTTCAACCTCTGCAGCAATGCTGGCAGCACTCAAACGTATATTTCCCAAAGACAATCTCTAGATATGACGCTGAGCATGTGCAATCAACTTCTTTGGTCAATCATGTCGAGGCCTGTTCTGAGTGGAACCTGTCCTGTGAAAACCGCTGTATGGTCTTGCCCACTGTGCTGCAGCTCAGTTTCAGGGTCTTGGCAATCTTCTTATAGCCTATGCCATCTATGTAGAGCAACAATTATTTTTTTCAGATCCTCAGAGAGTTCTTTGCCATGAGGTGCCATGTTGAACTTCCAGTGACCAGTATGAGATAGTGTGAGAGCGATAACACCAAATTTAACACACCTGCTCCCCATTCACACCTGAGACCTTAAATCAAACACAAGGAAAGAGGCGCCGTATGTGTGAATCTGAAACAGCCAACATCAGATAGAAAACATGTGCAGGGTACTCACAATATGAAAAGGCACTCCAATGTGCCAATAGGAGCAGGCTGGTATTCACAGCAAACCAGCTGGCTGAACAGGCAATCCAGGATAACCAAAGTGAGAGACTCAGAATCTGGATCCCACGATATGGAGACAGGAGATTCTGTAGCGGCACTCAATTGTGCCAGTGGAAGCAGGCTGGTTTTCTCAGCAAACCAGCTGGCTGTATAAGGAGTAAAGCAGGAGCCTCCGCAGTCCTCCGGATAAAACAGGTAGCTCAGAAATAATCAATTTGGGATGAGGATATATGATTTAAAAAAGGTTTAATAAAGAATAAAAACAATTAAAAATACATATATCACTCATGTGCAGTATATAAGTGACATGCAACGCGTTTCTCGGAATCAACCGTTTCCTCAGGCATGAATTCTAACTCTACACACATCTTATAAATACCTGAGCTACCTGTACTGCCCCACCCTTCAAATTAAACCAGACCAATCACAGAAGCCCTTTGTTTAATTACCCATTAGTTGGTACACCTGCATACTTCTCATCCCCTGCCTTAATGTGCTTGATGGACTGGTGCAAGTGTTATATACAATGGGGGGGAAAGGAAAAAAATTGCCAGCTGCTTATTTTCATATATATATGTATGTATATATTATTATGATCTAACTAGCCCATCAAAGATCATAATATCTTAGCTAAGGGTTTAGTGATAATATTCGTAATGCGTATGTGCTCACCACATAGTATATGTGGCCAGCTCCAAATTGCCTATTTGATCTGTTGTCAACCTCATAGAATAAACAAATCTATATATATGTTCATACCTGTCTGCTTATGTGTGATGTGATGCGTGACTGGTACATAATTATACTGAATACCATATTGCTCTATTAAGACCTCAATATTTCTCTGTGAGTTCTCCTAACAAATCGCCTTATTCACAAAATTTATTGTTAATCGGGATACCGAGACCAAGATCCTAAAAGGTAAACAATTCTCTGTGATTTTTTGGCGTCTGACGTAAACGCCAGTGATAGGTTGACAAACGCCAGCCTCCAGACCAATCCCGAGTGCTGACCGCTGCATGCCCCTACTCGAGTGTGTCAGCAGATCGTAGGCTCACAAATATGGTAAATTGTACCCCCGGTGCCAGCCGCCCACTACAATTATTGTCGGCGTTAGTGAAGAGTACCGATCAATCTTAGAGTTACTTCTCGAGTCTCAGGTCTGTCAACTGAGGTACCCGCCCCCTTACTACGTCACGGGGCTGTCAACATAAATTCTGTGGGCACTCACATAAATAAATGCATTCGTTTCTATGGCTACATATTTGTAATCCCAAATAGCTGCTCCTATAGGTTAAACTCTGGTACCAGTAAGTATCCAATTGGTGACACTAGATCATACGGCATATATCGATAGTATGCGACCAGCCCCTAAAATCCCCACTATATACATTCCTAAGTGTACCTCTGTCTAATACCATAGTACATAAACACCAAGATAATGAAGGGAATATTAAATAACCGAGATATATCTATTCTCGGCTCACCAGTATTTATAATAATAAGTATTAGTGTTAGCCTGTTTAAGTCAAAAAAAGCTGACTGTCTGTTTCGAAAGCACCATTTATTATCATTATAGCTAAGGTACTATATGCGGAAAAGTGCTTGCCTATTTGTGACCCTTACTTCATAATATGTCTTATTAACTCTTTCTGTTCAACACTAGTCACCCTAACAGTATCACCAATAAATGTGGGGGCCACTACTAGATATAGAGATGAGCTGGTCAATACTTTTACCAGAATGATCAACACATTGTGATCCTAAGATCATTAGTATGTACAACATCTTACCACTCACTTCAAATCCAACTACTGCTAATCCTATCAGTGCCAATAATTCGAGTAAAACTGAACGGGTCATTCATCCCTACCAATAGTTAACATGAGGTATAAAACCGAGTGATATAAATGAACAAATATTATATCTAACCTTAAACACCATGAGAGGCTCCATGATCATATCAGACCTAACTGGTCCTCATAAAAAATATAACTAATAATAAAGTGAAATCTAACAATCATCAACCATTACAGTGATATTGATATCTCTTATTAATACATCATAATTAAATTAATCAAAAGTGATCTATAAAACAATATCTAAAAATAATAAAAAAAAAAAGTGTGTTGAGATAAATGTATAATGTTATTAATCATAAAAATGATAGTGCAGTGATACCTAACAATAAGTGTATAGAGATGTGTGTATAATGTGATAAATCCTAAAAATAATAATAATGAAGTGATACCTAACAATCAACCACCATTATAGTGATATTAATATCTCCTATTGATACATAATAGTTAAACTTCATCAGAGGTGATCTATATACTAATATCTAAATACAAGAAGTGTATTGAGTTCTGTGTATAATGTAATAAATCATAATGGTGACCTACATGCTAATAACTATAATAATCTAGCTACATAAACTAATATAATATGTGAAATTAAATGTGTATGGAGAAGTAGGCAGATGTCCACATAGGATTAAACTCTGGTTCACAATAATGTGCATATAATCATACAAAGCTAACGGTATCTATTACTTCATTGAGACCTAATGGAAACAATGTTTTGAACTTATAGATCCAATAGGTCTCTCTTTGTCTGAGTCTTGAGAACCTGTTATAAGTACGGCTAGGTGGGATACTTTCTAATGGAGTAATACTAAATCTGCATCTCCCTGCAGTGTGTTCCTGGCAAACATGCCTAGGTACACTATGTTTTATAGATTTGTTTTTAATATTTCTAAGGTGTTCACTCCACCTGGTTCTTATTTTTCTACAGGTTCTCCCAATATATTGGACCCCACATTCGCAGGTGAGAACATATATCACATATGATGAATCACAAGTTATTCTCGAGGTTATCTGATGTTGTTCTCCCGTTGTGTGAGATTTCACCTTGGAAGCTTTATGGGTGATATAATCACACATAAAACAGCGGGTCTTGCCACACCTAAAACTGCCTTTCAGTTGATGTCTAGTGGTCATCATTACGGGTTTCTTTAAGGTGTTTTTCTGTGTTGTACCTTTCGATAACATGACCACTTTACTGGGGGCTAATTTTTGTTTTAAGGTAGATGCCCTTCGATATACCACTTTAGGCCGTCCAGGTAATGTTTTTTTCAAAATGGGGTCTCTCATAAGAAGTGGCCAATGTTTTTCTAGGGTTTTTCTTATAGCTTTATAGTTAGAGTTATATTGGGTCACAAATAGAGGGATCTCCTTGTATGAGTTCTCTTGTTTTTTCTCATCGTTGTTATTTATTGACATAAGTAAATTTGTACGATTGAGTTCCCTGGCCCTTTTATAGCTGTTAGTTACCAGTTGTAATGGGTAGCCTTTCTCTAAAAATCTTGACTTAAGTGTTTGTGATTGTTCGTCATACTTGTCTATAGAGGAGCAATTACGTCTTATTCTACAATAATAAATGGTGCTTTCGAAACAGACAGTCAGCTTTTTTTGACTTAAACAGGCTAACACTAATACTTATTATTATAAATACTGGTGAGCCGAGAATAGATATATCTCGGTTATTTAATATTCCCTTCATTATCTTGGTGTTTATGTACTATGGTATTAGACAGAGGTACACTTAGGAATGTATATAGTGGGGATTTTAGGGGCTGGTCGCATACTATCGATATATGCCGTATGATCTAGTGTCACCAATTGGATACTTACTGGTACCAGAGTTTAACCTATAGGAGCAGCTATTTGGGATTACAAATATGTAGCCATAGAAACGAATGCATTTATTTATGTGAGTGCCCACAGAATTTATGTTGACAGCCCCGTGACGTAGTAAGGGGGCGGGTACCTCAGTTGACAGACCTGAGACTCGAGAAGTAACTCTAAGATTGATCGGTACTCTTCACTAACGCCGACAATAATTGTAGTGGGCGGCTGGCACCGGGGGTACAATTTACCATATTTGTGAGCCTACGATCTGCTGACACACTCGAGTAGGGGCATGCAGCGGTCAGCACTCGGGATTGGTCTGGAGGCTGGCGTTTGTCAACCTATCACTGGCGTTTACGTCAGACGCCAAAAAATCACAGAGAATTGTTTACCTTTTAGGATCTTGGTCTCGGTATCCCGATTAACAATAAATTTTGTGAATAAGGCGATTTGTTAGGAGAACTCACAGAGAAATATTGAGGTCTTAATAGAGCAATATGGTATTCAGTATAATTATGTACCAGTCACGCATCACATCACACATAAGCAGACAGGTATGAACATTTATATAGATTTGTTTATTCTATGAGGTTGACAACAGATCAAATAGGCAATTTGGAGCTGGCCACATATACTATGTGGTGAGCACATACGCATTACGAATATTATCACTAAACCCTTAGCTAAGATATTATGATCTTTGATGGGCTAGTTAGATCATAATAATATATACATACATATATATATGAAAATAAGCAGCTGGCAATTTTTTTCCTTTCCCCCCCATTGTATATAACACTTGCACCAGTCCATCAAGCACATTAAGGCAGGGGATGAGAAGTATGCAGGTGTACCAACTAATGGGTAATTAAACAAAGGGCTTCTGTGATTGGTCTGGTTTAATTTGAAGGGTGGGGCAGTACAGGTAGCTCAGGTATTTATAAGATGTGTGTAGAGTTAGAATTCATGCCTGAGGAAACGGTTGATTCCGAGAAACGCGTTGCATGTCACTTATATACTGCACATGAGTGATATATGTATTTTTAATTGTTTTTATTCTTTATTAAACCTTTTTTAAATCATATATCCTCATCCCAAATTGATTATTTCTGAGCTACCTGTTTTATCCGGAGGACTGCGGAGGCTCCTGCTTTACTCCTTATACAGCCAGCTGGTTTGCTGAGAAAACCAGCCTGCTTCCACTGGCAC
The DNA here is from genome assembly GCF_027579735.1 of Bombina bombina. Taxonomy (NCBI): domain Eukaryota; kingdom Metazoa; phylum Chordata; class Amphibia; order Anura; family Bombinatoridae; genus Bombina; species Bombina bombina. Next base: position 117,563,976 of record NC_069507.1, read on the forward strand.
AATTGAGTGCCGCTACAGAATCTCCTGTCTCCATATCGTGGGATCCAGATTCTGAGTCTCTCACTTTGGTTATCCTGGATTGCCTGTTCAGCCAGCTGGTTTGCTGTGAATACCAGCCTGCTCCTATTGGCACATTGGAGTGCCTTTTCATATTGTGAGTACCCTGCACATGTTTTCTATCTGATGTTGGCTGTTTCAGATTCACACATACGGCGCCTCTTTCCTTGTGTTTGATTCTAGATATATTAACCTTTGGAGGGTGAAGATCGAGTGCTGCCTCTGGTTTTGAGAAGACGGATATTTCTACCTTATTTGAGCACCTAGGACTTTGATCTTGTCTTTCATCCAGGACCTAGGACTCTGGTATCTAGTAGTGTGCATACACACACCAATACCATATTTTGTCATATTTGTTATCTGTGTATTGATGGTTTGAAACATATATTTCTTGGTAGCGCCCCCTATTGGGTTTTTCCCTTTGTTTTCACATTGCTACTCCTGTTTTAGTTTGGTGTTATATAGGGGTGCAGCTTATTAATATCCACACACAACATGTTGTCATCCACTGAAAGAGCCCAGAGGAGACTTAATCACAATTCTAATGATAGTGATTCCAATCCCTCTGTTAACAATGACCCACTAGTACTAGTGAGCATTGAAAATCTATTTTCCAAATTAGAGGATCTATTAAAAATAGAGAACAGACATTGGTGGGATTTGGACTGCCTGAAAAAATATAAAGAGAAAAAGCAGATACCCAGAGGGCTTAGACTATTTAAGAATTGTTCTTTTAAGAATGACCCTGAGCTACTATCTAAGTGGTTTTCTACTTTAGATGAATGTGCTTTTAAATTAATAGATCTACTTATCGCACATAGACAAAAACTAGTGGATGAAACTGGGATAGAAATTGACTCTGTACAAAAAGATCTGGAAGGGTTCAAAGAACATTCGGACTATGTGAGATTAAATACACAAACTATCAAAGGGGTAGATGATTTCACTTTAGAAATCATAGCCAAAAAAAACAAAAAAATGAAACGTGATGATGATGATTACATCAAAGGAGAAGTCCACACATATAATAGAGCTAAACCTCAGACCAATACCGAGTGGACAGTGGTAAAAAATCCTAATAATAATAACAACACAAAAGCTAACAATTACAATTATAATGGAAACAATAGGAATTATAGGCAATACCATGGGCCTAGAGAAAATCAATGGAATAACTATAACAATAACCAATCCCATAGAGGGTATGACGGCCACAACACAGATACCAGGCCCTATAACAACCATAATGGGAATACGATGACTCCCAGATATGACAACCATAATGGGAATATGATGAGTCCCAGATACAACACAAACAATTCTAGAAATTCTGGGTACCCCACACTGCAGAATGAGAGACCTCCCCATAGTGATAGAGACTATAGAAGAAATCTGTCTCATCAAGATTCTGATAATCCTAATTATATACCTATATATAATAGATATCAGTCGCTTAGTCATATGGAGGGTAATCAGTCTGTATCGGAAGAAAGTGTAAATAGGGACAATTTACCATCCACGTCTGGGGGGGTTTTTTTAGAGACCCCCCAGTTGGCACCTCTTTGGAGGAGACCAACACCACAAGTGTCAAATCAAAAAAAGAGACCGTACCCAAACGGGGAAAACGAGGCAGAGGGAAAACCCACCAAAAAACACAATTACAAAAATTAAAAAGTGGAATTTTCAATCTGTCCTCACATGCCCTTACGGATGACGAAGTTAGAATTCTAGGGAGGGGCCTTTCTTACTGTCCCCCCAGTACGCATAATATTTTCAATCTGTTTGTAGATTTGAATAGATATACACGAAAGCTGTCATTGCAAAGATACTTTGCATTAAAAATGATGAAGAACCGTAACATATCAGGTATGCCAATCACTCTAGATTCGCAAAGAGAAAGAGAATCATCTAATCTTCTCTATTGCGATCCCAGTCAAATTACAGAAACCCTCTTTGAGGAATATTTACACACCTCTTTCCACCCCCCCTCTACATGGTCTCCTCCAAAGGAGGATGTTTCTTACATTGACCTATTTCAACAGCTGGTAATGGAAGATTGGGAGAGAATTCCCAACCATATCCCCAAAAATAAAAAGATCTGGCCGAATGAGGCAAGAGCATTACATAACCTGGCTATGAATGACAATTTGGTCATCCGTCAGGCCGACAAGGGGGGTGGGATTGTTCTACAAGACCTTTGTGATTACCTTAAGGAAGCTAAACGCATCCTTTTGGATCAAGAATACTATAGAAAATTGACAGCCGACCCAACTTTGGATTTTTCCAAAAAACTGGGGAAAATATTGGATTATGGTCATACATCTGGTATTCTAAACAAAAAAGAAAAACGATATTTGATGCCAAATCACCCTGATATACCCTTTTATTACCATCTCCCAAAATTACATAAGGATGAAAAAGTACCTCCGGGTAGACCAATTATTGCCGGCATTAATAGTCTGACTGACAAACTGTCGGAATATGTAGATTTTTATCTCCAGAGATATGTGTGCAATCTCCCATCCTACATCAAAGACACCAAAGATCTACTGGATAAGCTATCACGGATTAAATTGAATAAGAATACCAACATCTTATGGGTATCTTGCGATGTAGGATCTCTATACTCAAACATCACGCATGAGATAGGTTTATTCACCACTAGTCTATACCTTGAGGGAGACATCTATATGCCCAAAACACAAAAGGAATATTTACTTACACTGATTGATTATATTTTACATCATAATTATTTTCAGTTTCAAGATGAATTTTATTTGCAGATCAAAGGTACGGCCATGGGCACCAGATTTGCCCCAAGCTTTGCCAATCTCTTCATGGGCCATTTCGAAAAGTTGTATATTTATGAATCGAACTGGTGGGGCAATCTGGTGTTCTATGGCCGTTACATAGATGATCTCTTGTTTATCTTTGATGGTTCCTTAACTGAGGCAAAAGAATTTGTATTGCATCTTAACAGTAACAATATGGGCATTGGTTTTACTTCCAACATTCAGCAATCTACAATAGAATTTTTGGATCTAAGTCTCACTTGGGATATTGATGGTAATATTTGTACTGCAACCTACTTTAAACAAGTTGATTGCAATAATTTCTTACACTTTGGGAGCAATCATTTACTAAATTGGAAGAAAAATATCCCTTTCAGTCAGTTTTGTAGAATAAGACGTAATTGCTCCTCTATAGACAAGTATGACGAACAATCACAAACACTTAAGTCAAGATTTTTAGAGAAAGGCTACCCATTACAACTGGTAACTAACAGCTATAAAAGGGCCAGGGAACTCAATCGTACAAATTTACTTATGTCAATAAATAACAACGATGAGAAAAAACAAGAGAACTCATACAAGGAGATCCCTCTATTTGTGACCCAATATAACTCTAACTATAAAGCTATAAGAAAAACCCTAGAAAAACATTGGCCACTTCTTATGAGAGACCCCATTTTGAAAAAAACATTACCTGGACGGCCTAAAGTGGTATATCGAAGGGCATCTACCTTAAAACAAAAATTAGCCCCCAGTAAAGTGGTCATGTTATCGAAAGGTACAACACAGAAAAACACCTTAAAGAAACCCGTAATGATGACCACTAGACATCAACTGAAAGGCAGTTTTAGGTGTGGCAAGACCCGCTGTTTTATGTGTGATTATATCACCCATAAAGCTTCCAAGGTGAAATCTCACACAACGGGAGAACAACATCAGATAACCTCGAGAATAACTTGTGATTCATCATATGTGATATATGTTCTCACCTGCGAATGTGGGGTCCAATATATTGGGAGAACCTGTAGAAAAATAAGAACCAGGTGGAGTGAACACCTTAGAAATATTAAAAACAAATCTATAAAACATAGTGTACCTAGGCATGTTTGCCAGGAACACACTGCAGGGAGATGCAGATTTAGTATTACTCCATTAGAAAGTATCCCACCTAGCCGTACTTATAACAGGTTCTCAAGACTCAGACAAAGAGAGACCTATTGGATCTATAAGTTCAAAACATTGTTTCCATTAGGTCTCAATGAAGTAATAGATACCGTTAGCTTTGTATGATTATATGCACATTATTGTGAACCAGAGTTTAATCCTATGTGGACATCTGCCTACTTCTCCATACACATTTAATTTCACATATTATATTAGTTTATGTAGCTAGATTATTATAGTTATTAGCATGTAGGTCACCATTATGATTTATTACATTATACACAGAACTCAATACACTTCTTGTATTTAGATATTAGTATATAGATCACCTCTGATGAAGTTTAACTATTATGTATCAATAGGAGATATTAATATCACTATAATGGTGGTTGATTGTTAGGTATCACTTCATTATTATTATTTTTAGGATTTATCACATTATACACACATCTCTATACACTTATTGTTAGGTATCACTGCACTATCATTTTTATGATTAATAACATTATACATTTATCTCAACACACTTTTTTTTTTTTATTATTTTTAGATATTGTTTTATAGATCACTTTTGATTAATTTAATTATGATGTATTAATAAGAGATATCAATATCACTGTAATGGTTGATGATTGTTAGATTTCACTTTATTATTAGTTATATTTTTTATGAGGACCAGTTAGGTCTGATATGATCATGGAGCCTCTCATGGTGTTTAAGGTTAGATATAATATTTGTTCATTTATATCACTCGGTTTTATACCTCATGTTAACTATTGGTAGGGATGAATGACCCGTTCAGTTTTACTCGAATTATTGGCACTGATAGGATTAGCAGTAGTTGGATTTGAAGTGAGTGGTAAGATGTTGTACATACTAATGATCTTAGGATCACAATGTGTTGATCATTCTGGTAAAAGTATTGACCAGCTCATCTCTATATCTAGTAGTGGCCCCCACATTTATTGGTGATACTGTTAGGGTGACTAGTGTTGAACAGAAAGAGTTAATAAGACATATTATGAAGTAAGGGTCACAAATAGGCAAGCACTTTTCCGCATATAGTACCTTAGCTATAATGATAATAAATGGTGCTTTCGAAACAGACAGTCAGCTTTTTTTGACTTAAACAGGCTAACACTAATACTTATTATTATAAATACTGGTGAGCCGAGAATAGATATATCTCGGTTATTTAATATTCCCTTCATTATCTTGGTGTTTATGTACTATGGTATTAGACAGAGGTACACTTAGGAATGTATATAGTGGGGATTTTAGGGGCTGGTCGCATACTATCGATATATGCCGTATGATCTAGTGTCACCAATTGGATACTTACTGGTACCAGAGTTTAACCTATAGGAGCAGCTATTTGGGATTACAAATATGTAGCCATAGAAACGAATGCATTTATTTATGTGAGTGCCCACAGAATTTATGTTGACAGCCCCGTGACGTAGTAAGGGGGCGGGTACCTCAGTTGACAGACCTGAGACTCGAGAAGTAACTCTAAGATTGATCGGTACTCTTCACTAACGCCGACAATAATTGTAGTGGGCGGCTGGCACCGGGGGTACAATTTACCATATTTGTGAGCCTACGATCTGCTGACACACTCGAGTAGGGGCATGCAGCGGTCAGCACTCGGGATTGGTCTGGAGGCTGGCGTTTGTCAACCTATCACTGGCGTTTACGTCAGACGCCAAAAAATCACAGAGAATTGTTTACCTTTTAGGATCTTGGTCTCGGTATCCCGATTAACAATAAATTTTGTGAATAAGGCGATTTGTTAGGAGAACTCACAGAGAAATATTGAGGTCTTAATAGAGCAATATGGTATTCAGTATAATTATGTACCAGTCACGCATCACATCACACATAAGCAGACAGGTATGAACATTTATATAGAGTTGTTTATTCTATGAGGTTGACAACAGATCAAATAGGCAATTTGGAGCTGGCCACATATACTATGTGGTGAGCACATACGCATTACGAATATTATCACTAAACCCTTAGCTAAGATATTATGATCTTTGATGGGCTAGTTAGATCATAATAATATATACATACATATATATATGAAAATAAGCAGCTGGCAATTTTTTTCCTTTCCCCCCCATTGTATATAACACTTGCACCAGTCCATCAAGCACATTAAGGCAGGGGATGAGAAGTATGCAGGTGTACCAACTAATGGGTAATTAAACAAAGGGCTTCTGTGATTGGTCTGGTTTAATTTGAAGGGTGGGGCAGTACAGGTAGCTCAGGTATTTATAAGATGTGTGTAGAGTTAGAATTCATGCCTGAGGAAACGGTTGATTCCGAGAAACGCGTTGCATGTCACTTATATACTGCACATGAGTGATATATGTATTTTTAATTGTTTTTATTCTTTATTAAACCTTTTTTAAATCATATATCCTCATCCCAAATTGATTATTTCTGAGCTACCTGTTTTATCCGGAGGACTGCGGAGGCTCCTGCTTTACTCCTTATACAGCCAGCTGGTTTGCTGAGAAAACCAGCCTGCTTCCACTGGCACAATTGAGTGCCGCTACAGAATCTCCTGTCTCCATATCGTGGGATCCAGATTCTGAGTCTCTCACTTTGGTTATCCTGGATTGCCTGTTCAGCCAGCTGGTTTGCTGTGAATACCAGCCTGCTCCTATTGGCACATTGGAGTGCCTTTTCATATTGTGAGTACCCTGCACATGTTTTCTATCTGATGTTGGCTGTTTCAGATTCACACATACGGCGCCTCTTTCCTTGTGTTTGATTCTAGATATATTAACCTTTGGAGGGTGAAGATCGAGTGCTGCCTCTGGTTTTGAGAAGACGGATATTTCTACCTTATTTGAGCACCTAGGACTTTGATCTTGTCTTTCATCCAGGACCTAGGACTCTGGTATCTAGTAGTGTGCATACACACACCAATACCATATTTTGTCATATTTGTTATCTGTGTATTGATGGTTTGAAACATATATTTCTTGGTAGCGCCCCCTATTGGGTTTTTCCCTTTGTTTTCACACCTGAGACCTTGTAACACTAACGAGTCACATGACACGGGGAGGGAAAATGGCTGATTGGGCCCAATATAGAGATTTCCACTTAGGGGTGTACTCACTTTTGTTGCCAGCGGTTTAGACATTAATGGCTGTGTGTTGAACTATTTTGAGGGGACAGCAAATTTACACTGTTATACAGGCTGTACACTCACTAATTTACATTGTAGCAAAGTGTAATTTCTTCAGTGTTGTCACATGAAAAGATATAATAAAATATTTACAAAATGTGAGGGGTGTACTCACTTTTGTGAGATACTGTATATATATAGCTACATTTCTGGTTAGAAACAAAATTCATGGATATGATTGCTTGTATTAAATGGGTCACCTTTTAGTGGGATTAATTTAAGCTCAACTCGATGGACTTCAGCCTTTTTTCAGCCTCATCTACTATGTTACTATGTTATTTATTTATATATATATATATATATATATTTATATATTATTATTTTTTTGCATAAAGAGAATGAATCCCATAAAATATTCAGCGCAACAAACACAATATGAAAAAATGCAATATAGGAAATGAAATCAAGCCAAAATCAGTCTTAATGTGTAATCAGTCTTAATATGAATTGATTCTCTGATCTTAGTTCTTGATACTTCTGGAGCTTTTCTATTCACAGTATTAGTATGAAATAATTGTATGTGACTAATACAAAGAGATGGGCCATTTTTTGCAGTACAGCGGTCCCACCCCTTGCACTCTCCCCCATCTCTTTTGCTCTCTCTTCCCCCCTCTCTTTTGCTTTCTCTCCCCCCTCTCCTTTGCTCTCTCTCTCCCCTCTTTTGCTCTCTCTCTCCCCTCTTTTGCTCTCTCTCTCCCCTCTTTGGCTCTCTCCCTCCTTTCTTTTGCTCTCTCTCCCCCCCTCTTTTGTTCTCACCCCCCTCTTTTGTTCTCTCCCCCCTCTTTGGCTCTCTCCCCCCCTCTTTGGCTCTCCTCCCCCCTCTTTGGCTCTCCACCCCCTCTTTGGCTCTCTCCCCCCCCCCCCTCTTTGGCTCTCTCCCCTCTTTTGCTCTCTCTCCTCTTTGGCTCTCTCTCTCCCCCCTCTTTGGCTCTCCCCCTCCTTTGGCTCTCCCCCCCCCCCTTTGGCTCTTTCCCCCCCCTTTGGCTCTCTCCCCCCCTTTGGCTCTCCCCCCCCCCTTCGACTCTCCCCCCCCCCTTCGGCTCTCTCCCCCCCCTTTGGCTCTCTCCCCCCCTTTGGCTCTCTCCCCCCCTTTGGCTCTCTCCCCCCCTCTTTGGCTCCCCCCCCCCTCTTTGGCTCTCCCCCCTCCTCTTTGGCTCTGCCCCCCCTCTTTGGCTCTGCCCCCCCCTCTTTGGCTCTGCCCCCCCCCCTCTTTGGCTCTCTCTCCCCCCTCTTTGTCTCTCTCCCCTCTTTTGCTCTCCTCTTTGGCTCTCTTTCCTCTTTGGCTCTCTCTCTCCCCCCTCTTTGGCTCTCCACCCCTTTAGCTCTCCCCCCCCCCCTTTGGCTCTCTCCCCCCCCTCTTTGGCTCTCTCCCCCCCCTCTTTGGCTCTCTCCCCCCTCTTTGGCTCTCTCCCCCCCCCTCTTTGGCTCTCCCCCCCCTCTTTGGCTCTCTCTCCCCCCTCTTTGGCTCTCTCTCCCCCCTCTTTGGCTCTCTCTCCCCCCTCTTTGGCTCTCTCTCCTTTTTGGCTCTTTTTCCTCTTTGGCTCTCTCTCTCCCCCCTCATTGGCTCTCCCCCCCTTCTCTTTGGCTCTCCCCCCCCTTCTCTTTGGCTCTCCCCCCCCTTCTCTTTGGCTCCCCCCCCTTCTCTTTGGCTCTCCCCCCCTTCTCTTTGGCTCTCCCCCCCTCCCTTCTCTTTGGCTCTCCCCCCTCCCTTCTCTTTGGCTCTCCCCCCCTTCACTTTGGCTCCCCCCCTTCTCTTTGGCTCCCCCCCTTCTCTTTGGCTCCCCCCCTTCTCTTTGGCTCCCCCCCTTCTCTTTGGCTCTCCCCCCCTTCTCTTTGGCTCTCCCCCCCCTTCTCTTTGGCTCTCCCACCCCTTCTCTTTGGCTCTCCCCCCCCCTTCTCTTTGGCTCTCCCCCCCCTTCTCTTTGGCTCCCCCCCCTCTTTGGCCCTTCTCCCCCCCTCTCCTGCTCCCTCTCTGGCCTCTGTCTTCACATCGCGGGACCCCGCCCGGCCACGCCCCATCGCGGCAACACCCGCCCGGCCACGCCCCTCGCGACGCCCGGCCACGCCCACATCACAACGCTTCTGTCGGCCACAAACAGCTGTGAGGTCTGGGGAGCGCGTGGCCGCTTCTCACGCAGCAGACCTCACAGCTGTTGAGTAGCTTACCTCGCGCTCCCCAGACCTCACAGCTGTTTGTGTACCTCGCGCTCCCTATCTCAAGGCCAAGTGTTTGCCTCTACTGCGCATGACGGCTTCAGACAAACACTTGGCCTTTTATAATATAGGATATAATACAGTCATGGTCAAAAATATTGGCACCCCTGCATTTCTGTCAGATAATGCACCACTTCGCCCAGAAAATTGTTGCAATTACAAATATTTAGGCATTCTCATGTTTAATTCTTTTGTTTGTATTGGTATGAGAAAAAAGTGAAGACAAAAAAGTCAAATCTGACACATTCCACGCAAAACTCCAAAAATAGACTGGACAAAATCATTGGCACCTTCTCAAAATTGAAAGAAATAATTGCATTCCAAGTTTGTGATGCTCCTGAAATTTATAATTAAACTCTTCTGTATCAATTAACAGGTGCTGGCAATATAGAAATCACACTGGCAACCAGTTAAAATGGGACAAATGTACTCAACCTTTCTGTTGTGTGTCTCTGTGTGCCACACTGAGCATGGAGAAGAGAAAGAGCAGCAAAGAATTGTCAGAGGATTTGAGAACAAAAATTGTGGAAAAGCATGGACAATCTCAAGGTTACAAGTCCATCTCCAGAGATCTTAATGTTCCTGTGCCCACTGTGCACAACATTGTCAAGAAGTTTACAGCCCATAGAACTGTAGCTAATCTCCCTGGATGTGGACAAAAGAGAAAAAGTGATCAAAGATCGCAATGAAGGATTGTTCGAATGGTGGATAAAAAACCTTGATCAACTTCCAGACAAATTCAAGCTGACCTTCAGGCACAGGATACAAATGTGTCAGCTCGCACTTGACAACGCCATCTGAATAAAAAGGGACGCTATGTTAGGAGACCTAGGAGAATCCCACTGCTGACACAGAAACATAAAAAAGGCAGATTAGAGTTTGCCAAAACTTACCTGAGAAAGCCAAAATCCTTTAAGGAGAATGTGCTGTGGACAGATGAAACAAAATTTCAGCTTTTTGGTAAAGCCCATCATTCTACTGTTTTCAGAAAAAGAAAAGAGGCTTTTAAAGGAAAGAATACAGTCCCTACAGTCAAACATGGTGGAGGTTCACTGATGTTTCTGATGCAATTGATGTTCACTGATGCAAATGATTTCAGTTATTTTTTCCAAGGGGTGTGCTATGAAATATTAAATTGAGGGTGCCAATAATTTTGTCCAGTCCATTTTTGGAGTTTTGCGTGGAATGTGTCAGATTTGGCTTTTTTTTCTCCACTTTTTTGTGTCATGCCAACACAAACAAAAGAAACAAACATGATAATGCCTAAACATTTGTAAATGCAAGAAATTTCTGGGCGAAGTGGTGCATTATCTGACAGAAATGCAGGGGTGCTAATATTTTTGGCCATGACTGTATATATTTGGGTAGGGCTCATAGGTGTATATTTATGTGTATATATTTGTATGTGTGTATCTATATATGTCATATATACACACACACACAAATATATAGATATACAGTAAAAATTTAAATGTAAAAATAAATTATTTCAAGTATTTCTAAAGACACCTTCAGCTTTAGCTCAGTTGTCTTAGTGCACCTTCGGGTTAGCCAGTGAATAAAAGCCAGAAGAGGCTTTTGCAGCATGCCACATAGTCTATGGGAAAATGGAATTAGTACAGTCACTGTATCTAATGTACAGATGTTAGCATGTCTGAGACTTTGGCCCGTGTGCTTTTTACTTTCAACATTTAATATATATATAAGAATAGGAGCGCTATTGGTTTAACTTGAGCTCGATTAGCTCTCAATAGCACTAATATTTTTGTGTTCCACTTTTAATCTAGGTCAATGATTGCATTTATCTCAAAACAAATGCATGTCTCTAAAAAACGACTAAGGGCTAGATTACAAGTGGAGCGTGTGAGTTTGTGGTAGCAATTAGCACTCAAAAAATTAACCAGAGATCCGATCTCTGGTTAATTTTTTAAAAGTACCCAAAATGCCCTCAAAATAGCATATTTCTTTCATGTAATTAGCAAGAGTCCATGAGCTAGTGACGTATGGGATATACATTCCTACCAGGAGGGGCAAAGTTTCCCAAACCTTAAAATGCCTATAAATACACCCCTCACCACACCCACAATTCAGTTTTACAAACTTTGCCTCCGATGGAGGTGGTGAAGTAAGTTTGTGCTAGATTCTACGTTGATATGCGCTCCGCAGCAAGTTGGAGCCCGGTTTTCCTCTCAGCGTGCAGTGAATGTCAGAGGGTTGTGAGGAGAGTATTGCCTATTTGAATGCAGTGATCTCCTTCTACGGGGTCTATTTCATAGGTTCTCTGTTATCGGTCGTAGAGATTCATCTCTTACCTCCCTTTTCAGATCGACGATATACTCTTATATATACCATTACCTCTGCTGATTCTCGTTTCAGTACTGGTTTGGCTATCTGCTATATGTAGATGAGTGTCCTGGGGTAAGTAAGTCTTATTTTCTGTGACACTCCTAGCTATGGTTGGGCACTTTGTTTATAAAGTTCTAAATATATGTATTCAAACATTTATTTGCCTTGACTCAGAATGTTCAACTTTCCTTATTTTTCAGACAGTCAGTTTCATATTTGGGATAATGCATTTTAATTTAACATATTTTACCTTAAAATTTGACTTTTTCCCTGTGGGCTGTTAGGCTCGCGGGGGCTGAAAATGCTTCATTTTATTGCGTCATTTTTGGCGCGGACTTTTTTGGCGCAAAAATTCTATTTCCGTTTCCGGCGTCATACGTGTCGCCGGAAGTTGCGTCATTCTTTGACGTTATTTTGCGCCAAAAATGTCGGCGTTCCGGATGTGGCGTCATTTTTGGCGCCAAAAGCATTTAGGCGCCAGATAATGTGGGCGTCTTTTTTGGCGCTAAAAAATTTGGGCGTCATTTTTGTCTCCACATTATTTAAGTCTCATTATTTATTGCTTCTGGTTGCTAGAAGCTTGTTCACTGGCATTTTTTTCCCATTCCTGAAACTGTCATTTAAGGAATTTGATCAATTTTGCTTTATATGTTGTTTTTTTCTTTTACATATTGCAAGATGTTCCACGTTGCAACTGAGTCAGAAGTTACTACAGGAAAATCACTGCACAGTGCTGGAGCTACCAAGCTAAGTCTGCTATAAACTTTTGGTATCTGTTTCTCCAGCTGTTATTTGTATTGCATGTCATGTCAAACTTATTAATGCAGATAAAATTTCCTTTAGTACTGTTACATTACCTGTTGCTGTTCCGTCAACATCTAATTTTCAGAGTGTTCCTGATAACATAAGAGATTTTATTTATTTTAAATCCATTAAGAAGGCTATGTCTGTTATTTCTCCTTCTAGTATACATAAAAGTCTTTTAAAACTTCTCTTTTTTTCAGATGAATTTTTAAATGAACATCATCATTTTGATGCTGATAAATCTTTGTATTTGTCCAAGATGGAATTTATTCGTTCTTTACTTAAAGAAGTGTTATTTGCATTAGAAATAGAGGATTCTGGTCCTCTTGATACTAAATGTAAACGTTTAAATAAGGTAGTTATTCCAGAGGTGTTTTATCTCCCTGATGCTATTTCTGAAGTAATTTCCAGGGAATGGAATAATTTGGGTAATTTATTTACTCCTTCTAGACGTTTAAGCAAATTATATCCTGTGCCATCTGACAGATTAGAGTTTTTTGGGACAAAAATCCCTAAGGTTATGGGGCTGTCTCTACTCCTGCTAATGTACTACTATTCCTATGGCAGATAGTACTTCATTTAAGGATCCTTTAGATAGGAAAATTGAATCCTTTCTAAGAAAAGCTTACTTATGTTCAGGTAATCTTCTTAGACCTGCTATATTTTTAGCGGATGTTGCTGCAGCTTCAACTTTTTGGTTAGAAGCTTTAGCGCAACAAGTAACAGATCATAATTTTATAGCATTATTATTATTCTATAACATGCTAATAATTTTATTGGTGATACCATCTTTTGATATCATTAGAGTTGATGTCAGGTATATGTCTCTAGCTATTTTAGCTAGAAAAGCTTTATGGATTAAACTTGGAATACTGACATGTCTTCTAAGTCAACTTTGCTTTCCCTTTCTTTCAGGGTAAATAATCATTTCGTTCCTTTCCTCACAACAAGGAACAAAAGCCTGATCCTTCATCCTCAGGAGCGGTATCAGTTTGGAAACTATTTCCAGTTTGGAATATATCCGAGCTTTATAGAAACCTCCTAAGTACCTATGAAGGTGCGGCCCTTATTCCAGCTCAGCTGGTATGGGGCAGATTACGTTTTCTTCAAAGAAATTTGGATCAATTCCGTTCTTAATCTCTGGTTTCAGAAACATTGTTTCAGAAAGGTACAGAATTGGCTTCAAGTTAAGGCCTCCTGCTAAGAGATTCTTTTCTTTCCCGTGTCCCAGTTAACACAGCAAGGCTCAGCATTTCTGAAATGTGTTTCAGATCTAGAGTTGGCTGGAGTATTTATGCCAGTTCCAGTTCTGGAACAGGGGCTGGGGTTTTATTTTATCTCTTCATTGTACCAAAGAAGGTCAATTCCTTCAGACCAGTTCTGGATCTATCATTATTGAATCGTTATGTTAGGATACCAACATTCAAGATGGTTACTGTAGGACTATCCTGCCTTTTGTTTAGCAAGGGCATTATATGTCTACAATAGATTTACAGGATGTGTATCTGCATATTCCGATTCATCCAGATTACTTTTAGTGTCTGAGATTCTCTTTTTAGACAAGCATTACCAGTTTTGTGGCTCTACCGTTTGGCCTAGCCTCAGTTCCAAGAATTTTTTTCAAAGGTTCTCGGTGCCCTTCTTTCTGTATTCAGAGAATAGGGTTTTGGTATTTCCTTATTTGGACGATATCTTGGTACTTGCTCAGTCTTCTCATTTTCGTAGAATCTCATACGAATCGACTTGTGTTGTTTCTTCAAGTTCATGGTTGGAGGATCAATTTACCAATCAGTTCATTGATTCCTCAGACAAGGGTAACCTTTTTAGGTTTCTAGATAATTTCAGTGTCTATGACTCTGTCCTTGTCAGTCAAGAGAAGTTTAACATTGATATCAGCTTGTCAAAACCTTCAGTCACAATCATTCCCTTTGGTAGCCTTATGCATGGAAATGTTGGGTCTTAGGACTGCCGCATCAGATGCGATCTCCTTTGCTCGTTTTTACATGCGACCTCTTCAGCTCTGTATGCTGAACCAATGGTGCAGGGATTACTCAAAGATATCTCAATTAATATCTTTAAACCGATTTTATGACACTCTCTGACATGGTGGACAGATCACCATCGTTTAGTTCAGGGGGGCTTCTTTGTTCTTCCGACCTGGACTATAATCTCAACAGATGCTAGTTTTACAGGTTGGGGAGCTGTATGGGGGTATCTGACGGCACAAGGGGTTTGGGAATCTCAGGAGGTGAGATTTCCGATCAATATTTTGGAACTCCGTGCAATTTTCAGAGCTCTTCAGTCTTGGCCTCTTCCGAAGAGAGAGTTGTTCATTTGTTTTCAGATAAGACAATGTCACATCTGTGGCATACATCAATCATCAAGGAGGGACTCACAGTCCTCTGGCTATGAAAGAAGTATCTCGAATTTTGGTTTGGGCGGAATCCAGCTCCTGTCTAATCTCTGCGGTTTATATCCCAGGTATGGACAATTAGAAAGCGGATTATCTCAGTCGCCAAACGTTGCATCCGGGCGAATGGTCTCTTCACCCAGAGGTATTTCTTCAGATTGTTCAAATGTGGGAACTTCCAGAAATAGATCTGATGGCTTCTCATCTAAACAAGAAACTTCCCAGGTATCTGTCCAGATCCCGGGATCCTCAGGCGGAGGCAGTGGATGCATTTTCACTTCCTTGGAAGTATCATCCTGCCTATATCTTTCCGCCTCTAGTTCTTCTTCCAAGGGTAATCTCCAAGATTCTGAAGGAATGCTCGTTTGTTCTGCTGGTAGCTCCGGCATGGCCTCACAGGTTTTGGTATGAGGATCTTGTCCGGATGGCCTCTTGCCAACCGTGTACTCTTCCGTTAAGACCAGACCTTTTGTCTCAAGGTCCTTTTTTTCCATCAGGATCTGAAATCCTTAAATTTAAAGGTATGGAGATTGAACGCTTGATTCTTGGTCAAAGAGGTTTCTCTGACTCTGTGATTAATACTATGTTACAGGCTCGTAAATCTGTATCCAGAGAGATATATTATAGAGTCTGGAAGACTTATATTTCTTGGTGTCTTTCTCATCATTTTTCTTGGCATTCTTTTAGAATACCGAGAATATTACAATTTCTTCAGGATGGTTTAGATAAGGGTTTGTCCGCAAGTTCCTTGAAAGGTCAAATCTCTGCTCTTTCTGTTCTTTTTCAACAGAAAGATTGCTATTCTTCCTGATATTCATTGTTTTGTACAAGCTTTGGTTCGTATAAAGCCTGTCATTAAGTCAATTTCTCCTCCTTGGAGTTTGAATTTGGTTCTGGGGGCTCTTCAAGCTCCTCCATTTGAACCTATGCATTCATTGGATATTAAATTACTTTCTTGGAAAGTTTTGTTCCTTTTGGCCATCTCTTCTGCCAGAAGAGTTTCTGAATTATCTGCTCTTTCTTGTGAGTCTCCTTTTCTGATTTTTCATCAGGATAAGGCGGTGTTGCGAACTTCTTTTGAATTTTTACCTAAGTTGTGAATTCCAACAACATTAGTAGAGACATTGTGGTTCCTTCATTATGTCCTAATCCTAAGAATTCTAAGGAGAAATCGTTGCATTCTTTGGATGTTATTAGAGCTTTGAAATATTATGTTGAAGCTATTAAGTCTTTCCGAAAGACTTCTGGTTTATTTGTTATCTTTTCCGGTTTTAGAAAGGCCAGAAAACTTCTGCCATTTCTTTGGCATCTTGGTTGAAATCTTTATTTCATCTTGCCTATTTTGAGTCGGGTAAGACTCCGCCTCATAGGATTACAGCTCATTCTACTAGGTCAGTTTCTACTTCCTGGGCGTTTAGGAATGAAGCTTCGGTTGATCAGATTTGCAAAGTGGCAACTTGGTTCTCTTTGCATACCTTTACCAAATTCTACCATTTTGTTGTATTTTCTTCTTCTGAAGCAGTTTTTGGTAGAAAAGTACTTCAGGCAGCGGTTTCAGTTTGAATCTTCTGCTTATGTTTTTCATTAAACTTTATTTTGGGTGTGGATTATTTTCAGCAGGAATTGGCTGTCTTTATTTTATCCCTCCCTCTCTAGTGACTCTTGTGTGGAAAGATCCACATCTTGGGTAGTCATTATCCCATACGTCACTAGCTCATGGACTCTTGCTAATTACATGAAAGAAAACATAATTTATGTAAGAACTTACCTGATAAATTCATTTCTTTCATATTAGCAAGAGTCCATGAGGCCCGCCCTTTTTTGTGGTGGTTATGATTTTTTGTATAAAGCACAATTATTCCAATTCCTTATTTTATATGCTTTCGCACTTTTTTCTTATCACCCCACTTCTTGGCTATTCGTTAAACTGAATTGTGGGTGTGGTGAGGGGTGTATTTATAGGCATTTTAAGGTTTGGGAAACTTTGCCCCTCCTGGTAGGAATGTATATCCCATACGTCACTAGCTCATGGACTCTTGCTAATATGAAAGAAATGAATTTATCAGGTAAGTTCTTACATAAATTATGTTTTTTTAAAAAATTAAAAACAACTGCACTAGGCAGTTTTTGGGGTCTAAAGATGGTGGGAGTGGGGTTTTCTCATAGACTGCAATGTAAATAGATATGTATATGCTTATATAAATATACTGTATATGTATGTGTTAATATGTGTATATACACATATTAACACATAAATATATAAGCATATACATATCTATTTTAAAATGCTGCCCATCGCTGCACTTCTTACCCCCTTCCATCTCTGGCAGCATCAGAACGAAGCTCCCATAGGAGCCTATGGAAGTGCGCTCTCATGAGCTTGTGTTTACATTGCGGCTAACTTGTAATACCAGCGCATATTATCATGCGCTGGTATTACAAAGTGGAGTTCTAATATTGACAAAAATCTGTAGGAGCAGAGAAAAGAGAGGCGCCTTATGGGACAGTATCGTAGTGCAGCGACAGAGACAGGAGACAGCACACACATCGAGTCAGGGTACTCACAAAGATGATGGCATAAACGTATGCCTCACTAGACAGGACGGAACCTTAGTCGCCCGCCAGACAGACCAATGGAAAGATGTATCCGGAACTCCAGGGTCCAATCCGCAGCTACAGGAGGTAGAGGCGTCAGAGGAACAAATCGTCCGTGATAGGACCAATTGCTATTAGCTCAGTTCCCTTCTCTGCGACACACCGGAAGTGACGCTACGCACTGAAGCTGGCAGTTTTCAGTGCGTAGCGTCACTTCCGGTGTGTCGTAGAGAAGGGAACTGAGCTAATAGCAATTGGTCCTATCACGGACGATTTGTTCCTCTGACGCCTCTACCTCCTGTAGCTGCGGATTGGACCCTGGAGTTCCGGATACATCTTTCCATTGGTCTGTCTGGCGGGCGACTAAGGTTCCGTCCTGTCTAGTGAGGCATACGTTTATGCCATCATCTTTGTGAGTACCCTGACTCGATGTGTGTGCTGTCTCCTGTCTCTGTCGCTGCACTACGATACTGTCCCATAAGGCGCCTCTCTTTTCTCTGCTCCTACAGATTTTTGTAACTACTCCTCTCCAAGAGTGCTGCCGTTAATATTGGTTGCTGGCTATTCCAGGAACTTTGCTATCCCTGAGACTGTTGTTTGAGCCGGGTCTCGGCTACCAGCTGTGCGCACCTCCATAGGATTTATCCTTTATTATCAGTTCTAATATTGCTTGCACTGACTCAAGTGATATTTAGCTCTCCACTTGTAAGCTAGCCCTAAATTTGTATGCGTTGTGGTGTACCCATGCTTGTGTGTAGACAAGTTTGTTCATTTCAAAAATAATTTCAAAAAGATTACCCGTTTCAGGGAAAAATATTAAAAATACATTAAAAACCTTCTGATTTTGTATATAGTCCCACGCTCCCTAGAAGGCCAGCATGCAGAATCTCTAACCTGCAAATGCTGCAAGTCAAATAGCTGGTTTAGGCGATTTACAGCTGTTTGAAAACTTAGGTTACATAATTGGTTTTAGTCTCTCAAAGAAGTACAATTTTTACACAAATACAGGAGGTGTTTAAAGACCCTTTAATATTATTAATTGGTAAATGCTTATATGTGTGTGATCCATTTTTCTGTCTTAAATATTCTTTTAAAAAAAAGGAAAATATATATCAACATAGAAATGGTATTGCTGTTAAAGTGATGGCAAACTTTACTAAACTGCAGAGAAGCATCTTATTAATCTTTAAATTTAAACTGAAGTTTCAGGCATTATTCTTTTTGCATTTTCCAAAAAAACATATTAGCCCAATTGTGTCTATATTTATTGCCCTCTTCCTCCGCCTATGGCGGATGCTTTTTTGTGTGTGATGTTTTCACTTTCTTCCAATCGTAATTTGTAGGTTTCCAGCAAAAACGAAAAGACACCACTTTGCTTAAATGCGCTTCTTTGTAGTTAGCATCACAGACCCCGTGCTCATTCATCTTCTGAGCATGCGCTATCTGAAAATATAGGAATCCCTGCTTACATCACTGAGTTCTGATACTCTATAGTAAGCTGTGGTTCTCTAATATAGTGCAGCACTTCTTTACAATTTGGAAAAGTAAGTGTCAAACAAATTAAATACTTGAATAATAGGATATCAGTTATATAAATATATATAAATGAAAGCTGTAAATTTGTTTTTAATTCATTACTCATGTTGCATTTATGAATTCATTCTTATATTAATAATGTATTTGTTACCTATCAAGATAATTATTCAACATTTGGGTTTAGTAAAATGTGAATATAAATTATTTATTTATACCAGAATTATATTGTTACGAAATTGATATTTTTATTACGGTAATCGGGCAGCCTCTCTACGTAGACAGCAGGTGGGACCACTCTCTACGTCACACAACAACTGAATCAGGAAATATGAGAAGGCGGAGGAACTAGAAGAGCGAGGTAGAAATAATACATTAAGGGCTAGATTACAAGTGGCGCTTTAACAGTTATGTGTGAGCCAAAAGGGGTTTATCGCGGGTGTTTGAGTATGTCGGATTTACCGCTTGTATTACAAGTTCAAAGTAAATGTGATCGCTTGAGCGCAATCACGATTTAAGCTAGAATGACTAGACATCAAAAATACATTACAAAGCACTGATGCTATCTAAAAAAAAATATTTTAAAAAAATATTGCACAAAAAAGTTAATAGGGCTCGAAGATATGAGATCTCAGGTGTTAGGGAAAAAAAGGCAAGCAAAGGGTTTTACAATAGAGATACATACATATACATTTCTAAACGGCCACTTTATTAGGTACACCTGTTCAATTGCTTGGTAACACAAATTGCTAATCAGCCAATCACATGGCGGCAGCTAAATTCATTTAGGCATCTAGACGTGGCAAAGGCGACTTGCTGAAGTTCAAACCGAGCATCAGAATGGGGAAGAAAGGGGATTTACGTGACTTTGAAATGGCATGGTTGTTGGTGCCAGACGGGCTGGTCTGAATATTTCTAAAAATGCTGATCTACTGGGATTTTCACACACAACCATCTCTAGAGTTTACAGAGAATTGTCAGAAAAAGAGAAAATATCCAGTGAGTGGTAGTTGTGTGGACGAAAATGCCTTGTTCATGTCAGAGGTCAGAGAAGAATGGGAAGACTGGTTCAAGATGATAGGAAGGCAACAGTAACTCAAATAAACACTCGTTACTACCAAGGTATGCAAAATACCATCTCTGAATGCACAACACGTCAAACCTTGAAGCAGATGGGCTACAGCAGCAGAAGACCACACCGGGTGCCACTCCTGTCAGCTAAAAACAGGAAACTAAGGCTACAATTCGCACAGGCTCACCAAAATTGGACAATAGAAGATTGGAAAAACATTGCCTGGTCTGATGAGTCTCGATTTCAGTTGCGACATTCAGATGGTAGGGTCAGAATTTGGCGTAAACAACATGAAAGAATGTATCCATCCTGCCTTGTTTTAACGGTTCAGGCTGGTGGTGGTGGTATAATGGTGTGGGGAAAATTTGTTTGGCACACTTTGGGCCCCTTTGAACAAATTGTGCATCGTTTAAATGCCCTGAGTATTGCTGCTGACCATGTCCATCCCTTTATGACTACAGTGTACCCATCTTCTGATGGCTACTTCCAGCAGGATAATGCACCATGTCACAAAGCTCAAATCATCTCAAAGTGGTTTTTTGAACATGACAATGAGTTCACTGTACACCAATGTCACCATCTCAATCCAATAGAGCACCTTTGGGATGTGGTGGAATGGGAGATGCGCATCATGGATGTGCAGCCAACAAATCTGCAGCAACTGCGTGATGCTATCATGTCAATATGGACCAAAATGTCAGAGGAATGTTTCCAACAACTTGTTGAATCTATGCAATGAAGAATTAAGGCAGTTCTGAAGGCAAAAGGGGGTCCACCCCGGTACTAGCAAGGTGTACCTAATAAAGTGGCCCGTGAGTGTGTATGTATATATATATATATATATATATATATATATGTGTGTGTTTATAAGTGCACATATGTATTTATATATGTATTTAGACATATATACACATATAAACACATAAATACATATGTACACACATATAGACATATACATAAGTGCATTTTTGCTCCATTGACTGCTATGGGAGAATACTTTTTCGCACGCACAATATGCTTTTTACACGCATCGTGTTAGCATGCAAAAAAACACAGTTTACTTTGAACTTGTAATATGAGCACTAACCTACATGCACAAAAAAATTACTTCTAGCGGAGTAAGCGCTTGTTCTGGTGCTTTAAATACTGCTCCACTTCTAATCTGGCTCTAAATTATAAAAAATCTAACAAGGATTTGGAAAGCAAAATAGCGTTTTTTCATGTCATATGCAGTTATCTTGAAATATGTATAGTAAACGGTAAAGGCTAGATTACAAGTGGAGTGCTAAATTTAATTAATTAGCACAGCTTTGTTTAATTTTCTAAAAGTGCCCCAAATGCCCTCAAAATAGATGTCATTATAGTTTTAATTTTAAAAAAATTAGCATTTTTTTTATTAAAAAAAAAACTGCACTAGACAGTTTTGGAGCTTTAAAGTTGGTGGGATTGGGATGTTAGAAAACAAAATCATATACATATATATTTTAAAATGCTGCCCATCACTGCACTACTTACCCCCTTTGCTGCATGAGGTTCTGATGCCCTCGGTGTCAGCATCAGAACGAGGCTCCCATTAGAGCCTATAGAAGTGCGCTCTCAAAATGCTTCCTAGCATTGCGGATGCTAGTGTAATTTAGCGCTCCACTGGTATTCTAGCCCTAAATATTTACGATCACTTTAAATAAACAGTACTTATATTTAATAATAAATTAAGCAAGATACACCAATTATGTGAAGACAAATATAATACATTTCTAAAAGCACGTATATTGTGCAATGACATGCACCTTCAAGAAGAGCATTGTGTCAGTTTGGAGTCACAAGGCTACATATCAGGAAAGGGATATTACTCATATTAGCCTTATCATTTCACAAGACATTAGGGACATACACATACTCTATGGCTGTACCAATACCTAACAGTCTTGCATAAGCATTACTGTCAGTGCATATCCTGTCTACATTTCTAGACATTGCATCTGGTGAAATTGACGGATCATAAAATAAAAAGGTGTGTTAGGTCTCCATGTGCACTTTTCTGTTTGTACACATTGTTTCAGGAAGATTACTCATTAACATCTGAAAGTCTGCTTATGCATGTTGGAATGTTACTGTGAGAAAGTCATTTTAACTATGATGAACTATTACCCAGGATATTATATTATACGTTATTATTATAACTGCTGCAAAGAAGGTGGAAAACATTTTACAATGTTGAAATCTAGCAGATGCCAACATTTTAGCTTTCTCTAGCCATGAAAAGCTTAAAGTGCTATAAAACATTTTAGGCAAGATTACATGACACACGGCAAATCTGTTTTTCGCAATTGCGCATGCGTTGGGTTTTTTTCGCATTTGAGGTTGCACAGGTGTTACAAGTTGTGATATAACTTATTTTGCGCGCGCGTTAACCCGCGTAATCCATAAAGCCAGATTGCGTGCGCGTTCACGTGTTCACCTATAGACCCCTATTTATCAAGCCGTCAACCGCAAATGCACTGGAATTCCGCAGCGTAATTGTGGCGAGCCTGATTCCCCTTAGTTATCAAAGCCTACAGACTGGCAAAAGTAGAAATTTGTGACGTAACATGCGATCCGCCGGTCTCAGTCCGACATAGATCGATGCTTACGTCACTACAGATGCTCCGAATGCAAATTCGGAACTACTTTTGCTAGTTAACAAATTCCTAACAGGTACGCTCGCTACTATTCCGGCCCAGCATACCTGCTTTTTAATCCGCCGCTGATGCCATAGGAATCAATGGGAGTCTGAAAGCAGCGAAAGCTCATGTTCGCTGCTGCCCAATATCCCATTGATTCCTATGGGAGAATAAAAGTTACGTTTACATCTAACACCTAACGCCACCTGTACTCCAAGTCTAAACACCCCTAATCTGCCGCTCCCAACATCGCCGCCACCTACATTATACTTATTAACCCCTAATCTACTGCCCCGACACCGCCGACACCTACATTATACTTATTAACCCCTATTCTGCCATCCCGACACAGCCGCCACCTAAATAAAAGTTATTAACCCCTAATCTGCTGCTCCCAACACCGCCGCCACCTACATAAATTTATTAACCCCTATCCCCCCCACTCACGGAGCCCACCGCAACTAAATAAAGTTATTAACCCCTAAACCGCCAGCCCCCCACATCGCCATAAACCAAATTAACCTATTAACCCCTAAACCTAACAACCCACTAACTTTATATTAAATATTGACTCATCCCTATCTTAAAATAAATTTAAACTTACCTTTAGATTTAAATTAAACTATATTAAACTAATAATTAACCTACCCTAACTGTTATACTAAAATTACAATAAACTATATTAAACTACTAATTAACCTACCCTAACTGTTATACTAAAATTACATTAAACTATATTAAACTAATAATTAATCTACCCTAACTGTTATACTAAATTACATTAAACTATATTAAACTAATAATTAATCTACCCTAACTATTAGACTAAATTACATTAAACTAAAAATTAAATTGACTATATTATATATTTAAACACCTAACCCTACTCAAATAATTTAAATCTACACTAAAAAAATTACTAAGTTACAAAAAACTAACAACTAAGTTACAAAAAATAGCAAACACTAAGTTACAAAATAAAATAAACACTAAGTTACACAAAACAAAAAAGAAATTATCAAAGATTTAAACTAATTACATCTAATCTAAGGGCCCTATGAAAATAAAAAAGCCCCCCAAAATAAAAAAAAACCTAGCCTACAATAAACTACAAATAGCCCTTAAAAGGACCTTTTGTGGGGCATTGCCCCAAAGAAATCAGCTCTTTTACCTGTTAATAAAAAATACAAATACCCCCCCCAACAGTAAAACCCACCACCCACACAACCAACCCCCCCAAATAAAACCCTAACTAAAAAAACATAAACTCCCCATTGCCCTGAAAAGGGCATTTGTATGGGCATTGCCATTAAAAGGGCATTTAGCTCTATTGCAGCCCAAACCCTAATCTAAAAATAAAATCCACCCAATACACCCTTAAAAAATCCTAACACTAACCCCTGAAGATTCACTTACAGATTTGAAGATCCGACATCGATCCTCCAAGAAGCCGGCAGAAGTCCTTATCGAAGCCGGCAGAAGTCTTCATCCAAGCAGCCAAAGTCTTCATCCAAGCCAGCAGAAGTCTTCACCCAGACGGCATCTTCTATCTTCATCCATCCGGCGCGGAGCATCCTCTTCGTTCGACGTCTTCTTTCCGAATGAAGGTTCCTTTAAATGACGTCATCCAACATTGATTGGATCAGCCAATAGGATGAAAGCTCAATCCTATTGGCTGATTGCAACAGCCAATAGGATTTTTTCAACCTTAATTCCGATTGGCTGATAGAATTCTATCAGCCAATTGGAATCTAAGGGACGCCATCTGGGATGACGTCATTTAAAGGAACCTCCATTCGGGAAGAAGACGTTGAACGAAGAGGATGCTCCGCATCGGATGTCTTGAAGATGGAGCCGCTCCACGCCGGATGGATGAAGATAGAAGATGCCATCTGGGTGATGACTTCTGCGGGTTTGGGCTGCAATAGAGCTAAATGCCCTTTTAAGGGCAATGTCCATACAAATGCCCTTTTCAGGGCAATGGGGAGCTTAGGTTATTTTTAGTTAGGGTTTTATTTGGGGGGGGTTGGTTGTTTGGGTGGTGGGTTTTACTATTGGTGGGGTATTTGTATTTTATATTTACAGGTTAAAGAGCTGATTTCTTTGGGGCAATGCCCACAAAAGGCCCTTTTAAGGGCTATTTGTAGTTTATTGTAGGCTAGGGTTTTTTTTTATTTTGGGGGGGCTTTTTTATTTTCATAGGGCCGCAAGATTAGGTGTAATTAGTTTAAATCTTTGATAATTTCTTTTTTGTTTTGTGTAACTTAGTGTTTATTTTTTTTGTAACTTAGTGTTTGTTATTTTTTGTAACTTAGTTGTTAGTTTTTTGTAATTTTGTATTTTTTAGTGTAGATTTAAATTATTTGAGTAGGGTTAGGTGTTTAAATATATAATATAGTTAATTTAATTTGTAGTTTAATGTAATTTAGTATAACAGGGTAGATTAATTATTAGTTTAATATAGTTTAATTTAAATCTAAAGGTAAGTTTAAATTTATTATAAGGTAGGGATGAGTTAATATTTAATCTAAAGTTAGCGGGTTGTTAGGTTTAGGGGTTAATAGGTTAATTTAGTTTATGGCGATGTGGGGGCCTGGCGGTTTAGGGGTTAATAACTTTATTTAGTTGCGGTGGGCTCCGTGAGTGGCAGGATAGGGGTTAATAACATAATGTAGGTGGCGGCGGTGTAGGGGGCGGCAGATAAGGGGTTAATAACATAATGTAGGTGGCGGCAGTGTAGGGGGCGGCAGATTAGGGGTTAAGAACATAATGTAGGTGGCGGCGGGGTCCGGCGGAATAGGGGTTAATAAGTTTATTAGAGTTGCGGTGGGCTCCGGGAGCAGCAGTTTAGGGGTTAATAACTTTATTTAGTCGCTGCAGGGCCCGGGAACGGCGGGATAGGGGTTAAACAGTTTAGTATAGTGGCGGTGTTTAGTGACAGTATACAAATAAAGCTGGGAAAAAGCCGAAGAGCAGCGAGATCGATGACTGTCAGTTAACAACAGTCCACTGCTCATCACCCCGTACTTGGTGCGCAGCTTTTTGACAGCTTTTTTGTTAAATATGGAGAGCGTATTCAGGTCCGCGGCCGCAATGTTAGGTGATGTCAGACGAGCGTATTGGTGCCGTCGAATGCAGCACAGTTGACGGCTTGATAGGTAGGCCTCATAGAAACCAATGGAGAAGACAAATAGAAAAAAAAAACTTATCTGTTGCGCAATTCCCATGACGTATTCTCCTTGAAAAGTGTACATGAAAATGCGAATATTTCATAATGCAAGGTTGTTAACAGAATATGTTCTATTTATTTCTAAATAAATATTTCTGTATATATGTGATGATTTTTGGACAGCTATACTGTATCTATTTATAGAGAGATATGTATATGAATATATATATGTTTAGATATCTCAAGATCTATATGCGAACATCTATTTGACTATCCATCTGAGATATTGTTTAATGTGCATAAGAATCTAATGTGAAATCTTTTCATTATCTCCATAGTTAAACATATCTCTGTACATATACATCCATGTTTCTCTATGTATGTGTATCTCCATGTAAAATCACTTTGTCTGCTTTTTTTCCTAATACCCGAGATCTCCTATTTTTTAGCCATTATAACTTTTGTGTGCAATATATTTTTACAATAATTTTCATTAGACAGTGTTAATATGAGTGTAACTTTGTAATGTTTTTTTTGAAGTGTTCGGTGAAAGTTTTTTGTTTTATGTCCCTTTAACTATAGCACTAATCCTTAAAATGTATCTCTGTCCCAGACCAAAATGATGAGCTCTGATCCCAGTATGGGAACTTTGGGCCCTATTTAACAAATGTCGCGCCCACATTAACTCGTATTACAAATTGAAAGTAAACTGCACTTGTTAGGTTAACTAAATGTGCACTTGTCCGGTTAGAATGAAGACATAGATTGATATTTATCAAGCCGTCAACCGCAACTTCCGCAGCGTAATTGTGGTGAGCCTGATTCGCCCCATTTAACAAAGCCTACAGACCGTCAAAATTTTAAATTTGTGATGTAACATATGATCTGCTCGTCTCAATCCGACACAGGTCGATGCTTACGTCATTACAGATGTTCCGAATACAAATTTGGCACTATCTGACAACTTTTGCTAGTTATCAAATTTCTAATGTTTTTAATCTGCCACCCTGGAGGCCGCGGATTCCATAGGAATCAATGGGAGTCTAAAAGCAGTGAAAGCTTATGTTCACTGCTGCCAGATATCCCATTGATTTCTATGGTAGAAAACCAGTTACATTTACACCTAACACCCTAACATAAGCCCTGAGTCTAAACACCCCTAATCTGCCACCCCGACATTGCCTTCACCTACATAATGTTATTAACCCCTATCCAGCCGCTCCCCGACACCGCCACCACTAAATAAATGTATTAACCCCTAAAAAGCCCCCCAAAATAAAATAAAAATAAATCATCTCTTTTACCTGTAAATAAAAAAACAAATACCCCCCCAACAGTAAAACCCACCACCCACACAACCAACCCCCCAAATAAAAACCTAAATCTAAAAAACCTAAGCTCCCCAAATGCCCTGAAAAAGGCATTTGTATGGGCATTGCCCTTAAAAGGGCATTTAGCTCTTTTTCAGCCCAAAGTCCCTAACCTAAAATTAAAACCCACTCAATAAACCCTTTAACAAAACTAACACTAACCCCCGAAGATCCACTTACAGTTTTTGAAGACCGGACATCCATCCATTCTATTTGAATAGCCAATAGAATGCGAGATACAGATATCCAACAGTGCTGAAACTGACCTAAAGCTCCTTAACAGAATGGGCCCCTAGCTGCCCACAAAGTAAGATACGAACAAGATAATTATCTGAAGGAGCGCCACAGATAGGCAAGGTCTAAACTAGAGATAGAGATTCCAATGTGTTAAAAACAATGGTATTTTAATAACACAGGTTAAAATCAATAATCAAATTTAACAAATGAAATAGTAAAAACATCAAATAAACTACAATCTACTGCATGGATCCATGACTGTAAATATAAAAACATGTAAACATCTAAAAGATTAAGATCAATGGTCGACAAGGCTGAAACAGTGTATAATGAACAATAAGTACTTAGAAATTAGATTGATAAACCTATCTAGATGACAATGAGATATATACAGAAATATACAAAAAAGGATGTAGAAAAATAATTAAACAAAAAGTTAAGATTGAAATATGTCCAGACACAATGTGTATAAGATCTATAAGCATACACAGCCCTCCTATGGCTTGATAAATCCAAAGTGCAAGTGAAAAAATGTGGTGAAATGTTCTCCAATGGTGTTAAACTAAAATATCAAATATCAGTGTCCAAAATAATATGCAAAAATACAATGAAAAGGTGTTTATGTATGCAGTCAAAATCCAAGGAACTTCCAAAAAAACAAATAATGTATAAAATCCAATGTGATAAACGAATGTAGTGTCACAAAAACTCCCAAAAAAGTTAGGTAATGATCAGGCAAAAATAAGATAGAAAAAACAAAACAAAACTAAATGCGACCAAAAATACTCCAATTGAAAAAAATGAAAAAATAGTGGTGTAAAATCTTCAAATCCTGTAATAAAAAGAAAATAAGGCTTAGATTTAGAGTTTGGCGGTAGCTGTCAAAACCAGCGTTAGAGGCTCCTAACGCTGGTTTTTACCGCCCGCTGCTATTTGGAGTCAGTCAGGAAAGGGTCTAACGCTCACTTTTCAGCCGCGACTTTTCCATACCGCAGATCCCCTTACGTCAATTGCGTATCCTATCTTTTCAATGGGATCTTTCTAACGCCGGTATTTAGAGTTTTGGCTGAAGTGAGCGTTAGAACTCTAACGACAAAACTCCAGCCGCAGAAAAAGTCAGTAGTTAAGAGCTTTCTGGGCTAACGCCGGTTTATAAAGCTCTTAACTACTGTGCTCTAAAGTACACTAACACCCATAAATTACCTATGTACCCCTAAACCGAGGTCCCCCCACATCGCCGCAACTCTATTAAAATTTTTTAACCCCTAATCTGCCGCTCCGTACACCGCCGCCACTTACGTTATCCCTATGTACCCCTAATCTGCTGCCCCTAATACCGCCGACCCCTACATAATATTTATTAACCCCTAATCTGCCGTCCCCGCTATCGCTGACACCTGCATATTTTTTTTAACCCCTAATCTGCCGCTCCGTACACCGCCACAACCTACATTATACCTATGTACCCCTAATCTGCTGCCCCTAACAATTCCGACCCGACCCCTATATTATATTTATTAACCCCTAATCTGCCCCCCACAACGTCGCCGCCAGCTACCTACAATAATTAACCCCTAATCTGCCGACCGGATCTCGACGCTACTCTAATAAATGGATTAACCCCTAAAGCTAAGTCTAACCCTAACACCCCCCTAAGTTAAATATAATTTAAATCTAACGAAATAAATTAACTCTTATTATATAAATTATTCCTATTTAAAGCTAAATACTTACCTGTAAAATAAACCCTAATATAGCTACAATATAAATTATAATTATATTGTAGCTATTTTAGGATTATTATTTATTTTACAGGCAAATTATTTTAACCAGGTACAATAGCTATTAAATAGTTAATAACTATTTAATAGCTAAAATAATTACAAAATTACCTATAAAATAAATCCTAACCTAAGTTACAATTAAACCTAACACTACACTATCAATAAATAAATTAAATAAGCTACCTACAATTACCTACAATTAAACCTAACACTACACTATCAATAAATTAATTAAATACAATACCTACAAATAACTACAATTAAATAAACTAACTAAAGTACAAAAAATAAAAAAGAACTAAGTTACAAAAAATAAAAAAATATTTACAAACATAAAAATATTACAACAATTTTAAACTAATTACACCTACTCTAAGCCCCCTAATAAAATAACAAAGACCCCAAAAATAAAAAAAATGCCCTACCCTATTCTAAATTACAAAAGTTCAAAGCTCTTTTACCTTACCAGCCCTGAAAAGGGCCATTTGCGGGGCATGCCCCAAATAATTCAGCTCTTTTGCCTGTAAAAAAAAACATACAACCCTCCCAACATTAAAACCCACCACCCACATACCCCTAATCTAACCCAAACCCCCCTTAAATAAACCTAACACTAAGCCCCTGAAGATCTTCCTACCTTATCTTCACCATGCCAGGTTCACCGATCCGTCCTCCGAAGTCTTGATCCAAGCCCAAGCGGGGGCTGGCGATCCATTATTTCGTTAGATAAAAATTATATTTAACTTAGGGGGGTGTTAGGGTTAGGGTTAGACTTAGTTTTTTAGTCTTGAAAAAGGCCCTGCAGTGGGCCGAAACGCGTTGACAGATATATGGTGAGCTCTATTTCAATTATTTGTGATTTTACCTAAAACAATACTGTGTTATGTTATTTTCTTTTTATTACAGGATTTGAAGATTTTACACCACTATTTTTTCAATTGGAGTATTTTTGGTCACATTTAGTTTTTTTTTGTTTTTTCTATCTTATTTTTGCCTGATCATTACCTAACTTTTTTGGGAGTTTTTGTGACACTACATTCGTTTATCACATTGGATTTTATACATTATTTGTTTTTTTTGGAAGTTCCTTTGGATTTTGACTGCACACATAAACACCTTTTCATTGTATTTTTGCATATTATTTTGGACACTGATATTTGATATTCTAGTTTAACACCATTGGAGAACATTTCACCAAATTTTTTCACTTGCACTTTGGATTTATCAAGCCATAGGAGGGCTGTGTATGCTTATAGATCTTATACACATTGTGTCTGGACATATTTCAATCTTAACTTTTTGTTTAATTATTTTTCTACATCCTTTTTTGTATATTTCTGTATATATCTCATTGTTATCTAGATAGGTTTATCGGTCTAATTTCTAAGTACTTATTGTTCATTGTACACTGTTTCAGCCTTGTCAACCATTGATCTTAATCTTTTAGATGTTTATATGTTTTTATATTTACAGTCATGGATCCATGCAGTAGATTGTAGTTTATTTGATGTTTTTACTATTTCATTTGTTAAATTTGATGATTAAATACCATTGTTTTTAGCAAATTGGAATCTCTATCTCTAGATTAGACCTTGCCTATCTACAGGAGTGAGCACAATGTTACCTATAGACACACACAAACTAGCAGTGTCTAACTGTGAAAAACTGTCAAAATGCACTGAAATAAGAGGTGGCCTTCAGGGGCTTAGAAATTAGCATATACACCAACCTATATTTAGCTTTCAACAAAGAATACCAAGCGAACAAAGTAAATTTGATCATAAAATAAATCTTTTTTTATTTAATGTTCCTTGAATACTAGTTGTTAGTCTTTACTTTTAAGGTGTCTTAAAATGCCACATGTGAGTGTCCTTTTATTTGCCAGCTTTGTTTGTAGGCATAGATTCTGAACTATTCCCTCTGGCAAAATATGACCTGCTTTTCTCTTGGAATCCAGCCCTAAATTTATTGTTGCCTAGTTGGTAAATATAATATGCTGACATTGCTATCAAATCCCTTTTTAAATTTGATATTACATACTTCTTTTTCTTCCTGTTAACATCCCTGCAGTTCCAAGTATATAGTGCATTTTAATCTAGTAACTCCTTGTTAATGGTTTATTGTTTATTACTGTTGGTGCATTATACCTAAATATCATCTTTTCATGATGTAACATTTCAATAAAACATACTGGCCCAGCTAATGATAACACAGGTCACGATAAGCAGCATCACTTAAAGGGCCACTAAACCCAAAATCTTTCTTTCATGATTCAGATAGAACATACAAATTTAAACAACATTACAATTTACTTCTATTATTTATTTTGCTTATTTTTTTAGATATCCTTATTTAAAGAAAAAGCAATGCACATGGTGAGCCAATCACACAAGACTTCTATGTGCATCAACCAATCAGCAGCTACTGAGCATATCTAGATATGCTTTCCAGCAAAGAATATCAAGAGAATAAAGCAAATTAGATAATATAAGTAAATTAGAAAGATGTTTAAAATTACATTCTCTTTCTAAATCATGAAAGAAAAAATGTGGGTTTCATGTCCCTTTAACCTCACTAACATTAGTGTGCAACTTGACAAGACCATGGTAAATCCTATTTATAAGAGATGGGTTAGCGAAGCCAGCATCACTCTAGGACACCTACATTTTCAATGGATATCGCAACCATGCTAAATAGCACTGGTATTACAAGTGCAAATTTATAGTGAGCCATTCCCTATCAAATACCTTGAAGCATGCAATATCATTTGTATTAAATTTTATTGTGATTTAAAAAGAAATACTTGAAATTCCTATGTTCTTCGCATAGATTTATTTTTATTTTTATAAACAAAATTCTATATATATTTGCATTTACTTTATATATTTTATAATAATCAAACAACAAAATTAGCATAACTCTCACACATTATACATATTGGGATATTTGAGTATAACTGGTTCAAACCTATAATTACTGAGATCGTTAAGGATAAAGTGTCCTCTCAATGAGATCTCTTGTGGATGAAAGTCAAGGACGCCTTATCTGTAGAGTGTGGACATCACATATAACAAAGTTAGATGTATAGCGTCTTTGTCTGGAACCAACTGTGTATGTCCCAATTGTGTAAAAAAGTATCAGTACTTGTTGTATAATCCTGTTTGAGGTGTAAGCTGTCCACCTCAGTGGCAAGGTATACCGTATAGTAACTTGTCTGGTGGTAAGTCAATCCCTCATACCTCCATTGGCTGTCCTGTAGAGCTCTCTGTGGGTGGATAAGATCCAATGGCGTTTCTGTTAGGCAAGTGAACCCTCCAGTAGTTGCCACGGGAAATATCCTACGTCCTCGTCTCAATGGGCGTGTACCATCTGGTTTTAGGAGCTGTTATGTAGTCTGTGCATAGATCGCCTACGATAGGCTAGGAGGCTGGGATCAGGGAATGACTGATCACGGATACACCAATCAAGCAGGGTGTGGAGTAAAGGCTTCAGTGGGTAGAAGTGGTATTCCCAACCACTAATATAAACTTATGAGCAACAAGAAAGACCAAGCTGAGGCCACAAGCTGCAACAAAGTTCAATTTATTGGCATAGCCAGTAAGGGTGACATACAAAAGAACGCTTGATGCATTTTGTGCATGCGCACATGCGCTTCATCATATCAATATATAGGTATAGATATATATTTTACAAAAAAAATATCATATATAATTATATATATATATATATTAAATAAAAAGAACATTTTCTTCTATATGAAGAACATAGGAATTTCAAGTATTCCTAACACACCTTCGGGTCTAGTGCAGTGTCAGTTTTTTTTTTTACATTAACTAATAGTTTTTTGTAGCTCGCCCTGTAGAAGTCTATGGGAAGAAGGAGTTAACTTGGCTGTACTAAGAGCACAAATCCATCTATGCTAATTTTTTACTTTAAATTCAGTTAGTGCGAGAGCGGAAAAAAAGTGTGCACTACTTGTAATCTGGCCCATTTTTTTACTACTATATATATTTGCGTTAATGTTTTCAAATATTAAAATTTAAAATCATCAACATTTATAAAGTGTAGAATTTGTGATGGTTTTGGAAATTATATAACAATAAATGACATGGCATAGCTGCCCTCTAGTGGTCAAATACGAGCCTGTCATTTAAATACAGCATGAAAAAATATATAAATATGGGAAATGCATTAGCTTAGATTCAATAAAAAAAACCCTGGTGAAACTAACATCTAGAAAAAAAAACTCATAAGAATTGTATCCTCCTTTCATGCAAGTTGTGAGTGACTCTAAATCATAATCATAAAGGAGCAGCATCTTTATCTCTTGGTGCTTAAAATGAGTTCCAGTGAGAAAGAAAAAAAAAAACAAATGCAAATTTGTTAACGAAAGACAGATATTTAAATCATTTTCACGAAGCGAACCTCTGAACGAAAGCGCCTAACTAAATTTAAAGAAAATTATGAAATACTGATGAAATTAATCAGTATTTATTTGTTTCCTTTAAATTACCTTAAGGGTTGAAAATACTTACCTTTAGTGTGCTGGAGAGCTGCGCTAATCCCGACCCTTCTCCACAGAGCACCGAGGTGCGCTAATAGCAGGCTTTGGCATGCACTAAAGGCGAAGGTCCTTTAGCGCAGGCCCTGGGATCCACCGTGCTAAGACTTCTATTAGTGCGCCAGGGGCTCTGTGGAGAAGAGTCGAGATTAATGCAGCTCTCCAGTGCGCTAGAGGTAAGTATGTAATGCTACAGGTGACCTTTTTCACCTGTTGCAAAGGAACATTTACATTTGCTTAACGCAAACTAATGTAAATAATTCACGAACATTCAGTATTCGTTTCATTTAAACCAAAATGAATACTAAATAGCATTGCAGCAGAATATTTGGAAAAATACATTTTCTGAAAGATTCGGCCCAACCGAATTTTTCGCCTGTCCACATATCTAACCAGCATCACAAAAACATCTTAACCCTTTAACGACGCATGTCGTACAGGGTACATCGCACACAACCTGGTCTTTAAAGACCAGCGACGTACCCTGTACGACATCAGGGTTTAAAGCGGCTGGAAGCGATCCTGATCACTTCCAGCCACTTTCAAGGTATTGCTGTGATGCCTCGATATTGAGGCATCACTGCAATACCTTTTTTCCAAAACCGATGCAGAGAGAGCCACTCTGTGGCCCTCTCTGCACCGGTAGCGATGGGCCCGATCGTTGGTGGGTGGGAGCAGCTGCAGGGAGGCGGGTGGGAGGCCCATCGCTACCCGGCATCCGGTTCCTGAATGTGGAATGTGCACGCCGGGTGCCGGGAGCGTGCGGGGGGCCTGCAGGGAGCGTGCGCGCAATTGCGCAACAACCACTGCCACCAATGAATGAGTGAATGGGACACAGGGAGAGGGAGGG
Organism: Bombina bombina; assembly: GCF_027579735.1. Classification (NCBI taxonomy): domain Eukaryota; kingdom Metazoa; phylum Chordata; class Amphibia; order Anura; family Bombinatoridae; genus Bombina; species Bombina bombina. The sequence continues at coordinate 117,598,796 of NC_069507.1, forward strand.
GGGGAAATAACACTCAAAAGAATCTGGGAGGGGGAGAGGGAGGAGGGTATTGATGGGGGGCAGCTACACTACAGAAAAAAATTTAATTACATAAAAAAAAAATTTAAAAAAACATTTTTGGGAGACAAATTGGGCCAAGATGGCAGCAAATAGGTAGTGGGCAAGGGTTATAGAGCTGTTTGGGGGGATTAGAGAGGTTGGGGGCTAAGGGGGTCCATCACAGCTAGACAGATATTTAAAAAAAAAAAAAATGTATAAAAAAAAAAAAGCCTTTTATTTTAGTACTGGCAGACTTTCTGCCAGTACTTAAGATGGTGGGGACAATTGTGGGGAGGGGGAGGGAAAAGAGATGTTTGGGAGGGATCAGGGGGTGGGATGTGTCAGGTGGGAGGCTGATCTCTACACTAAAGCTAAAATTAACCCTGCAAGCTCCCTACAAGCTATCTAATTAACCCCTGCACTGCTGCGCATAATACACGTGTGGTGCGCAGCAGCATTTAGCGGCCTTCTAATTACCAAAAAGCAACGCCAAAGCCATATATGTCTGCTATTTCTGAACAAAGGGGATCCCAGAGAAGCATTTACAACCATTTATGCCATAATTGCACAAGTTGTTTGTAAATAATTTCAGTGAGAAACCTAAAATTGTGAAAAATTTTAAACATTTTTTTATTTGATCGCATTTGGCTGTGAAATGGTGGCATGAAATATACCAAGATGGGCCTAGATCAATACTTGGGGTTGTCTACTACACTACACTAAAGCTAAAATTAACCCTAGAAGCTCCCTACATGCTCCCTAATTAACCCCTTCACTGCTGGGCATAATACACGTGTGATGCTCAGTGGCATTTAGCAGCCTTCTAATTGCGAAAAAGCAACACCAAAGCCATATATGTCTGCTATTTCTGAACAAAGAGGATCCCAGAGAAGCATATACAACCATTTATGCCATAATTGCACAAGTTGTTTGTAAATAATTTCAGTGAGAAACCTAAAGTTTGTGAAAAAATTTGTCAAAAAGTGAACAATTTTCTTTTATTTGATCTCATTTGGCGGTGAAATGGTGGCATGAAATATACCAAAATGGGCCTTGATCAATATTTTGGGATGTCTTCTAAAAAAAAATATATACATGTCACTGGATATTCAGGGATTCCTGAAAGATATCAGTGTGACAATGTAACTAGCGCTAATTTTGAAAAAAAGTGGTTTGGATATAGCAAAGTGCTACTTGTATTTATTGCCCTATAACTTACAAAAAAAGCAAAGAACATGTAAACATTGGGTATTTCTAAACTCAGGACAAAATTTAGAAACTATTTAGCATGGGTGTTTTTTGATGGTTGTAGATGTGTAACAGATTTTGGGGGTCAAAGTTAGAAAAAGTGTTTGTTTTTTTCATTTTTTCCTCATATTTTATAATTTATTTTTTAGTAAATTATAAGATATGATGAAAATAATGTTATATTTAGAAAGTCAGTTTAATGGCGAGAAAAACAGTATATAATATGTGTGGGTACAGTAAATGAGTAAGAGGAAAATTACAGCTAAACACAAACACCGCAGAAATGTAAAAAAAAGCCCTGGTCTTTAAGGGAAAGAAATTGAAAAATGGCCTTGTCCTTAAGGGGTTAAGAATGTTATAGAATACAGGAATTAAAATGATTAAAAAAAAACAGTCCACACGAACAGAAAACCTGATCAGATTTGAAATAGTGAAACACTACCATGATACAAAATACTTCACAGGAGCAATAGAAACATAGATTTTGATGGCAGATAAGAGCCATAGGCCTAGCAAGTCTGCCGATATTTCCTGAAAGTATAAACATATCTAGTTCATAGAATACCTCTTGTGGACGTTTATTCCATGAATCAATCACCCTTTCTGTAAAGAAGTGCTTCCTCAAATTACTCCTGAATTTACTACCCTTCAGCTTGAGATCATGACCCCTTGTTCTTGAATTTTTCTTTTTATGAAAAATACTCACAGCCCCAAGTTTCTATCATATCACCTCTTTCCCTTCTCTCCTCTAAGCTGTACATATTTAGGTCAGTGAGCCTCTCCTGGTAAGTTTTATTTTTTAGACCATATACCATTTTGGTAACCCTCCTTTGCACAGACTTAAATTTGTTTATATCCTTCTGAAGATATGGCCTGTAGGACTGCACACAGGGTTGGACTGGGAAATCAGACCGGCCCTGGAAATTTGTATGGCCTGGCCCAGTCCTGCCCCCCTCCGGCTCACCCCCGCCCCCCTCCCCTCCAGATCATGGCCTAATTCGGCCCTACAAATGTACAATCATCAGGTTTTCAGGCTCAGATCATCAGCATTAAGCATTGCATAACAAATATTTCAAAATCATTCATCATATCACACTAAACGTTAGCAGGTAGCATATACATCTAAAGTGGACAGGGGCTTACATGCATGTATGTATTATATATTCAGAGAGAAATGGCTCATGATGATGTTCACAATTCACTCACAGTAATTGGATCTATGTCAAGAAGATGAGGATATAGGCAAAAAGTTTGTGCTTACCTACTATTACAACTGATCATCAGTTCAGATTACCCTGACTTCTCAAGTCATCCCTCTAAGGCAAGTTGGGATTATTCACTTGCCCCTGGACTTAATATTGAGACTGTCACTTGCCGAAATTCACTGCATCTGACTCGTGCTGCTCCTGTTGCTGAAGCAGCTGCCTTGGTCCCTCCTCCTTGTCTCGGCTGAAGCTTCCTCTGTATAAATAAATCCTCTGAGTATCTCTCTTCATCTGTCTGTGTGTGACTGGTAGTGCCAGCAGCCCACTGCTAAGCCGGCCAACCCTCTCCCTCCCTGGGTGCTCGCTTTGATCTCTCACTCACTGTCTCTTCTGCCAGACCAACAGCACCCAAGCCTCCTCTAGCCCGGCTTCATGCAGCATGCTAAACTAAGTTTCTGGGACTTGGAGTATGCATGGGCATTGCGTGACGACAGTGACGTCACCGCTGACACCACCACTAGCACCAGGCGGCCGCTGCTTTTGGGGAAGTAATCACTGGGGGTGCTGCGGCTTCACTAATCCTGGACATCCTTGGTGCCTCTAGAGTCGCCCCTGAGTCTGTGTTTGCGCTCCCGTGACAACTGTGCTGCTAAGTTGCTATTTGCTTCTCATTCTCTGCACTGCAGCTGAGGAGCCTCTGCTGCCTGGCGGCCCACCGGGTTATTTCCTGGTATCCCGGCGGCCCAATCCAACCCTGGCTGCACACAATACTCAACATGAACAAATGATCTGTAAAGTGGCATAAGAACCTTACTATTTCTGCTACAAATACCTCTACCAATACATCTAAGCATTCTGCTGGCCTTACTCGCTGCAGTACTACATTGTTTACTACATTTTAAATAATCTGAAAAAATAGACTATGAATTCTGCATGCTGGGCTGTGTAGGTGAAAAATCCCAACCACTCACTCTAGAACATTCAGGAACGCCCACAATCAGCGCGTTGAGATATCTTTTACTCTATCCAGTGAGGCTACTTTGCCATAACAAGACAGACATGTGAAGATTATACTTTAAATAGTTATATAAACCATTTTGCAAGTACATTTCCTAAAGTGTTGCTGTTGTAATTATTGTTTATCTGCATAGTTAGCAGTTCACTTCTGATGTTTGATATCATGTATTGGGCACATCATGCAACTATAGATATTAAAGGGACATTAAACTGCTGAGTACAACTACAATAGAATGGTTACTACTTACTATACTATTGTTTTTTCTCCTGTGGCTGCAGTTGTCTTCAAATTTGTTCTCTTATTTTAACCCCTTATATTTATCAGTTATTGCTCCCTGTCCGGTAAAATTTGCAGAGAAAAAACGGACAATCCTCTGCATTAGCATCCACTCCACTTCCCTTTGATGCAGGGCAAGTGAAGATCAGAAACTTCCAAGTTTCTTAAATCATAACTTCAGGGATCTGTCCTCCCTCCCCTTTCAGAGACCTGAAGGGTTCACAGGTCTCTGGCTGCTGCAGGGGTGGGGCATCAGCTTCAGCTCACAGAAGAGTCCCTGGGGCCCATTTATCAAACTTCGAATGGAGCTTGAGGGCCCATGTATCTCTCAAGCCTGTAGGCTCGCCAGAAACAGCAGTTATGAAGCAGCGGTCTAAAGACCGCTGCTCCATAACCCTGTCCACCTGCTCTGAGCAGGCAGACAGATATCTCCGAAAATCAACCTGATTAAGTACGATCAGGTTGATTGACACAAGAGCTGCTGGTGCAATGCTAAATACGGAGAGCATATTGCTCTCCGCATTCAGCGAGGTCTGGCGGACCTGATCCGCACTGTTGGATCAGGTCCACCAGACCATTGATAAATATCCCCCCTGTGTGCTTTTCAGCAGACTTTCCCTACACACAGACAGAGGATAGATAAAGATCACCTCCATGTCTTGTTTGTGTGAGTTGTACATTTTTTATAATATCCTTTGTGCTTTCACTTTGGCTGATAAAACAAACTTTTTAACCCCTTCATTGCATGTGATGGCTGTAGCAGATGTACATCCCTCTCTGGCAGCTTAAACAGTGTGTTTTATAAGTTTTTACATGGCCTCCATTGAAAAAGGCTCCAGTGGGAGCCGAAACGTTTGGACCAGGCTATTTGCTTATGCATTAAAAGCTGTTTGGTTACAAATTCCCTGCTTGAATTGCCTGTTTTGGGGACCTTGAGACGCTGTTTGCTGAGCGTGAGGTTTCTTGAGATTGACCATATATATATATATATATATATATATACACACACATGGTATATATATACCATGTGTGTGTGCAAATATATATGTGTGCGTGTGTGTATGTATATGTACTGCAGGTACAGGTGGAAAAGCTATTGCATGGTGAGTAGTAACCATTTTACTGAAATTGTTCCCTGCAGTTTAATGTCTCTTTGATGGCAGGAACACCTACTAAACCCCCCAACTGTCCCAATTTTTGCGGGACAGTCATGTTTTTAGGGGTCTGTCCTGGGAAGATTGAGGTCTGTCCCGCATTGCCCCATGCATTTTTTTTTTTATTCTATTGGGCCCATACATGGTCATCACGTGACAACATGCTACCAATACTCAGTCAGTGGTTTTTGCCGCATGTGACTGTATGTGCCGTGTTGACTTGTCTTTGAGCTCAGGCAGCGACCGTGCCATGATGTTGTCTTGAGGACTAACTTGGACGTTCTGACTAGTCACCTCAGGAGCCTCACTTACTAGTGGAGTGTGGCAGTGTGCTGTGAGTCTCTGAGGATGGCGGTCAGGACTTCTCTGGCCACGGGTAAGATCTGAGAGAAGTTCAGACTCAGAGTCGGATCATCAGCATTGCTAGAGATTTATCTCCCCTTTAATCCCAGGCTGTTCACCCTTTCCTGGTTCTCTTCCTACCTGTCTAACTGTATCTTTAGTGTAGCCTTCTCTGGGGCTTCCTCTGCCCCATCACCACTTTCTGTTGGGGTACCGTTAGGCTCTGTCCTCGGTCCCCTTCTCTTCTCAATCTACACATCATCATTAGGTTCTTTAATAAAGTTCAACGGGTTTCAATATCATTTGCATGCCAATGACACCCAAATCTACCTCTCTGCACCAGACCTATCTCCTTCCTTGTTAACCCGTGTCACTAACCGTCTTTCTCACATCTCTTCCTGGATGTCCTCTCACTACCTAAAGCTAAAAACTGAGCTCCTTATTTTCCCTCCTTCTTCTAAAATCTCCACCCCCCCATCTCTCTATAACTGTCGACAACTCCATCATTACCCCTACCCAGCATGCCCGATGTCTTGGGGTCAAATTTGACTCAGATTTTTCTTTCCCTCCTCACATTCAGTCCTTGGCTAAATCCTGCCACTTCCACCTTAAAAACACCTCTAAAATTAGACATTTCCTTATACAAGACACAACTAATATTTTAATCCACTCTCTCATCCTTTCCCGCCTCGACTACTGCAACTCCGTCCTCTCTGGTCTCCATTGCTGCCGAATTGCTCCTTTGCAATCCATAATGAATGCCTTTGCCAGGCTCATCTTCCTTACACGTCGCTCTTCATCTGCTGCACCTCTCTGGCAATCCCATCACTGGCTTCCTCTTGCCTCCAGGATTAAACACAAAATTTTCACTCTGACATACAAGGCCCTCAACTGCACTGCTCCCCCCTATATCTCAGACCTTATCTCCAGATACTCTCCCTCCCGTCGCCTTCGCTCAGTTCACGACTTTCTACTCTTCTCCTCTCTTGTTACCTCCTCCCATTCCTGTTAACAGTACTTCTCCAGACTGGCTCCTATCTTGTGCAACTCTCTGCCTTGCTCCACAAGACTCTCCCCTAGTTTTGAAAGCTTCAAGCACTCCCTAAAGACTCTACTGTTCAGGGATGCATACAACCTACACTAACCTTTCCTAATACCAGTTCCTCTCCTCAATTACTATCCACCATGAACTCCCTTTGAATGTAAGCCAAGAGCCCAACTGTTTGCAGATCACCTTCGTAAGAGCTGACTACAACAGTGCGACTCTCGGCAGGGCCCTCTACCCATTTGATCCCTGTAAATATTACCTTGGATACCATCCTTGTTTATAGCACTGAAGAATCTCAGCAATAATAATAATTATACACAATTTATTGCTTTACAGTTGTACAATGGGTTTTTTCAACATACCCCTGCCAGCAGCAGCCAGGGCAATGTGTCTGCTCAGCTGAATAGGTAAAATGTTTGCATAGTGATTTGTAGTGGTCTCTGAATCATTTGGCAGCATAAGTAAATTATTTGAAAGTTGCATACAGTGCTAAAAATGTTGTGGGAATTATATACTGCTCCAAATGCCTTTTTTTACACAGAGCACTTAATACCTGCTAAACCTCTGGAGAATAATGTACAAACATAAGAAAAACACTGTCAGCTGTCAGCATAAACGTTTGCATCAAGCAAAGTCTGCACACATTACCGGTTGCAGACTGGGGGAGGAGGCTTGGTGTGGTTACCTAGGTAACCAGAAAGCCTCCCCTAGTAACAAAAGTCAGTTATCAGAGTGCTTATACTTTTTTTTTTTTAAAAAAGCTTAATGTGTGTTATGATCTGCCACTTGTTAAACCCACTCCCCAGACCCCATCCCTGCTCATGCCCACCATATATCACACATTTGCTCAGTAGGGGGGGTCCCCCTTTTGGATTTTTAAAATGTTGGGAGGTATGACTAAACTGTACAATATATAGATGAAGCTCAATGAATTTGAAAATGATCTCACTAAAATAATTTGGCCTCTCTGCAACCATTACAAGCATCTATGAATGTGGTCAATTTACTCAAATCAGAAAGGCCTGATGTATTCTAAGGCTGATGTGGTCTGGCAGTATTTCTGTGCTGTTTACTAAACTGTTATTGTTTTTTAAGAATAGAGTACTAAACTGTTATTGTTTTTTAAGAATAGAGTACTAAGACCATAGGCATAGGATGGGCGACTGGTGGCTCAGGGCTTTGGAGGTTCAAGAGATCATTTCATTACTCAAAGAAAACCCATATTCTCGGTTTAGCTTGAAAAACACCTTTCTTTATTGCTTCTATCAAACACAGGGCTCAATTTATCAAGCAAGGGCCCCTGTCCGCCCCAGCTCTACTCTGGCAGGCAGCAATCCACTGCCTGAATTCAATATTGCACACAAGCGCTATTTTGCGCTCGTGTGCAATCCTGCACCCTGTCCACTCTCAGCCAATCACGCGTTGGCAGGAGCTGTCAATCTCCCCGGTCGGACGAGACTGAGGAGATTGAAATTCCCCACCTAAGAGGTGGAGAAGAGGGTAGGGAAACAGGGGTCTGATGACCGCTGCTTGATAAATTGTGACTGCAAGTTCTCTTGTGAGAACCTGCAGTCATAGGGAAGCAAAGGGCTTGATAAATCAAGCCCTAACACAGTGATTTGAAAACTTTATTGGTCTTGATTCTAAATGATGCAGACTGCCTATAACTGATTTGCTCAGTGTGCAATAAATAGATAAATGGATTAAAGTTTGCTATGCAGAAAGATAAGTGCATGTGAGAGAAAATCAGCAAAGCATTTCTGCTCAGTGCCCTATTTCACTATCTATTTTTAAAATAGAAACACATTGATTCAAGTTCCTTCCTTAAGACAAAAGTTAAATATAAAATATTCATTCTACAAATAAGTTCTTTAACAAAAGTGCTGTTAATAATTAAAATATATGCCAGTTAGTTACAGGCTAGGTATTATGAATTCAAGAGTTTGAGAGGGGGGTCACCATGTGGGTGGGGCCATGCCAAGAGGGGTGGGGTCATGAGTAGATAGTCGGCTGGATAATGGTTTTGTCTGCCGGATTGTGGGGGTATCTGGGTGGTCTATGGGCATAGCAATGAAATTATGCAAAAAGAGACATATGTTTGTCTCAGAGGGACAAATCTTAGAATAGGGACTGCACCCTTTCAAATAGCAACAGGTGGGAGGTCTGCAGCAGTGCACTTAAAATACTACTAGAAGCTTTAAGACAAAATAATTTATTAAAGTGATAGCTTTCAATGAGCATGCAGCCTGCTGTTGCCCATTTGTCTCCAGCACAAGTATAGATGGCATCATATAATTTATCACTGTTGCTACTCAGAGCATGCAGCCTGCTTGTGCACATCTGTCTCCAGCACATGGGCAGATGACATCATATGATATATCACTGGTGCTACTCAGAGCATGCAGCCTGCATGTGCACATTTGTCTCCTGCACATGTGCAGATGGCATCATATGATATATCACTGTTGCTATTTAGAGCATGTAGCCTGCTTGTGCACATCTGTCTCCAGCACAAGTATAGATGACATCATATAATTTATCACTGGCGCTACTCAGAGCATGCAGCCTGCTTGTGCACATCTGTCTTCAGCACATGTGCAGATGACATCATATGATATATCACTGTTGCTACTCAGAGCATGCAGCCTGCTTGTGCACATCTGTCTCCAGCACATGTGCAGATGACATCATATGATATATCACTGGTGCTACTCAGAGCATGCAGCCTGCTTGTGCACATTTGTCTCCTGCACATGTGCAGATGACATCATATGATATATCACTGTTGCTACTCACAGCATGCAGCCTGCTTGTGCACATTTGTCTCCAGCACATGTGCAGATTACATTGTATAATTTATCACTGTTGCTACTCAGAGCATGCAGCCTGCTTGTGCACATTTATCTCCTGAACATGTGCAGATGACATCATATGATATATCACTGTTGCTATTTAGAGCATGCAGCCTGCTTGTGCACATTTGTCTCCAGCACATGTGCAGATGACATTGTATAATTTATCACTGGTGCTACTCAGAGCATGCAGCCTGCGTGTGCACATTTGTCTCAAGCACATGTGCAGATGACATCATATCATTTATCACTGGTGCTACTCAGAGCATGCAGCCTGCTTGTGCACATTTGTCTCCAGCACATGTGCAGATGACATCATATGATATATCACTGCAGGCTGATGCTGGTATATTCTTCCTAATCAGCCTAACTGCATATTAATAGTTATAACTTTACCAGGAATAACATTTAATATAAACATGTTTACAAATGTGTGTACATTGCAAAAGGCAAAAGTAAATTTGAAAAAAATGAATGTTCTCACTATGTCCTTACCCTATTAAGTTTATGTGACATACTTTTTTTCTGTACTTTCCTTTCAGTCCACGTCATCCGTGTCTGCCATGCCGAGGCAGGGTGTGATCTGTCACTCCTTCCCTGACTAAAATTGCCCTCGTCCATTGCCCAGGTGGTGATTTCACACATAGTGCCAGATTACAAGGATTCCGCTAATTTCTTTTTCTCAAGCGCTAACTACACTCAAAGTAAAAAAATCACAAGGCTGAATTAGCATGCCTATTTCAAGTTGAAAGTAAAAAGTTATTGCTTGCGCAAATGATATGGGTGCTCTAACTTCAGGACTTAGGATGTCACGACCATGCTAACTCCCTCTCCCAATAGACCTCTGTGTTGCACGCTAAAGAAAGGGAAAAAATGCTTTTTGAGGTCTCTTTTCCATTGAGATCTTAATATTTAGTGCTGTGCCAGGAGCATGCAGATTGGAGTTATGTACTTAAATATAAAAATATAATCAAGCACATAACTCCAATTTGGCCTATGCCTGGGCCAGCACTAAAAATTACATATAAAAATAAATTTAACAAACATTTTTTTAAAAAAGGGTTGATCTTAATTTAAAATAAATTCTTTACATTTTTTGATTAGTTATTAGGTGACCAAATCACTTTACCTAGCTAAAAAAAAACAAAAAACTACTGCATCTTTCCCTCTCTAGTCAATCAAAGGTAAGGAGCACAGGCGTTAACATTAATTTTTATAATCTAAGGTAAGGTTACAATAGCAACAAACTTGTTATGGTGCGATATTCGAGACATCCAAGATCGGATAGAAGCGTTAACACGTTAACTTATACATATAGGAAAAGATCGACTGCACGCATAGCACAAAATATTTCAATGAAAACCTGATACTAAAAATGGAGCTGCAAACTACTATTAGCGGCCGGGAAATTTTATGGTTTGTGGCTCCATTTTTACTGACTAATCCGTATCTGCCATGCTGACCTAAGGAAGGGGCAGGACCCTGAAACGCGGAATGGTAACATATACACAAGTCTGGCCAGGCAAGTGTTTGTTTTGTTTTTCACTCTATGGGGTAGATTTAACAAGGGCCAAATGGTCCTTGTTCTCCTTGTTTCCAATCGAGCCTTCAGGCTCACCAGAAACAGCAGTTAATAAGCAGCTCCATAACTTGTCCGCTGCTTCTGAGGCTGCGGTCTTCAATCCGCCCGATCCTATACGATCGGGCTGATTGGCACCCCCTGCTAGTGTCTTATTGGCCACAAATCTGCAGGGGACGGCATTGCACAAGCAGTTCTGGTGAACTGTTTGTGCAATGATAAAAGCTGACAGCGTATGCTGTCGGCATTCAGCAAAGTCTGTCGGACATGATATGCTACAGTGTATCATGTAGGAAAGACATTGATAAATCTACCCCTATATCTGCAAAATCTGCACTTTTTAATTTTATCTGTTTTATGTTAACTTTTATTTCCAATATATATATTTGAAATTGCATACTGTATGAATTGGGGGTTATTTTCTATATACCGCTCAATGTTTGTACTACTGGATATAAATTAAGACACGCCATTAGGCGTATATTAGAAAGTATCAAATGTGTTCAAAACTCTGCAGCAGTTGATATCTAGATACATGGGTAGGAACATTTAAAAAAAACTGCATACTAATGTATAAAAATTGTATATAAATCCATTGTTGATTACTGTTTGCCATTTTTAAGTGTTTTAATAACTTATAGAAGCTTGAACAATAAAATAATATTGATTTGGGGGCGGAGCCAGCAGCCGAAACAATCAGACGCATATTCTTAGAGCTCCCGGCCTTATTAATCAAAATAACTATATTTAACTGATAATTTAGCAAGATTTATATGTGGCTTATCGCCATTTAGCACTTGTTTGCAGGATTTGTTATCCAGAAAGAATTATGCTGCAAAATCGGGACTTAGTAACCCTTTCAGGAGGGACCCGCCACGCTGAAAGAAGCAAACCACGCGGGCTCTACTCAACAGCTTGCAGCTCTAATGCCTGTAGGAAAACTACTGAGAATATCCCTTCGACAGAAAAGGAACTTTTGTATGACTTATTACAGGACCTCGGCTGTCGGATGGCTAGCTGTTTCTCCGATCTTTCTAACACATTGGGATCTGCAATGAGAGCATCTGCCAGTGACGCGCCACTTAATCAAGGACCCGGAGACGCGCTGAGGGTATTACCGCTAGCATGTCCAACGCTAACACCTTACCAGCTCCCGCGACCTCATACCATTAGTGAGCAGAGCAGGTATGACCTGCACTCCATGAGCCACACGACTATCACAGTGCGCACTGCTGAGGCACCGGAACGGCCACCACAGAGCATTGAGCCCAAGCAATCATCTAGGCCCACACTGCGCCTATATGATATGAGGATACCTCCCTGGCTATCTGGCGACAGTGAGTTACATGATCGGCATAGGGGAGCTCTTGAACTTACACGGTCGCAACTTTCACAGGGTCAAGTCCGGAGGCCTGAGTATTTGGCATCGCTATACACTGATGGCGCAATTATTGCGCAGGACTTGGGACATACTTTTCTAGCCGAGAAATCCTTATACTCCACATGCCCTAATATTGACTCTCAGGTTTACTTTTGTACAGATGATGCAGATATTTGGGCACAAGGCAGGGTTTACAATTATGGCAGCAATACTAACGCTACGCACATCCCCCACAGGAATGGAGTCACTCTTCAACAGCCTCAGCGTTTCCTCATAACGACCTTACTACGAAAGCCCGATCTTCAGCTGCCTCAGAGTGACAGATCCAGGGAACATGGATTCTATGCATATCTGAGATACTCTCGACGGAACTCCAACTTCAAACTTGTACCGGATCTTCTGCACTTTTTTTTGACCCCAAGATCTGGTGTGGGGTAACTGGGCAGTGTCCGGATTGACTTCATGCAGGATGCAGCAGGCCACTGTCCTCTCAATATTGAGACTATGTTCAATCTGAGTATGCATGTTGAGATTTATACCTATTAATCGTTAGGAGGTCCGTACTCTGAATGATGGCCTTAGGGCCTGAAAGACGTAAACTTAGAGCGCTGGACATTACAATATCCCCCTTATGATGTTAGTTACATGGCAGTTTATTTTATTTTTCTTAGAATATGTTGCTTTAAGTTGACCATTCTCGGACATGCAAGCAGCTGCAAAGAGCCCATGTTTTGTTTTTTCTTCTTTTTGTATTCTTATATAGGCGTATGGCATAAAATTCTACATTTATACTAATATTCTTTTGATTTCTTGCAGACCTTAGCTATAAGTCGACATACAGGAGACTGTGTGTGTATCTACATTTGAGCAGATCCTTGCTTATCTCTTGTATGTTTTTACAGATCTTATGACTCTAATGCTTAAATTCCTTCTAGCTGAGATGTGTATTCATTTACCTTAGTCACTGTCTAAAGATCCATGGAAAAGTATATATACTATTAGAATGCCATATGACTATCCCAATATGGACAGGTTCATTTTATTTTAATACTTTTGTCTTGCTGATCTGTTAGAAAAGTACCTTGTTGATGTCATATATTGTGTTATAGTGGCCAGGATTGTAGCTATAGATATGTTTAATTGTAATCTTAGCTTAAACTTAGTATATTACCTAGGTTCCTCATACATCTTTGTATAATTCTGAAGTGAATTCATAGGATTAATTTTATGAGGTACAACAGCCCGATTAGTTCCTTTAATAATAAGCTTTACAGTAGATTATTGCACATACATGTAGTAACCCTTTAATTAAGCTTGCCTACTTATTTCAATCTTTTCACCACCCAGCTTCATTAGGATTCCCTCTCTCATCCCAGGTACACTCTATTACATTAGCAGATGACTCCCCCATCCCACATCTTATCTAAGAATACATAATCTCTCCTTCAGCTGTTGTAGACGCTGCTGGGCCGTGTTCACTGGGAAGACACGGCTCAGCATAATAGTTTATTTAGTGAACTTGGTCAGAGATGTGTATACAATACCTAATAACATACATGGGGATAGAGATATCTGTCTAAGCGGGTGCCTTGTTCTAATTCTACCCCTTAATTGGTACATGCTTAGTCATCTTATTATTTCTCCTACCATACACTAGCAGGATATACGCCTAGTCCTTCCCAGTCTCTATCTAACTCTACGGTATGAATAATACAAAGAATTAACTAAGTCATCCCATAATTATACGGTTTTTAGCTGTGCTTATCCTTAAATTTTCTCCTAGCAAACCTTTTCTGAGTTGATAGCTAACTGCCATATACAACGAGAAACCTGTAAGCCCGTGCTAAGTTTCCTTTATATAGCTTAATACTATACACACTACCACTGTAGGATTTTATATAGTATTACTGAATATCCTTATTCCTAGTTGTTGCAATCTTGAGGCCTACTAATTTGTCTGAGATCAATGATTGTATATGGTTGCATCCTTATGTTACAGGGGATTATAGTGGAAAGTGTTATGTTACATTACATTAGAATCCTGTGATGTGCATTTTCATAACAACTTACCTAACTCCGCCCCCCTCCCCTCCCTCCCTCCCTCCCTTGTCCCCCCATTATGAGCGGCTCTTGCCCGCTGCATCCCCTTCCCCCCCATACACTCAGGTCTACGGGAGACCTGATAGAAGCCAGTTCCCTTCCTCCCATCATTTTCAGTTTCTAGAATGCCCCTTATCTGAGAGTAGGGACCACTAGTTATCTGTATCATAAAATCGAGACTTCATTTCCATATGTTCCAGTCACACATGTTTTGTTTTCACTGTTTGCACTTCATACTTAAGGTCATAAAGCTGGTACTATAACTTCTGTCAAATGTTATCCCTCTGTTTACGATCTAGATACCTTCCATGTCATTGCCTCCTACTATCATATACATATTGAGCTCCTATTGTCTAGATACTATTATAACTAATTCTATACTAGCACACTAATGTTTTAAATTTTATGTACCTTCCAAACGTGATATGTATCGGTTATTTACTTTTGTGTCTGTCTCGTGCTGGGACATACTTTATTTCCTGTTATTTCCATTTAATGTCTCAATAAAAAATTTCATTTAAAAAAAATAATATTGATTTTATAATTTAATACATATACGTGTATTTCGAACTTTCTTGCAGCGCTGTTTGTTTTCTCTCTCTATATATATATATATATATGTATATATACACACACATATACACACAGTATATATACTACATTTCAGAGACGGCACTCTCCGGATTTGTTCCAATGTCACCAGTTTATTGGTTATGTGACGTTTTGGGGTCTCCCCCTTTCTCATACATATATACAAATAATCCCCACATACACCTTGTCTCCTCTTCATCCGGAGTCTTCTTCAACAATGACGGTTCCTTTAAGTGATGCCATCTTGGATGACATCACTTAAAGGAACCGTCATTGTTGAAGAAGACTCAGGATGAAGAGGATGCTCCGCGTCGGATGTCTTGAAGATGGAGCCGCTCCGCACCGGATGGATGACGATAGAAGATGCCATCTGGGTGAAGACTTCTGCCCTTCTGGAGGACCACTTCTGCCCGGTTGGGTGAAGACATCTCACGGTAGGGTGATCTTCAAGGGGTTAGTGTTAGGTTTTTTAAGGGGGGATTGGATGGGTTTTAGAGTAGGGTTGGTTGTGTGGGTGGTGGGTTTTAATGTTGGGGGGGTATTTGTACTTTTTTTTTACAGGTAAAAGAGCGTATTACTTTGGGGCAATGCGCCGCAAAAGGCCCTTTAAAGGGCTATTTGTAATTTAGTGTAGGGTAGGGCTTTTTTTTATTTTGGGGGGCTTTTTTATTTTGTTAGGGGGATTAGATTAGGTGTAATTAGATTAAAAATCTTGTAATCATTTTATTATTTTCTGTAATTTAGTGGGGGGGTTTTCGTACTTTAGATAATTTTTTTAAATTGTTGTATTTAGTTTAGGTAATTAATTTAATTATAGTGTAGTGTTAGGTGTAATTGTAACTTAGGTTAGGTTTTATTTTACAGGTACTTTTGTTTTTATTTTAACTAGGTAGTAATTAAATAGTTAATAACTATTGTACCTAGTTAAAATAAATACAAAGTTGCCTGTGAAATAAAAATAAAACCTAAGATAGCTACAATGCAACTAATTAGTAATATTGTAGCTATCTTAGGGTTTATTTTATAGGTAAGTATTTCATTTTAAATAGGAATAATTTAGTGAATTGTAGTAATTTTATTTAGATTTATTGTAATTATAATTAAGTTAGAGGGTGTTAGAGTTAGACTTAGGTTTAGGGGTTAATAACTTTATTATAGTGGCGGCGACGTTGGGGGTGGCAGATTAGGGGTTAATAAATGTAGGTAGGTGTCGGCGATGTTAGGGACGGCAGATTAGGGCTTAATAATATTTAACTAGTATTTGTGATGCGGGAGTGCGGCGGTTTAGGGGTTAATATATTTATTCTAGTGGCGGTGATGTCCGGTTTTGGCAGATTAGGGGTTCAAATTTTAATTTTAGTGTTTGGGATGTGGGGGGGGCTCGGTTTAGGGGTCAGTAGGTAGTTTATGGGTGTTAGTGTACTTTTTAGCACTTTAGTTAAGAGTTTTATGCTAAGGCGTTGTAGTGTGAAACTCTTAACTACTGACTTTAGAATGCGGTACCACGCTTGACAGGAGAAGGTGTACCGCTCACTTTTTGGAAGACTCATAATACCGGCGCTATGCAAGTCCCATTAAAAATATAGGATACTTAATTGACGTAAGTGGATTTGTGGTATTTCCGAGTCTGGCCAAAAAAGTGAGCGGTACACCTGTACCTGCAAGACTCGTAATACCAGCGGGCGTTAAAAAGCAGTGTTGGGACCTCTGTGCTGCTTTTTAACCCTAATGCAAGACTCGTAATCTAGCTGATAGTATTCATCCTTTACTAAATTTAAAAAAACATGCTGTTTTTACCAACCTCACTTTTTAGCAATTTTTCTCAGCTCAACTGCAATGTGCTTCTCTCCAAGTCAGAAAACACTCTGGAAGCTCTCTCTCTCCACCTAGCAGCTGGAGAATTAATTACACTCATTTGATTGAACACAGGTGAGGAAAAATCCCTTCCTGATTCCTCAACTTCAGCTATGTGTAAACTGAGGAGTGGAACATTGGTCCGCTCCCCTCTCTCCACCCAAGGAACCCAAAAATACAACAGCTTCATTCCTAGCCACATTTTACACAATAAATTTCCCTGGGGTTTAGAAATCAAATACAGATTTCAACAGTGTAGGAGAAATATATACCTGGTCACTCACAATTCCCTTTTCTCTGTCACATATCCTCCCCCTCCCAGCTCAGACCTATTGGGGTAAGCAGCCTCAGACCATAAACAATGAACTTGAAAAAGACCATCTGCATTACCTTGTTTTTTATCAGCCCTATGCTCTATAGTATAATAAAAAGGTTGAAGACTAAGGAACCACCTGGTCACTCTGGCATTTTTCTCCTTGTTTTGCCTCATCCATGTTAACGGAGCATGGTTAGTAACTAGTCTAAACTATCTCCCAAGCAGGTAATATCTCAAAGTTTCCAATGCCCATTTGATGGCTAAACATTCTTTCTCTACTAAGGAGTACCCCTGTTCATGGAATTCATTTTTCTACTTAAGTACATAACTGGATGCTCTTCTCCCTATGCACTTGAGAAAGAACTGCTCCCAAGCCTATGTCAGATGCATCCGTTTGTACTACAAATTCATTAGAGAAATCTGAAGCCATCATACAATGCCTATTTTAAAACACAAAATGCATGCTCTGCTTCAAGGTTCCACTTCACCATTACCTAACCTTTAGCTTTAGTGAGCTCTATCAAAGGGTTAGCAATAGTAGCAAAATTAGGGATGAACCTGCGATAATACCCTGTTATTCCCAGAAATGCCCTTACTTGTTTCTTAGTCACAGGACGTGGACAACCTAAAAAATAGCCTCAAGTTTTTTCCTCTTTGTCTTCTTTCTCTTCTCTCCCCTCTGTTTCTTTACAGGTAATTCCAGGTGAAAATGCTGAAAAGTTTGAACAAGTTGTTCTTCCAAAAATGAAGAAGGGTGATGTCCTCCCTTTTAGACATCGCCGTAAGACCAGAAGGTCCAGGAGAAAAAAGAACAGTGCGGATCAGGTCCGACAGACATCCCTGAATGCGGAGAGCAATATGCTCTCCGTATTCAGCATTGCACCAGCAGCTCTTCTGAGCTGCTGGTGCAACGCCGCCCCCTGCAGACTCGTGGTGTCAATCAACCTGATCGTACTCGATCGGGTTGAATTCCAGCGATTCCTGTTCGCCTCATCTGAGCAGGCAGACAGGGTTATGGAGCAGCGGTCTTTAGACCGCTGCTTCATAACTGGTGTTTCTGGCAAGCCTGTAGGCTCACCAGAAACACGGGCCGTCAAGCTCAGTACGGAGCTTGATAGATAGGCCCCCATATCTCTGTTCTTTTAAAGGGAATGGGGTTTGCACCCACAAATATTTTTTCAGTGTTCAAAACATTATTGGGTGTGAATAAATTCATTAGAAAGTTAACATTAAAACATTTTTTTGCAAAAAATATGGAAGTCATACAGAAGTATATAGTGATAATGAATGTCTCAGGTTATATGTCAAAGAGCCGTTACAAAAGCAACATGCAGCGTGTGGGAGGGATAGTGATAAGTGAAGTGAACTCTAGGCACAATAGTAGCAGCTTCTAGGTACCTCTAATGGGAGGTGCTTAGCACTTTTAAATGTAGCACACCTGTTGCATTATTTTAGTTTATGACTACGGTCTGAGTGACTGAAACCGATCAAAATTTATTTTACCACTTTTTGACCCTAAGGAGTCTGCTGTTTTTAATGGATACAAATAAAGTGTTTACTTTTTATACCTACATTGGCTTCCTCACTTTTTAGCCTCTAATAGGGGTTGTTTGGATTTTTTTTTTTGATAAAACATTTTTTTAGTGCCAATAATGATGTTGATGATAATGCAGATTTTTGCACTAACCCTTCCACTATTTCTGAAGGATTATCAGATTCAGATTTAACTAGTTTGGGGTTTTCGGATCATTAAACCCTGGAACAACTCAGGGACCTTGAGACAGAAAGATTTGGACCTAGTGATTCTGAGATCCCAAAACCATGTAAAAAACAGTCTGACTTTTACCCAATACAATATTGGGGTCACTATCTGAATCTCTTCCAGAAAAAAATGGAACAAGAGATATTGAAATTAGAGGAGGTAACCAAGGTGGCCAGAGTTAAATTTAAATTAACAGCTCGTGAGTGAAAAGTTATGGAAGAGCTCCAGAGTTACAGCAGCATTGTCATCCGATCCTCGGACAAGGGCTGCAATATTGTTGTTATGAACACCTCAGATTACTTTAAGGAAGCTTTAAGACAGCTAAGAGATGAAAGCACTTATAGGGTACTCTCACAAAATCCAATAATTTATTTAAAGAGAAACTGATTAAGTTATTGAACCAAGTGGTTGTCATAGGTGGAAAATGTTATTCCTGCTTCACCTATTTTTCATTATCTCCCTAAAACTCACAAAAATGGATTCTGGTCATCTACTTAATAAAGTGAGGAATGTAAACATGGTTAGAAGGGTATTATTGGATTACAGTTGATGCAGCTTTATTGTACTCAAGTATTCCCCATACAGGTATATGATTTGTCTTGGATAGAATGACTAGATACTCTGAAGACTTTAAAATCTTGTTCTGTGAGATTGTGGAATTCTTGTTGAAACATAACTTTTTTATGTTTGAAAATAATTCTATTTACAGATTTGTGGTACGGCAATGGGGGCGAAATGTGCCCCCTCTTTTGCCAGTTTATTTGTTGGATGGTGGGAGTTAAACACTATTTATGCAGCAAACAATTCTTTTATTCACAATATTATCTTATACATAAGATTCATTGATTATTTAATATTTATAGTACAAGAACCATTTGACTTTAATCAGTTTTTGCGATATTTAAAGATAATTATGTGAATTTGTGATTTACGGGAAAGTTTCATAAATGCTGCATTGATTTTTTTAGATTTACAGTTAGGAGGGCTTTCAGATTCTGGACAGATTCTGACTAGTACCTTTGGTAAGAAAAGTTCAGGCAACACTATTCGCATGCCCAATCATGTAATCCAAATCATTTAAAAAGATCGATACCTAAGGGACAGTTATTAAGAATAAGGAGGAACACACAATCAGACACAGTTTATGAAAAACAAGCAGATGACCTAATGGACATGCTAGCAAGAAGGGGTTATAACAGGACACATCTTAAGCCCTCCTATGATAAAATAAGAAGTCTTGCAGAAGTCAGTGAATATGAACCCAAACATAAGGAACATAAATTTGATAATAATACTGAAGTTTTTTCCACTGAGTATTCATTACAATTTAATAAAATTTGTGGACTCCTAAAGAGAAATTTGAGGCTATTAGAAGGGGATGATGATTTATGCCCCATTTTAGATAGCTGCAAATTTGTCCCAAGAAAAAACACTGACTACCAAGTTGACACCAAGCTTGATTAGGAATCCTGTTAGAGATCCAAGTACTTGGTTAACTAAACATGGAACATTTAGATGCTTGGCCAGATCATGTTTAACTGGCAACAAAGTTGCTTTGGGTGATACTTTTAAAAGCCATTGTTACAGACAATGAATATAAGATCAGACATTATGCTAATTGTGGAACTACATTTGTGGTGTATTTGTTGGAGTGCACCCTTTGTTCCCAGCAATATGTGGTACAAACGACCAGACAGTTAAGGTCTAGGGTGGGTGAACATATGAGATACATCAAAAACTACAATAAAGACTCAGCAGTAGCAGTTCATTTCAACAGTACACATATGTGCAGCACATCAAATTTCATTGTTAAAGTGATTGATGTTGCTAGGATGCCACCTAGTGGTGGAAACAAAGGCAAGATTCTGTCCAAAAAATAATTATTTTTGAGTTATCAATTAAGAACTAGAACCCCAGATGGTTTAAATAGGGAAGGGGACATTAGCTATTTTGTGGATTAAATGGTTAAAAAAATACTAAAATTAAAAGATTATTTAAAAATTAAAAAAAAATAACAAAGTAGAAACATATGAGAAAATAAAATAATAAATATATACAGGATTCAGAAAATACTTTAGTGTTGAGGGATTATCTTGAGTGAGATATATCACATAAATACAGTGAACAAATGAATAGTTCAATAAAATTAGTGGTTCCATAGTTTTTTAAAAGATTTTTGAAGAATTATAGAATTAAGAAAATATGGGATTCATTTAAGAAATTGTTATGATGAATACTTAGATCTGAGACTCATTTGTTACGATGGTTGTTTTTTATCATATGTACATTTGTTTTAATTGTTACTTTGTATAAGATATTTACATAACATTGCCTGGCTATTTGACCTCTATTAGAGGGTTAATTTTACCTCCAGACTCGTATCGTCTACAAGCATTTTGATTGGATGATGCCCCTTTAAGAGAGGAAGACAAGGCATTGTGGGTTACCTATGACTAAGTGCCCGGTGTAGGCACAAAACACATCAGGTGATCAACTGTTTCATGCTCCCATGTTCTAAGAAAGGACTTTTATTTCAAGTGCTTTTTTGAGTGCAGGCCATTTTCTTTCCTTATTTTGGATTCACTGAGGACTCATCCATTCTGGTCGCACCCGCAGCAGCCTGGGAATTGTAGTTTCCCCCTCCCCAAGTTCAGTTCCGGTATCGAGAGGAGTGCAAGCGGTTTGTTTGTAGCAGCGGTCTTGGTTTGAAGTCTCAAATAGCCTCAACTTTACTCTGTTATGGTTTAAGGAGCAGAAATATAACTTTAAAGAGGAGGGTTTCGGAAACACTGGGTGAGAGGCTGTAGTCAAAATACAAAAAGACTGACCCCCAGCTGATAGTGGTATAACGTTATATTTCCTTCACGATATAAAAAGTGTAGAAAGCACACTGCAATATGACAACCAATATCCTGGTGATAAAAAGAGTATGTACTCATATAGCGAGCATTTAATTCAACTCGCGGCAGAAAGATTCACCCCAGTCTCATCAAATATACATTATCAAGCAGGAATATTAAAGCCGGTGTTTACCTTCGGCCGAGCGTCATGCTCTCCACCGCTTGACAAACTTTTCCTTAGGCGTCTGGGGGACGAAATCAACCAGCTCCACGTGGTTAGGGGGCTGGTCCAGAGGTGTGTGTGCAGTCAGGCCAATTGCAAACCAGGTGCGTACAGCGTCAATCGTCACAGGAACCCATCCGCCAATAACGTGCAAGGAATCACGGAGTCAGGTCCAATCACCTTCCAGATCACAGGAGCCGGAGTTGGCGATATCAGATGCGGCTGTTGCAGGTGCAGTGAAACACAGCTGAGGTCCGGAAGCCACAGTCTCTGCTTATTCTGGCAATGAATAAGCAAAACAACGAAGGATAGCAGAGACTGTTCTTTAAAACTTCAATGCTTTATTTGTTCATCAATTAAAAGGCAAAGGAGGCACCCTCCAGCAGGACATGAGGACACAATCCCACAGAGGACAAGCTTACGAGTTTCGGCTAGAAAGCCTTATTCATAGCTATGAATAAGGCTTTCTAGCCGAAACGCGTAAACTTGTCCTCTGTGGGATTGTGTCCTCATGTCCTGCTGGAGGGTGCCTCCTTTGCCTTTTAATTGATGAACAAATAAAGCATTGAAGTTTTAAAGAACAGTCTCTGCTATCCTTCGTTGTTATGGTTTAAGGAGCCCCCTACCTATTGTGTAACCCAAATATTTTGCCTCTTCTAATCCTAGAGCACATTTTTCAGGGTTGGCAGTTAGCCCTGCAGACCATAGTGAATCCACAACAGTCTGAACACGGAGAAGATGTGTTTCCAAGTCCACACTGTGAATTACCACATCATTCAGATAGGCAGCTGAGTATGCTCTATGAGGCCTATGTATTTTGCCCATCATACACTGATGTGTGCATTAACTTTTGTGTGCAATATTTTTTTAATTTTTATTAGACAGTGTAAATATGAGTGTAACTAATTTGTAATGTATTTTTTAATGAAACTTTTATGTTTTGCGGAAAACTGATAGCTACAGCTCTTTGAGCACGGAAAGGATTGTTGTGTATTTTTCAAGACTTGTAATAGCTGCACAATGGAAATTGATTGCGAAAAGTGCGGAAAATTCATATCGAGCAACTTGTAATCTTGCCCACAAAAGGAGACAACAGTCAGGCACAAAGATGGTGAGAACAAAATAAATAAATAATCCCTTTGTACAGTGTAAAATTAACCACTCTGATTAAGCAATCTATATGCCATTTGTATATGGGCATGGTGGCTATGTTGGACATGTTTGCTCAGTGATTTTTTTTTTTTTACTTTCAATATTTTAAAAGTAATTTCTTTCATCAGATGGGGATAGTCCATGAGCCATCACGTATAGGACTATTCCCCTCCTGACCACCAGGAGGAGGCAAAAGACACCCTATCACACCAGAGCTCTACATCCCTCCCACTTTCCATGATTCTCAGTCATGTTCTTTTTCCTTCTTGATGAGGAGTGAGGTGAAAGTGAAGGGCAGAGAAGGAGTTATTAGCCAGGCAGTTAAAGGTCTTTTCTCAGTGACAAATGTTGCAGGGCTCCCAGGTAAAATGTGATTTAAATTTAGCACAGTAGGCTTAGCATGCTCAGATTTTATTTCTGATCTATGTACGTTATGTTTTATTTCACCTGCGCTAAATTTCTGTCTGTTCCCTTTGGGTTTTAGCAACGGTATCGCAGGCGGTTTTAGCACACCCTTTCTATGTTATAATCCTTTTCTTTTCCCATGCTGCTGTAACATTCTCAATGTGTGTAGGAAGGTTCTCAGGACTGGTGAAGGTGGTAAGGCACTCTGATCATCAGAGCTGGTCTTTAAATTTGGAGTACAAATTTTATTTATCCTTTTATGTGCTGTTTTATATGCTATGTAAGCCTTTTTACTGTTTTTACATTTTTTCAGCGCTTTATTTGAACAGTACCTTATGTTATGCTTACTGTTTACCTTATAAGGGTTAATCAGTGATACATTGTGCCTCTTTTCTCCCCTTTGGGTTAATTATTTGTGTGCTGTATAATGCCTATTTGCTTCTGTTTATCTCTGATACTTATGCTAATTTCTTACTGATTCTATGGCGCAAGCTGGAACAGCTCAAGCCTCTGGTCCGCCAGCTGATCATTAACAAGGGAGATTGTTTGGTACTTTAACCCCTTCCAGTTTGTATTTGCTTTGTAAGGATTCTCAGGTGTGTCCCCCTGCTCAGTTTTGTACCTCATGTGCTGAGTCTATTGCTAATCCTAAATAAGGTTTTTTTGTGATTCAGAGTGTGCAAGGGTTTATACCTTATCAAAGCTGCTCCAAGGGGAGTTCATCTGAACTTTTTGCAAAACGTAAGGATTATATTCACTCTGCTATTAGTGAGGTTTTAACTTGTTTACCTCAGGCTGATAAGCGTAGGCGCTTGCAAGGATTTCAAAAGTAGTTCTGCTTTGGCCTTTAGCTTTTCAGGTACTTCCCTTCAGAGTGATCCTGACCAGTCTTTGGTGGGGGACAGATTCAGTCTCTTTGGGAGGCTGGGGAGAGATCTGTTCAGGATCCCTGGGTATTGCAAATCAGTACCCCGGGGTACCAAATAAGTTTTTGTTCAAGGCCTCCTCAGGAAAGATTCTTCCTGTTTCGGTGCTTCGAGATCCTTTAAAACCCCAAGCTTTTTTTGGCTTGTGTAAAAGACTTGGAACTAATGAGGGGGATTACTCCAGGTCAAACTTCAGAATTAAACCGGGGATTTTATTCAAATCTCTTTATAGTACCAAAGAAGAAGAGTATTTTTCAGCCTGTTTTGGATTTCAAAATATTGAACAAATTCCTAAAAGTTCCTACTTTCAAGATGGAGACAATTCGCACTTTGCTTCCTTCAGTGCAGGAGAGTCAATTTATGTCTACCATAGACTTAAAAGATTCTTTTTTGCATATTTCTTTTCACAGATATCATGTCAAGTTCCTGAGACAAGTATTATCCCTTTTGGTCTGGCTACAGCTCCGAGAGTTTTTACAAAAGTACTGGGAGCTCTCCTATCTGTAGTTCGAGTTCAGGGAATTCCTGAAGTTCCTTACTTGGACAACATTCTGGTTCAGGCTCCTTCTTTTCATCTGGTTGCGTCTTACACTCAGATTGTTCTTCAGTTGCTTCAGAGTCACGGTTGGAAAATTAATCTTCCAAATAGTTCTTTAACTCTTCAGACTTGTGTGTCTTTTTCTGGAGTTCATAATCAATTCAGTGACAATGTCCTTGTCTCTCACAGATCATCATAAACTGCAACAGGCCTGTGCTTTTCGGCAGCTGAATATTCTCCCTTCCATAGCTCAGTGGATGGAAGTGGTGGGTCTTATGGTGGCTGTATCAGAAGCAGTTCCATTTGCCAGGTTTCATCGTTAGACCCTCCAATTGCAGATGCTGTATCAGTGGAATGGGGATCATGATGATCTGTCTCAGAGGATTCAGTTAGATCATAGGACAAGGCAGTCTTTAAATTGGTGTTATTCAATCATGCAGACTGCAGCCTCCAAATCTTTTAAAAGACCTTTATTCTTTCATTTGTTGGGTCCAAACAGCAAATATGGTGCCTCCTGGTGGCAATACATAGATGATGTGTTTGGTGTGTAGTTGGGTGACGTAAGAAGCCTTGTGCAATTTGTACAGGATTTAAATGAAGCTGTGAGGTCCTTAAGATTAACTCTTGACATGAGTGAAATAGGAATACACTTCCTAGATACCTATGAAATTGTAGATAATGTTTTGTTTTTTTGCGATCAGATCTATATGTTTAACCTACTGCTAAAAATAACTTTTTACAATTTGGAAGTTTTAATCCAATAAATATCTTTAAACCATAGGTAAAAGGCAATTTATGAAGGTTAAATGCATAGTAACAGAGAAGGACAGATGCAAACTGAGACTACAAGAAATGGCCAAGAAATTTGAAGTAAGAGCGTATCCAAAAACATGTATCCAAGAGCAACTTTGACATGGTAATCCAAGAGGATATGAATACAAGGAAAGACAGAGATGAGTAAAATATTATGATTTTTCTGACTCAATATAAAAGATTAAGCTATAAGATCACCAAAATGTAAAAATAAATATCGGCATATTTTGAGAGAATGTAATCCCATATAGATGCATTTAAAAATATTTAAATGGTAGAATATAAAAGGAATAAAAGCTTAAAAGGTCAATTGGTTCATGCATATATTGGAAGTAGTAAGATCATTCAGAAAACAATTGGTAAGACTAAAACTGGCTGTTATCCATGTCTCAACTGTAGTCATTGTGGATCTATGATAAACGGGGGGATTTTTTTTTTATCACCCGATTAATGGCAATAAATTTAAGATCAGAGAACATTTGACATGCAGATCTTCATTTGTTATCAAATGCCCTTGTGGTTTAATTTATGTGGGCAAGACCTGTAGGGAAGTCTGGGAGAGGATAGCAATATTAGAAGAAATGATAAAGGAGCACCTTTTTCCTCTCACTTACTCTCCATGAGACTTAATATCAGCCAGTCACGATTCCAGATTATCAAACAATTGGCTAAACTCAGGAAGGGAGGTGAAAGGGAACATCTGCTAAAAGTAAGAGAGATGTCCTGGATACAAAAATTAGAAACACTGATTCCCAAGTGTTTGAAAAGAGATTTTGATTGGACACTGTTCTTATAGCTATATATATCAGGTTATGTTGTATAGTGTGCTCCTCTTTGTAATTGTATATACAGGTCTTTATATATTTTTTATTATTATTATTTGTACCTACCAACAATCTATATCAATAAGTGAATGGAAAAGGTTAATAAGGTGGTTTAGCGAATTTGGCCACAAGATGTCACAATGATATAGCTTGTGATTTTTTACAGGTGAGTGTATAAAAGGTACTAACCTGTATCTAATTAAAGATTACATGATTAAGGGCATATTGCAGGCTTGAATTTTTATTTGCTGTTTGGACCCAACAAATGAAAGAATAAAGCTATTTTAAAAGATTTGGAGGCTGAAGTCTGCATGATTGAATAACACTGGTGAAGACTTGGCAAGTTTGTGACTCCGTGACCTTGTTTGAGATGTGCTGTTTTCCATTTTTTTATATATATATTTAGTCCTTGAATTAGTGGCAGCCTCACAAGTCCATGGTTCAAGGAGCCTCTTTTCTTTATCCAGTGTGGGTTGTAAATTTCAACAGATGCCAGCCTGCTAGCTTTGGGCACAAGGAGTTTGGTCTCCTCAGGAGGCAAGGTTATCAATAAATGTTTTGGAACTCTGTGCAATCTTCAGGGCTCTCCAAAGTTTGCCAGACCTCAGACATAAATCTTTTCTGAGATTCCAGTCAGACAATGTCATGGCAGTGACTTATGTCAGAGAGGAGCATGCAGTCCCATAGCATTGAGGGAAGTTTACTCTATCTTCAGTTGGGCAGAACGCTATAATTGCAGGATTTCTGCAATCCATATTCCAGGTGTGGACAATTGGGAGGCAGACTTTCTACGTCACCAGTCTCTTCACCCAGGGAATGGTCTCTGAATCAGGAAGTGTTTGACTAAGTTGTAAGAAATTGGGGTCTCCTAGAAGTAAATCTCATGGCTTCAATTTGAATCACAAACTGCCACAGTATTGTGTCAGGTCTCAGGACCCTTGAGCAAGTGTGATAGATGCTCTAGTGGTTCCTTGGTCATTCAATGGGATTTACATATTTTCTCCGTTTGTGTTGCTATCCAGGGTGATAGCCAGAATCAACCAGGAACAAGCCCCAGCAATTCTTATTGCTCTAGCGTGGCCTCTGAGGAATTGGTTTGCAGATCTGGTGCAGATGTCTTTGTGCCCATCTTGTAGGTGTCAGTATATGGCTGGGTTATAACACAATATATTTAATAATTATTCTTTAAAATAAACCCTCGGGGGTGGAGCCGACCATGGACTGAAATGGCCGCATTAGTGTGAAGCTCTGCAATACTGAGGGCATAGTTAGCAACTCTTTGCATACAACGATGCAGGAAAACAACTTGCAGGAACAACCCATTTGAATTTGTGTTGAACAAGGTTACGGAGGAACGTTTACAGTGGCTTTTATATAGAGGTGCCAACGACGCCATTACACTAGGCCACACAGATCGCATATTACCAAGGTCAAATAAATCAGAGGATGGCCAAAGACCTACCCTGGTAAAAAGCTCAAGGAAGCTGTCGTTATATTGCGGTCCCTGGAGGATTGACAGAAACTGCAAGATTTCTTTATGCGCAACAAGGGTAACGGAATTGAGAACGGCAGCCATTACAACGCACACATACATAAAAGCTACCCTATGGAGGGGCTAATCATAGCAGTGCTGCACAACTTATCGCTATCCCTGGATATCCATCGACAAGCCCTTATTGATGAGCTGAGAGCTACTGTGGACTTACAAAAGAACGCACCGCTAGCAGAAGAGACGGAGCAAGTTGTCAGGCTATGTGAGCCAGACCCGCCACACTGTAGAGGAGGGGTTGTGGTGGAGGTGAGCAAGATAGAAAAAGGGAGCCCCATACCCGTGATGGCGGATCAGTCAGATACCTGTGAGCAGTACAGTGCCCTACAGCCATCTAACATCCATGCAGGACCTGTGCAGCATTGCGCTGTTCAACTGGAGGTATTGCAAGTAAAGTTCAAAGGAATATATAGAGTCGGTAGCCTAGGGGCGACAATCCACACTGCCTTCAATGTTCTGAAGCACATTACCGGTAGCTCCCCTTCAGATCACGAGACTCAGTCAAGCGAGTTATTACCTGGGCTTCCTTGGATTGATATAGTACATCTCATCAGGCTGCTGAAAGGCCCTTTTGAACCGGGAGGCTTTCTGTCTGTTTGTCTGATACGCATAGCTCAATTGAGGGACCCTAACACGGTTGGACTGTTTATCACTCTACAGTCAGCTCTGCTATGTTTACATGGAACTTTAACTTAAAGACTCTACATCTGTTGTATTATCTGCAGGATACAACCCAGTTTGATGTTATAGGTGTGGGCTAAGCAGAATTCCATCCCTGGCTTTCATTGGTTGCATGACTCCACATGAACAGTATGCCTTTAATGTATAGTATCTACAAATGAACGATCTTTAATATGCCAAATATGTAGTTTCAGTTTGCACAGCTCAGCTAGCATAGTTTAGATTAGTTTGGTGTGACATATAGCACTAGTTTTCATTGCTATTTCTGTATGGGATACATGGACATGTGCTTATTCTAGTGAATATAGATACATATTTTTTCTTTCACAGGCCGTTGCAATGTTACAGAGCTATGTATTTGATAAAGTTAGATATCTTAACACTGCCTCAATGCTCTTATACAGCTACTCCTTATAGTTCTCCCTGATACTGTTCTGTTTCAATAATAGGCTTTTGTTGTACATCAGATATACACATTGGGAATCGCTACATATGTGACAGAGGATTATTAAGTTATTATATAGGTGGCCGACTTGTTATACATGTGCCTGTTCTACAGCTTTTAATGATTCTGTAATATGACCTTATTTATTTTGGTTATTATACAACTTTGGGGCATTTCAATTGAAAAATTGGAGTAGGCCCATTGCAAGTGTCAGGGTACAGGTAAATGACATATATATTATATATATATGTAAATAGGACAAGGGAATGTGTCTATGGATGAAACCATCTTTTTATCAGATATTACTAAAGTAAGGGCTGCAATTCTGATGTCAGGATTGATTCAAAACCCCATGAATTGAATACACATTTCAGGACTCAATTGCAGATAGGATGTCTCCAGAGACTTTGACACTAAAGCATTTGCTTTTTAGTTGGAA
Organism: Bombina bombina; assembly: GCF_027579735.1. Taxonomy (NCBI): domain Eukaryota; kingdom Metazoa; phylum Chordata; class Amphibia; order Anura; family Bombinatoridae; genus Bombina; species Bombina bombina. Next base: position 117,628,396 of record NC_069507.1, read on the forward strand.
GTGCAAAAATTCAGAGCACTCTTTGCCCCATACAGTGAGTGGAGACGGGATGTCTGGAATATACTTTTGAAGCTTGATGAGATGGAGATTAGAATGCTGGAATTTCAAGGGTACATACCCATATATGGGCTTCCTGCCTGCTGGAGGATTTCTGCCTGGCAAAAGGATCTGAGAACACAGGCATATTAAGGAAATTGTGGCTTTTAACAGCTGCATGTTAAATAACCCCTGCTGCGTGACTCTGACACTTAGATATACGTAATGCAGACACTACGTCTGGGGGGGTATACAAACACTGAACCATGGACTCAAAAATAAAAAAAAAATGTTATTCTCTCTGTTTTCCAGAAATCTAATGAAAATTATAAGAGCAACTGATTTAATGAGATATCTGGATGAATGAATATATGACAGTGTGTGATCTGCTGGATTTTTGTATGGTTTTGAACACTGCATAGAAATGAATATATATGTGGGAGATGGATTAAAATTTTGTAATAGATTAAATGGCAATTGCAATAAACCCATTGTTAAAAGACAGCATAGAAATTAATACATGTGGGTGTATATACATATACATATACATATATTCAGGAACATATTATATTAAAGGGATAATTGCTGTGTTGGATATATATATATATATATATATATATATATATATATATATATATATATATATATATATATATATATATATGAAAAATAGATTCAAACCTGTAATAAATTGAATGGAAACTGTAATAATCCCATTGTTTAATTATATACAACATAATTTTTCTATTTTTCAGATGGGGCTAGAGGATAATGAGTGCAGGATTGCCTGCATGGGATATCTTAATCATGTTATATGATTATATACTAGATGTTTGTGAAAGTTTAAACACACCTCTGAAAATATAACATATGTATAAATGCTATTAATTTTTTAATAATTAGCAGTATAGTTGTTTTGATATGGTATGGTGTTGAGGGCATACTGTGTTTCATGTCAAATTGATCAGAATAAATAATGTGATATAATACAGTACATATAAACATATAACTTATTAATGTAAGGAAATTATAGCATTTATTACACATTTTAAAGAAATATTTCCTTTCACTGTCTAGAAATGGTTGTTTGTTTGTCATGCTGCCCCCCGTCGTTATGATGCGAGAACTACAGCCAGAAGGCTTTTTAGACTGTTAAAAATAAAGATATTCCAGATATCCAATCAGAAGGGACAAGGTTTCCGAAACGGGCCACCCATTATCCTCACCTATGATGGAAACATATATAAGTAAGGCAAGAGAGAGGAAAAGACACAGATTGTGCTGAGCTGATATAACTGGTGTGTTGGGCGTAAAAAAATGTACCATTTTACTTTGGCAAAGCTGATCTAACCTTTTCTCATTGATTTCAAAATATACTTATTGGTATTTCTGAGGTGAGATTAAACCTGCTGAACGATATTTGATATCGATTGGTGGTCATCCTGGTAATGTATTAAAAGATTGGGGTAGATTGGAGAGAGAAATTTGTGTTTTAAACTGTATTTCATAGTATTGACTAGCTCTTAGCTTGCTTTTTTGTATACAAATATTTAAAGTAAACATTCATTATTGCTGTATGTAGCAGATTTAAAAAAATAGTTTGTATTTCAAGTTAGTATTTCATAGCCTGTGTATTGTTAAACATATATCATTGATGCTAAGTAAATTATCTGTGAAAATTTTGATATTTTAAAGTAGAATTGTGTTAGAGTAAAGCGTGGGTAAATAGTTGAGTATACTACTTAGAATCTCATTGTATCAATTGAGTGAAAGGCTATTTGTAAATAAGGCTAGTTTTAAAGGTAAATTTTTATGAGCTTTGTAAGAAGTATAGCATATTTTAATTAGTTTTTAAACGCATATAATATTGTTGCATGTTCTGGTATTACAAATATATTCCAATATGTTCATAGATATTAACTAATAAAAAGAATTCAGATATTTATATTAATTTAATGGTTTCTAGTAGATGCATATTGATTGAGGGTTGATATTTTTAAAGGATAATTATTAAATACATTGTATTATAACCCTGCCATAGGCTGATATATTATTTGGAGAGCACTACTGAAGATTCTTATAAATATACTGACATATTGTATGGAGGCACTGCTGAGATTTATTAATATTTATCATATTGATATCATATATTTGTAGTAAATATAAATTATTATAAAAGAGAGAAAAAAATTCATATTTCGAAAGTAATATTTAGAAAATAAAAAAAAAAAATTTTGAAGATTGAAATATTGATGATCATATTTCGAGATAGATATTGATATTTTGAAATATTGTTAAAGATTAATTTTTGAAAAATTAATAAAAAATATTAATTTTTCATATATCAAAATTAATCAAAAATAGTAATTTTTCATATTTCAAAATTCATAAAAATATTAATTTTTCATATTTCAAAATTCATAAAAATATATATTTTTTTTCATATTTCAAAATTAATAAAAAAAATTGAAAATATAATTTTTTTTCTTCTCTTTTTTTTTTGGTAAAAATTGTATTAGTGTTTTAGTTTAACTAAATACTAAGCCAATATAATAATGTCTATCACTAGGAGTGATTCATTTAATTCTATACATAGCATTGAAAATGGTCCCATCACAATACCCATTACTAGAGGTCAGGTCCTTAAGAAAGACATTATAAGTCACATTAAAGAGAAGTTTAATATTGCCGGTGAATTAAATGATTTTATGGATATGCTTGAAATTAGGGCTAAAAATATTACCATTAATAATAATATGTGGAATGAAAACAATTAATTTTTCCAAGAATTATTAATGATTAATCAATGCAAGACTCTCAAAAAGCGAGACAAACTAATACTAAAATCTTGGCCCCTTGTGATATGCATTATTGATGAAATGTCGCTTTGTGTCATAGACAAACAATTGCAAATACAGGAGCTAGAAAGTAGTATTCATTCCTCACACAGATGCGAAGAGGATTTAAAAATAGCCAAAAATAAAATGGATGAATTTGCCCAAAACCTAACCGCCTTAGATAAACATAACATAGACTTACTCGCACAGATACGAAAATTAAATAAACAGCTTGCGCAAAGCCAGAGAGAATTAAGTGATTTAAAAAGGTCATATCGCCATAATGAAAACCCCTATATTAACAGTGAGAATAATGCAGATAATGCTAACTCCCTTAGAGAACGCATCAGGGACGAAGTGCAAAAATATATGGAAAAAAGTAGTGCCGCAACCAAGGCGTTCAGCTGACAACACTGGAAGCCCTAAGACCGGGCGAGTGAACCTTTTACCTTCCCCTAGAGTACCGTAGCCAAAAACGGTGGATCAGTCCGTAGGAACACAGAAACAAGAAGCGATTAGGCAGGTACTACTCCAAGCGTATAATGCTTAAAAAATACAAGATTTATTGATAAATTTAAAAGAATGAACAGATATGGCAGCAATACAGGGAGTGCAGAATTATTAGGCAAGTTGTATTTTTGAGGATTAATTTTATTATTGAACAACAAACATGTTCTCAATGAAACTCATTAATATCAAAGCTGAATATTTTTGGAAGTAGTTTTTAGTTTGTTTTTAGTTTTAGCTATTTTAGGGGGATATCTGTGTGTGCAGGTGACTATTACTGTGCATAATTATTAGGCAACTTAACAAAAAACAAATATATACCCATTTCAATTATTTATTTTTACCAGTGAAGCCAATATAACATCTCAACATTCACAAATATACATTTCTGACATTCAAAAACAAAACAAAAACAAATCAGTGACCAATATAGCCACCTTTCTTTGCAAGGACACTCAAAAGCCTGCCATCCATGGATTCTGTCAGTGTTTTGATCTGTTCACCATCAACATTGCGTGCAGCAGCAACCACAGCCTCCCAGACACTGTTCAGAGAGGTGTACTGTTTTCCCTCCTTGTAAATCTCACATTTGATGATGGACCACAGGTTCTCAATGGGGTTCAGATCAGGTGAACAAGGAGGCCATGTCATTAGATTTTCTTCTTTTATAACCTTTCTTGCCAGCCACGCTGTGGAGTACTTGGACGCGTGTGATGGAGCATTGTCCTGCATGAAAATCATGTTTTTCTTGAAGGATGCAGACTTCTTCCTGTACCACTGCTTGAAGAAGCTGTCTTCCAGAAACTGGCAGTAGGACTGGGAGTTGAGCTTGACTCCATCCTCAACCCGAAAAGGCCCCACAAGCTCATTTTTGATGATACCAGCCCAAACCAGTACTCCACCTCCACCTTGCTGGCGTCTGAGTCGGACTGGAGCTCTCTGCCCTTTACCAATCCAGCCACGGGCCCATCCATCTGGCCCATCAAGACTTACTCTCATTTCATCAGTCCATAAAACCTTAGAAAAATCAGTCTTGAGATATTTCTTGGCCCAGTCTTGACGTTTCAGCTTGTGTGTCTTGTTCAGTGGTGGTCGTCTTTCAGCCTTTCTTACCTTGGCCATGTCTCTGAGTATTGCACACCTTGTGCTTTTGGGCACTCCAGTGATGTTGCAGCTCTGAAATATGGCCAAACTGGTGGCAAGTGGCATCTTGGAAGCTGCACGCTTGACTTTTCTCAGTTCATGGGCAGTTATTTTGCGCCTTGGTTTTTCCACACGCTTCTTGCGACCCTGTTGACTATTTTGAATGAAACGCTTGATTGTTCGATGATCACGCTTCAGAAGCTTTGCAATTTTAAGAGTGCTGCATCCCTCTGCAAGATATCTCCCTATTTTTGACTTTTCTGAGCCTGTCAAGTCCTTCTTTTGACCCATTTTGCCAAAGGAAAGGAAGTTGCCTAATAATTATGCACACCTGATATAGGGTGTTGATGTCATTAGACCACACCCCTTCTCATTACAGAGATGCACATCACCTAATATGCTTAATTGGTAGTAGGCTTTCGAGCCTATACAGCTTGGAGTAAGACAACATGCATAAAGAGGATGATGTGGTCAAAATACTCATTTGCCTAATAATTCTGCACTCCCTGTAGAGCAGGAAGTCTGACATGTTTCGCACCTCACTGGTGCTTACTCATAGACTGAGTTCTGTGTCTCTATCACACATGTTTATAGGCTGGAGTGGTAATTGGATTAACCACTTCAGACCCACAAGCACAGAAAATAAGATAAAAACAATCTATTGAATGACATCGAAAAAAAGTAAATTTACCAAAAGGTTAGTTACTAAATTAGTAACCATGGCAATATTATAGATTCTACCTGATGTTAAACAACATATTAAACATATTCAAATATGAATTTTTCTAATCACATTATCTTTAAAGATTTTAGAATGTGGACATGATAAAAAAGTGATAACATGATAATATGATGATATAGCGATATAATGATATAATGATATAGACATTCTGGCATAGGAGAAACATTATACGGATATATACATATTAGATCCTAAGTGTAACAGGGAATTACATTTAAATACATAGATATTATACTTAACCATCTATGAAATAGTTTAAATCACATTCCCTGTTCATACCAAAGGGAAAACATGTGTTTAATTTTAATATCCAGTAAAGTTCTTTTTTTTCCAAAATTTTAATCCAATTACCACTCCAGCCTATAAACATGTGGGATAGAGACACAGAACTCAGTCTATGAGTAAGCACCAGTGAGGTGCGAAACATGTCAGACTTCCTGCTCTATTGCTGCCATGTCTGTTCATTCTTTTAAATTTATCAATAAATCTTGTATTTTTTAAGCATTATACGCTTGGAGTAGTACCTGCCTAATCGCTTCTTGTTTCTATAGACAAATGACCCCTATTGGGTCAGAAATAGATTTCCCAAATAGGCAGTCACCTCATGATGTAAATCCAGGAAATTGCTGTAACTCAGCTGGTGAGGGTGAGGGAAACTCTAATAGAGAATCCCAAAGTAAGTCTAATAAGGTCTACGACTCCCATAAAATAATTACTTTCATACAGTGTGCAGTACCTATATTCTCCAATAAGGGAACAAAATCTGTAATTGATCACTTAGAGGCTTTTGAAAATGCATTAGCTATAATGAATGTTACAAGTGAGAAATTAAAAATTGAATTTCTGCCCTGGGTATTTGATGGTAAACATCACAAATTCTTTACTTCACTAAAGGATATGCATATTCATTCCTGGTGTGAAATAAAACGACAATGCAGAAAAGAATTCGGGCAACATCGCACTAAAACTGCTGCGAAAATAGTGGTATATAGTTTAAAATGTAGTGCGAATCAGAGTCCCATTGAATTCCTTTCTGAATTGAAAAATGCGTACAGTATGGCTGAAGATGATCCCATATTTGAAGGCTCAGAGTTTGTGAATCTATTTTTTGAAGCACTGCCCACACCCATCAAAATTAACTTAGCTAGAGATTTTGGTGAGAACTGTTCATTGGAATGGCTGATCAAAGAGAGTACAAAGTTATACTCTATTCAGCAGTTCAGTGAACAGGGGGGTAAAAGGGAGAAAAAGCCCAGTACTAAGATAGTGGCCGAAACTAGGGTGTCACCTAACCCCCTAAATTTGGAGTCTAAGAAGAAAACCTACGCAGAAGTGGCCAGAGAAAACAGGCCATCTCCACAGAGGTTTAACTCTACTCCTCCCCCAACACGGGCTGAGGCGCAGAGAGACTATAGCCAAAGGGGACATACTCAGGTGAATAATTACGCCCAAAGAGAATATGCACAGAATAATTGGTACCCACGCAAAGGTAGATACAATAGATGGCGAAGATATTCTCAGGATAACCAGACACCCCAAGTAAATAATGCTCCCCAAAATAATAATGCTGAACAAATTGAACCCCAGGGGCAACCACGCCAGGATAGAAATAGCGGCTCTGATTCTGAGGGGAACCAATGGTCCAGGAACCATTATTATGGGGCATCAAGGGATAGGCCCAGGAGTAGGGGTAACTTGTACAATCAAGTAGATCAGCTTAGTATCCAGCTAATTCGGTTGAGTGAACAAGTCGACAATACTTTTTTAGGGGTACAGCCAGTGGCCAGCAGTGGGCCACAGGCACAGTCATAGACACTGCAGTATCACCTGAAAGGGAGGGGAGAGATATGCAAAATAAAATGATAACTGTCAAAAATGGTACTAATCATGTTCTCTCCCCACAGACCGGAAACGGATGATTTAGCTGTGATGACAAGCAACCTCATCCGGGAAAAATTAACAAATCTCTTCCTTTGCAGCACTCTCTTAACTTTATTTCCACAGATGCGGTACACAAGAATCCAGCCAACCCTATCATAGAGGGAACCGGTAGGTACGAAATTCCTTCTGCACAGGAAAACATGGCGGATTCAGGTAACGCGTGGCGAAGCCCACAGATGTACAGTAATGCAAACTTTATATGTGAAATGGTAGAAACTGCAGGAAGATATTATGTATTAGCTGAGCTGCAAGATTCAGTCTCCAACCCTATCATGGGATTAATTGATACTGGGTCTCAGGCAACTATTTTATCCCACAGGTACTACACACAGCTAAATGAGCTAACACCCCACAAACCTAAAATAAAAGAATTTGATGGTTCTCTGATAGGAGTTGGGGGTGACTCCCTAAAAGTTTATGGTACTGCCTGGTTAAAATTTAAATTGGGGAACAGGGTCATAAGACACCCTGTCATTATAGTGGATCTGCCAACTGATCGTTTAATTAATGGTAGTGATCTCCTGAAGCGATTAAGCACCATAATTTATTGCATAAATAATGTAATTTGGTCACAAGTTAAAAGACCTATCAATTATGAGAAATCTGGTATATCTCGCCCCCGACATAACTGTCACGTGGTGGAAGAGAAACCAGATGCTGTGGAGATTCATTTCAGGAATAACTCTGTACTTGAAATCACTATTTTACAAATAGATGACCAGACTCCTTTAAGTGGCTCTGATGGTAATACTTTTGAAATTTCACCTGGAAAGATAGCGAATATTTCCTTAGATGGCGATGTATTAACCATATCACTCCACAAGGGGGATCATAAAATCCCTAAGGGGGGGGCACGCTCAATACCTTGCAGGGATTGAGAGAGTTAAAGAGGATCTATTTATCCCTATACAAGTGCATGACATTGGTACAACAAAATATGCTAAATTGAGTTTAAAACAGGAAGCTAGCTATATAAGTGAAGGCTTATTAGCGCAGATAGCTGAACCTAAAGTGATTAAATATCTTTCTCCCCAAGACCACTGTGTCCACAACCTGGATGACAGGTTTGAAAGCTATAACATCACAGCTAAGTGCTTATTATCTGTCTCTATAGGTAATAAGTCAGTGAAGCACCTGTTTTTAGTTTTAAATACTCCACATAATCAAATATACATTGGCAAAGATATCTTACGTAGATATGCCATACAAATAGATTTGATTAACTCTTACCTCTGGAGCAGGTTAAAGGGGGACCCTGAAGTATTTCAGGATGAAAATACAGCCCTGAAATCAAACCAGCAATTGCTATATGCTGTGAATATGCAGGTGTCTAGCGATGTTATAATTCCTGCTGGGGCTGAAAGAGAGGTCAGAAATTAAAAGCTTCTGAAACACCAATTTGCCTCTCCCATAGAATACAAAATCTGGGTGTCACAGTGACCTACACTCCTTTGGTGAATATTGGAACTACTCCAATACATGTTATTGTGCATAACATGACCCCACAGGATATAACATTATCCAAGGGAACCACCATAGGATATGCACTGGAATCAAGTTATTACACTTTTGGATTCCAGAATAATGTAATTGGGCTAATACCTGAAGGATACTTAACTGAAGAACAATTAATAGAACAATCCTTTGCATCTATGCCAGAGGGTCTATTTAATATTCAGTCTATTTATCCCTTCAGCTCAGAGGAAGGCATCTGTAAAATTGAACAAGCCTCTCTAGTATATGATCAGCCGATCAAACAGCAAGACTACCCCAATACCCAGAGTCATGTGGGCAATGTAAATTATAATCAAGGGGATCTCACCTCTAGATTGGAATAAGCCTATGAAATAGGACAGCCTGAAATCTTTCCAGGATTTCAGCAAATAGACGAACAGTTCCAGCGATGATGAACTCCAACAGCTGCGAGAACTCCTGATGGAATACAAAGATATTTTTGCTAGGGATTCTTATGACTGTGGTACTACAGACTTGCACATTGCAAGAATACAAACAGATCCCAATGCACCACCTGTATTTGTTTAGCCTCATATGATTCTCTTGCAGAAATCATAAGGAACTTGGAAGAAAGAGGTATTATCAGACAGGTGCACAGCTCTTACAACAATCCTATTCTAGGTGTTCTTAAGCCCAATGGACAATGGCGTTTGTGTGCTGACGTAAGACAGCTAAACAAACGAGTGTACATGTCTGGCTGGCCTGTACCATACATTGACCAGTGCCTTACACAGATGCATGGATCCAAAATATTCACTGCCATTGATTGTGCACAGGGATATTGGACCATAAAGGTACATGAGGAGGACCAGTATAAGCTGGCATTCTCATTCCAAAAGGTCCTGTAGGCATTTCAGAGACTTCCTTTTGGATACATAAATTCTGGACATGAATTTGCTGTATTCATGCATAAGGCTATGCCTGATGCACTGGAAAGGGGGACCTTATCTTATGTTGATGATGTTTTGATCAAAAGCACAGACTTTGAAAAACACATCGCAGAGCTTAAACACGTCCTCAGCCAACTTAAATGGGCAGGTGTCAAATTATCCCTACAAAAAGCTCAATGGTGCCGCACTTGTGTTAACTTCTTGGGATATAAAGTTACTTCTGAAGGACTAAATCCTCAGAAGAAAAAGATGGAAGCTATAGTAAATTCTAAAAACCCAACTAACTTAAAGGAATTGAGATCCTTCCTGGGTATGACAAATTATTCTCGCAAATTCATTGATAATTATGCAGAATTAGCTAAACCACTACTACTTCTTCTAAAGAAGGACGTGACATGGCACTGGAGTGAGTCTCAAGAGACAGCCATAAAAGAGCTGAAAAGAAAACTCACTCAAGCACCTTGCTTAGCATACCCTGAAGGTGGTAAACCTTTCTTCTTAGAGACAGGTTACACGGATGTAAGCATGAGTGCTGTTTTATACCAGAAGTATGATAATTTAAGCAAAGCCATTGCTTATGCGAGCAAAACTCTATCCCCAGTAGAAATAAAATTTAGTGATTACGAAAAAGCCCTCTTATCTACTGTATGCGCTCTACAAAATTTCCGCAGCTATGTACAGGGCGAGAAAATTATTGTAGAAACGGCCCACCAGCCTTTGCTATATTTGCGAAGTGAGAGAATAAGAGATGGTAATTTGTCTAATAGCCGTATAACAGCATGGACTCTTTCCTTACAAGGCTGGTCTTTAGAAATTCGCTACAAGCAGAATAAAAAGAACCCAGTCGCACAGGGGCTTGCTGATCTCCACGACTGTACTGCTAAAGATCCTGGGGAAGAATTATCAAACGATGTTTTCCTGGAGGAACAATTGCTTTCCCCATATAAAATGTACACTGAGGACAATTGTCAAACATTACCTTGGGTATATGTTGATGGTTGTTCTTACCATGCCACTATTGATAATGAGCGCAGATTAGTCGCTGGCATTGGTATAACTTGGGCAAATGGATTCCCAAATATATCTATAGGTTTCAACATTGGACCAAGATCCAGTCAAGTTGCAGAACTAACTGCCATTCTAAAAACCATTGAAATGGCTATTGAACATAGTATTCATAAATTTGTGATCATAACTGACTCAAATTATTTGTTGAATACCTGCCAACTTGGAAAATAAATGGTATGCAGAAAAGTAACAACAAATCAGTCAAGCATGGCAAGTTGTTCTGCGAGATTGATAATCTCGTGGTATCCAATGATTTAACCATACACTGGAAAAAGACCAAGGGTCATTCCAGGGTTCAATGTCCTGATAAGGAAGGCAATGATCTTGCAGATTCATTAGCCAAACAAGGAGCCATAACTGGAGAACTCCTTAATATTAAACACTTAATGGGTGCAATTCAGGTAGAAGCCATTACCAGAAACCAAGCTAAACAACAGAGTGAGCCTAACCTGGTACAATGGAGTCAGGATTCTGCTAGTGAAGACCTGATTGTAGGCATCTTCTATAAACACATAGAAGATCCTGAAAGCAATCCCATATCAAAAGATGATTGTATTGGCAAGGAAGATCTTAGAATCTTAATGAAATCCTGATCACAATTCAAGTTACAGGATGGTTTGTTAATTAGAACCTCCAAAACTGACATTCAGCAATGGGTAGTACCCACCAAGTTCAGAGGTCTAATGCTTCAACATGCCCATGATGCTCCCACATCTTGCCATTGTGGTGCCAAACTCACATATGAAATATTGCGTGACTATGCTTTTTGGTCACACATGTTCAAAGATGTTCAAACCTACTGTCAAGGGTGTTTAATCTGTCCACAGTTCCAACCCACTGCGCCAACGCATAGAGCGCCATATACAGAAAAACAGATATACAAATTGATTTTATTGGTCCAGTAACAAGGTCATCAAGAGGTAACAAATACATGTTAACAGTGACATGCCTGTTCACTAAATGGGTAGAGTGCATCAGTGCACCTAACAATAGTGCTGAAACATGTGCAGCATTGCTCATCAACCACGTGTTTTCCAGATTGGTTTGCCCCAAAGAATCGAATCAGATCGGGGAACCCACTTCACTAGCGAAGTGATAACCAAAATGTGGAAAATACTACGGGTAAAAAGAAAGCTCCATATTGCTTATAGAGCTGTCTCAAGTGGTGGTGTAGAGTGTTACAACCAGTCCATTGTGAAAATCCTCAAAAAGTTTGTGAGTGAAACGGGTAAAGACTGGGATGTAAAACTACCTCTTGTCTTAATGGCATTAAGAGCAACTCCAAGTAGTGCTACCAAGATGTCACCTTTTGAACTGATGACTGGTAGAAGAATGGTTCTACCTCAGCATCTGCTGTACCGTACATCAGACCAAAACTTGATAAACGCTGCCAATACACATCAATATGTGGAGAACCTAAGAAAGCACCGCAATATGCCTTTGCATTTGATCAAAGGAACTTAGAAAGAGCCGCAACTGCCACTAAAACCTATTATGATCTCAAAACGTCCAAAAAGGAATATGAAATAAATGATAAAGTTTATCTTTATAACTTTGGAAGAGATCAGGTTAGGGAGAAGAAATTTCTTCCATCATGGAAAGGTCCTTTTGTCATTACTGACAAAATATCTCCAGTGGCCTATAAAATACGGATCCCCAAAAATGAAAGTTTCATAGATAAATGGGTCCATATCAATCAGCTGCGAGCGTGTCATCCTAGGTCCCAACTACAAGTCATAGAGGGAGAATGAAGTGTCATATCCCCAAATGGAATAAAGACATACTGTAGTTTAAAGATGCCTAACTGATAAACATGAAGGGTCAAAAATGACGGACTCTCTGCATGAGAAACTGTCTATGATGTATACGGCCAACATCCTCACCGAGTACCACTGACTTTGATCCAATTCAAATACATGTGTCCTACATATATTTGAATTTGAAAGGGGGAATTATGTCAGGGTACAGGTAAATGACATATATATTATTTATATATATATATATATATATATATATATATATATATATATATATATATATATATATATATATATATATGTAAATAGGACAAGGGAATGAGCAACTGATTTAATGAGATATCTGGATTAATGAATATATGAATATATGACAGTGTGTGATCTGCTGGATTTTTGTATGGTTTTGAACACTGCATAGAAATGAATATATATGTGGGAGATGGATTAAAAAATTTTAATAGATTAAATGGCAATTGCAATAAACCCATTGTTAAAAGACAGCATAGAAATTAATACATGTGGGTGTATATACATATACATATATTCAGGAACATATTATATTAAAGGGATAATTGCTGTGTTGGATATATATATATGAAAAATAGATTCAAACCTGTAATAAATTGAATGGAAACTGTAATAATCCCATTGTTTAATTATATATAACATAATTTTTCTATTTTTCAGATGGGGCTATAGGATAATGAGTGCAGGATTGCCTGCATGGGATATCTGAATCATGTCATATGATTATGATTGTGAAAGTTTAAACACAGCTCTGAAAATTTAAAAAGTTTCAACACAGCTCTGAAAATATAACATATGTATAAATGCTATTAATTTTGGAATAATTAGCAGAATAGTTTTTTTGATATGGTATGATGTTGAGGGCATACTGTGTTTCATGTCAAATTGATCAGAATAAATAATGTGATATAATACAGTACATATAAACATAACTTATTAATGTAAGGAAATTATGGCATTTATTACACATTTTAAAGAAATATTTTCTTTCACTGTCTAGAAATGGTTAAATGTATTGCTGTGTTTGTTTGTCATGCTGCCCCCCGGTGTTATGATGCGAGAACTACAGCCAGAAGGCTTTTTAGGCTGTTAAAAATAAGATATTCCAGATATCCAATCAGAAGGGACAAGGTTTCCGAAAAGGGCCACCCATTATCCTCACCTATGATGGAAACATATATAAGTAAGGCAAGAGAGAGGAAAAGACACAGATTGTGCTGAGCTGATATAACTGGTGTGTTGGGCATGAAAAGTACCATTTTACTTTGTCAAAGCTGATCTAACCTTTTCTCATTGATTGCAAAATATACTTATTGGTATTTCTGAGGTGAGATTAAACCTGAAAGATATTGTATATAGATTGGTGGTCATCCTGGTAATGTATTAAAAGATTGGCGTAGATTGGAGAGAGAAATTTGTGTTTTAAACTGTATTTCATAGTATTGAATAGCTCTTAGCTTGCCTTTTTGTATGCAAATGTATGCAAAGTAAACATTCATTATTGCTGTATGTAGCAGATTTAAAGAAATAGTTTGTATTTCAAGTTAGTATTTCATAGCCTGTGTATTGTCAAACATATATCATTGATGCTAAGTATATTATCTGCGAAAATTTTGATATTTTAAAGTAGAATTGTGTTAGAGTAAAGCGTGGGTAAATAGTTGAGTATACTACTTAGAATCTCATTGTATCAATTGAATGAAAGGCTATTTGTAAATAAGGCTAGTTTTAAAGGTAAATTTTTATGAGCTTTCTAAGAAGTATAGCATATTTTAATTAGTTTTTAAATGCATATAATATTGTTTCATGTTCTGGTATTACAAATATATTCCAATGTGTTCATAGATATTAACTAATAAAAAGAATTCAGATATTTATATTAATTTAATGGTTTCTAGTAGATGCATATTGATTGAGGGTTGATATTTTTAAAGGATAATTATTAAATACTTTGTATTATAACCCTGCCATAGGCTGATATATTATTTGGAGAGCACTACTGAAGATTCTTATAAATATACTGACACAAGTTTATATCTAACTTCTTTTACCCAAGTCCACTTATACGTTTTTATTAAAGGACTGTCACAAAGCTTACAAGATGGATCCATTTAGGCGTGGGCTAGAACAGAGGTCTTCATCCATGCAGGGTATAAGTCTGGGCTAATGTGGGGCTGATTCAGTCTTATCCTAATCCCTCTTTCATACTACTCCTTCACGGACAAGTTTACGGCATCTTCACCATTACTGTTTGTTCACCCATCACTGTTATAAGCGCTTGACCCACATGTATAACGCTCTGAAACTGAGCAATGTTATTGTTTATTATTCTTGTTGTTTGATAACTCCTATGCATTGATACCTATTGCGTGTTTACTGGGGGGTACAACCATGCTACAGGATCATTAACACCCTCCACTATTGTATGTTCCTTCTCTTAATCAAGTTGCCTATGTTAACTATGGGTTCCAGGGCACTTGGTTGCATCCTTGTCTGTAACTATACCCATTTAAGCTGGAATCATAGTTGCGCTATTAGCCAGCTAATCAGATATAGCTAAATAGTAATGCTTTTTTTATATAATTAATCCACCCAGGCCATACTATACTCTTATAGCCCAATGTAGTTTAATAAAAAGGTCTCTCTGTTCCGATGCTGGTAAAATAATGGGTTTTTGCGACCTTATTTAAAATGAGGGACATGTTGTCATAGCTATGTTAGAGGCGTCCTAGATTAATATGCCAGTCTGCTAATTATTTATTTAAGCTACAAGTTCTGAGTCACATACTAGCTTGGCGAGAATTATTTTTTCTCTCTATGTTAAATACCGGGGTTAACACTTATAAATACCTGAGATAATTTGTTTCATGTTTACCAGTTTAACCTGTTTAAAGGTAGACTCATGCATGTCCCGACCTCTTTCAGTGTTAACACTAATGCAATATCGACATAGACACTTGAATGTTCTTTTAAACATTTCTTCTGTGTCATGTATGAATAAGCAAGCATCAACCAGTCATACTATAAGCTAAGGAGATATTGTATTATACCCGTACTTTCTACAGTTAGTTCCCCTAAACATTTCCCCCCTTTCACATCTTATGCATCTCGGGTCAGTAGGTATGCAAGGTGAGGGGTCCATTAAATTAAAGTGCAACAGATCTCCAACTGTCTCCACACATAAAGCCACATCTCTCAGCTCAATAAACTGGTGCCTCAGCTAGACTGCTACCATATGACACTACTAAGTATGTCTACATACTACTCAGGGCAAACAATATTATATACTGAACTGATGTTATCATAGTAAGTTTTAACACGGCTCTTCTGATATTGCATGTCAGTTAGTTTATAGTTACAACATAGCCTCTTGAGGCTGGACCTTGGTAAATCTGAAGTGAATTATATATAGATTACATGGCCTTATGTAACCTGTTTAAGCTCCGTTACCTTCAACTGAAGAATTTTCATATAACTAACTAGCTTAGGTTTAATAACCTGTATAGCTTTGTCTTATTATTGAAGCCTACATATGCTATACAGAGCAGTGGCAGTGTGCTTAACATTATTATACTGCCATAGTCTTTTCATGCAAGGTATGTTTTGCTCCTAGCTTTAGGTCCAACATAACACTCAACACAGACAAGTGGGCTTAGTAATTGAGTCCTGAAGCCTCATGTATATACACTCTAGACTTACCCCGGTGTTGTGGCTAATTCTTTTACAATTCACATTCCTAATATATATATAGTGAGATACGAGAGGGTCAGTGGCCGCATCCTCAGAGTATTATCATCTAACTCATGTAGCTCAATGTTTGATAGACTTAACAGTGAAATAATTCAGCTACTACACTCCATATGGAGCATTACACATCATATCTAAATAGATCCTAGAACACCGTTATGTACAGGGCTCTCTAGAAATAGCATATGTAATAGATATTCCTCATTCCCTTCATTATTAGACATGGAGCAAACTATGCCACTCCCCATTAATTAAATATACAACACTGTTCCTTTGAAGTCTACCCCTCTGATTATATAATAAGATCTCTACTAACTCCTTGCATCTTACTATTTTGGTATCCTATAGGGCTCCGCCCCCCATCCCCTCCCCCACTCCACTTAGAGCGGCTCTCGCCCACTGCACTTCCTTTTTCCCTCCCCGCTAACTTGGCCCAAAAGTGGCCAAACAAAAACTAACCCTCACTTGTCCAAAATTTTATTTCTTTTAGATTAAATAACTACATGAATGGCAATGTGGAGACCATACTTATTATTCATATAATATAAAAATGAGGTTTAATTATCCTTTAATGTTATACTGGTTACGCATATCTTAAAATATTACTTTCTTTTACTAAATATTTGCTGTAAATTTCTTTACCTACAATACTTGCAATATGAATACCAGACACAGCTCTGTGTTACATAGTTATTGTTTTTATGCTCTTCCTGGGACGCACAGAATCCACGCCCAGAATGGTTATATCTCTACTTCTTTGTTATGTTTTTGGGTATGCAATATATGTTCCAATGTTATACTCTATATGTAATGCTTTAACAACCTCAATAAAAATATATATTAAAAAAAAAAATCAATATGCATATACTAAAACCATAAAATGAATATAAATTCCTGAATTCTTTTTATTAGTTAATATCTATAGACACATTGAAATATATTTGTAGGAGCCAGAATATGAGTCAAACTATACAGTGTTTAAATAATTATAATATGCTATACTCTTTACAAAGCAAACCAAATGGTAACTTATAACTAACCTTATTCACAATTGAATTTCATTTAATTTACGCAATGAGATTCCAAGATATTAGCTACTAACATTCAAGCAATACAATCAGCTATTTAGCAACAATTTATCCTATATAATTCTAATTTAAAACATCAGAAATTGTATATATTATTTGTGCCAGTAACCAAACTATATGCAAATGTATCTAAGTTGAATTAAATTCTTAGTTACTTACAATTAAAACCAATTCTAAGATATATATATATCTATATTTTGCAAAGATAAATTACTTAGCATACAAAAGACAAACTTAACACTATACAGGACTATGAAACACAAGTTTAAAATACTGAGTGCCCCTTTAAATCTATTAACTACAATTTGACTATGGTCTTACCAATTTCCTTTGTTTAAAATATAAAAAATTAGAACAATCATACATCACCAATTTGAGCCAATTTTTAGTTCAGTCTTTTCCAAATATCTTTAGATCATCTCATTTGAAGGAAAGTTATTGCATAGATCAAGGTTAGTTTTCAGTTCCTTGCTTAAATGATTTTGTCCCCAAGAGAATGGCAGCCAGTTATCAACCACTAGTGAAAGCAGATCACAAAAAAACTCTCCTCTCTTGCATTTAGCTATTCCTTATATAATCATTGATAATCTTTTTTGTTCACACCCACGGTGCTTGTCCCTTCTCATTGGCTCATTTTGGAAATGTATGGTTGCTAGGGAAATGCATCTTTGTTAACAACCAATTGTCTTTTGGCTGTAATTCTTGCATCGCAACACCAGGGGCAGC
Source organism: Bombina bombina (assembly GCF_027579735.1). Taxonomy (NCBI): domain Eukaryota; kingdom Metazoa; phylum Chordata; class Amphibia; order Anura; family Bombinatoridae; genus Bombina; species Bombina bombina. The sequence goes on from NC_069507.1 coordinate 117,646,420, forward strand.
ATGACAAACAAACAGATTCATTTAACCATTTCTAGACAGTAAAAACATTTCTTTAAAATGTGTATTAAAAAATGCTATCATTTCTTTATATTAATAAGTTACATGTTCACATGTACTCGACTATGTCACATTATTTATTCGGATTATTTTAATATGAAACATCAGTATTATTTCTAATATCATATTATTATTATCTTGAAATCTATTTAAAAATTGCATTTGGTTATTTCTTTCTTTTATTCATATAAAACCACAGCATATTTCACATTCAGTGTACTTCCTGAATATATAGATTGATGCCCATGATCAATTGTTGTCTGCAACAAAATAAATAATTGTTAGAAATGTTAAGCATTCATATGTCTATTTGCAATATTATCAATGTAGTTCTTATTAAATACAGCAATTATTTATTTGATATAATATGTCCCAGATGAATATATATATCTACATATTATTTGTTATTTGAGTATTTTAAACTCAAATGAAAAACTGGCATCATTCCTTTTGCAAGATTTATTTATTTTTATTTATGCCATACAGAGACTTTAAATGCCAATTTGTCTGAGCTTTGCACATGGGAAACTCCGCAGGGGATAATTTAAACATAGGTGATAATAGCCATTTCTTTAGCTACAAACTTCAAAAGAAATCCAGCATTTCTCTGACATTGCCTGTATCACTGCATGGGGTTATCTATCTGATAATCCTGTTCTTTAGATGTTTAAAATCCAAATATTCTCACAGATGGAGCCGCTCCTCACCTTGGGCAGGAAACCCATATATGGGCATGTACTTTTGAGGCTCCATCATGCTAATTTCCATTTCCTTGAAATTGTGAGCATCTCATTAGGCTTAAAAAGAAATATTCCAGACATTTTGTCTTTATTCACTGTATGGGGTCGTTGTAATCCAGGCAATAAAATAGATGCTCCCTTTTAAACAACTTTAAAGTTATCTCAATCAGGATAAGTGTGTCTTATCTCTGATCTAAGGCCTGGAATATACAGCTATATTATCTTTTTGAAACAATCTGTCCTTCTTTGAAGTGACCCTTCTAAGATTACTTTGATAGCAATTTCTTTGTTCTCTCTGAAATAACTTAAATGTTATCTTTAAGCAGGATATAGTGCAGAACCTTGTCTACAACAGAGGTTGGTGGTCTAACATTTGATCATCAAGTAAATGCTAATTATTACTTTCCTGGATTTTAAACCCAGTTTTCATGAACTGACCAAATGCTTCATTTGTTTATTCTAACCTGGATGCATTGTAATTTTGCATGCTGAGTGGGGGAGGATTGTACTTTGGTCAGCCAAAGCATGTAATGTCTTATAAATGAATGAATGAATCATTTGGTGCTGACAGCCAAATATTTATTAAATAATATATATATTAATCTTCACATATACCTTGACATAAATCCCCCTTCCAATTTTAAATAGATGTAAGACACATGTATTTGAATTGGCTTAAAGTCAGTGGTACTTGGTGAGGATGTTGACCGTATCTATCATAGACAGTCTTCTATGAGGAGAGTCCATTATTATTATATATTTTTTTAGCACTTATCCTCATCAGCTAGGCATCTTTAAACTACAGTATGTCTTTAGCGAATTTGGAGATATGACTTCATTCTCCCTCTATGACTTGTAGTTGGGACCTAGGATGGCATGCTCGCAATTGATTAATATGGACCCATTTATCTATGAAACTATCATTTTTGGGGATACGTATTTTATAGGCCACTGGAGATATTTTGTCAGTAACGACAAAAGGACCTTTCCATGATGGGAGAAATTTCTTCTCCTTAACCTGATCTCTTCCAAAGTTATAAAGATAAACTTTATCACTTATTTCATATTCCTTTTTGGACGTTTTGAGATCATAATAGGTTTTAGTGGCAGTTGCAGCTTTCTCTAAGTTCCTTTGAGCAAATGCAAAGGCATATAGGTTTTCCACATATTGATGCGTATTGGCAGCGTTTATCAAGTTCTGGTCTGATGTACGGTACAGTAGATGCTGAGGTAGAACCATTCTTCTACCAGTCATCAGTTCAAAAGTTGACATCTTGGTAGCACTACTTGGAGTTGCTCTTAATGCCATCAGGACTAGAGGTAGTTTTACATCCCAGTCTTTACCCATTTCACTCACAAACTTTTTGTGGATTTTCATAATGTACTGGTTGTAACGCTCTAAACCACTTGAGGCAGCTTTATATGCAATATGGAGCTTTCTTTTAACCCCTATTATTTTCCACATTTTGGTCATCACTTCGCTGGTGAAGTGGGTTCCCCGATCTGATTTGATTCTGGAAACCAAATCTGGAAAACACGTGGTTGATGAGCAATGCTGCGAATGTTTCAGCACTATTGTTAGGTGCACTGATGCTCTCTACCCATTTAGTAAACAGGCATGTCACTGTTAGCATGTATTTGTTACCTCTCGATGACCTTATTACTGGACCAATAAAATCAATTTGTATATCTGATCATGGCATTACCATCCCCCTTTTCTACAATGGTGCTCTATGCGTTGGCACAGTGGGTTGGAACTGTGGGCAGATTAGACAACCTTGACAGTAGGTTTGAACATCTTTCAACATGTGTGGCCAAAAGGCATAATCACGCAATACCACACACCACGATGACCAGATGTGGGAGCATCATGGGCATGTTGAAGCATTAGACCTCTGAACTTGGTGGGTACTTCCCATTGCTGGATGCCAGTTTTGGAGGTTCTAATTAACAAACCATCCTGTAATTTGAATTGTGATCTGGACTTCATTAAGATTCTAAGATCTTCTTTGCCAATACAATCATCTTTTGAGATGGGGTTGCTTTCAGGATCTTCTATGTGTTTATAGAAGAATCCTACAATGGGGTCTTCTTTTTGACTAGTGATCAGGTCCTCACTAGGAGAATCCTGACTCCATTGTACCAGATTTGGCTCACTCTGTTGTTTAGCCTGGTTTCTGGTAATGGCTTCTACCTGAATTGCACCCATTAAGTGGTCAATATTAAGAAGTTCTCCAGTTATGGCTCCTTGTTTGGCTAATGAATCCGCAAGGTCATTACCTTCTTTATCAGGACCCTGCACCCTGGAATGACCCTTGGTCTTCTTCCAGTGTATGGTTAAATCATTGGATACCACCAGATTATCAATCTCGCAGAACAACTTGCCATGCTTGACTGGTTTGTGGTTATTTTTCTGCATGCCATTTCTTTTCCAAGTTGGCAGGTATTCAACAAAACTGTCACGCACATAATTTGAGTCAGTAATGATTATAAATTCATGAATACCATGTTCAATAGCCATTTCAATGGTTTTTAGAACAGCAGTAAGTTCTGCAATTTGACTGGACCTTGGTCCAATGTTGAAACCTACAGAAATATTTGGGAATCCATTTGCCCAAGTTATACCAATGCCAGTGACTAGTCTGTGCTCGTTATCAATAGTGGCATGGTAACAACCATCAACATATATACCCAAGGTAATGTTTTACACTGGTCCTCATTATACATTTTATTTGGGGAAAGCAGTTGTTCCTCCAGGAAATCATCTTCTGATAATTCTTCCCCAGGATCTTTAGCAGCACAGTCATGGAGCTCAGCAAGCCCCTGTGCGACTGGATTATTTTTATTCTGCTTGTAGCGAATTTCTAAAGGCCAGCCTTGTAAGGAAAGAGTCCATCTCTTATTCTCTCACTTTGCAAATATAGCAAAAGCTGGTGGGCCGTTTCTACAATAATTTTCTCACCCTGTATAAAGCTGCGGAAATTTTGTAGAGCCCATACAGTAGATAAGAGGGCTATTTCGCAATCGCTAAATTTTATTTCTACTGGGGATAAAGTTTTACTCACATAAGCAATGACTTTACTTAAATTATCATGCTTTTGGTACAAAACAGCACTCATGCTTACATCTGTGTAACCTCGCTCTAAGTAGAAAGGATTACCCCCTTCACGGTATGCTAATCAAGGTGCTTGAGTGAGTTTTCTCTTCAGCTCTCTGATGGCTGTCTCTTGAGTCTCACTCCAGTGCCATTTCACATTTTTCTTTAGAAGAAGTAGTAGTGGTTTAGCTAATTCTGCATAATTATCAATGAATTTGCCAGAATAATTTGTCATACCCAGTAATGATCTCAATTTCTTTAAGTTAGTTGGGTTTTTAGAATTTACTATAGCTTCCACCTTTTTCTTCTGAGGATTTAGCCCTTCAGCAGTGCGGCACCATTGAGCTTTTTGTAGGGATAATTTGACACCTGCCCTTTTAAGTTGGCTGAGGACGTGTTTAAGTTCTGCGATGAGTTTTTCAAAGTCTGTGCATTTGATTAAAGCATCATCAACATAAGATAAGGTCCCCCTTTCCAGTGCATCAGGCATAGCCTTATGCATGAATACAGCAAATTCATGTCCAGAATTTATGTATCCAAAAGGAAGTCTCTGAAATGCATACAGGACCTTTTGGAATGAGAATGCCAGCTTATACTGGTCCTCCTCATGTACCTTTATGGTCCAATATCCCTGTGCACAATCAATGGCAGTGAATATTTTGGATCCCTGCATCTGCGCTAGGCACTGGTCAATGTATGGCACAGGCCAGCCAGACATGTACACTCATTTGTTTAGCTGTCTTAAGTCAGCACACAAACGCTTTTGTCCATTGGGCTTAAGAACACCTAGAATAGGATTGTTATAAGAGCTGTGCACCTGTCGGATAATACCTCTTTCTTCCAAGTTCCTTATGATTTCTGCGAGAGAATCATATGATGCTAAAGGAAGTCTGTATTGTTTAACAAAAACAGGTGGTGCATTGGGATCTGTTTGGATTCTTGCAATGTGCAAGTCTGTAGTACCACAATCATAAGAATCCCTAGCAAACATATCCTTGTACTCCATCAGGAGTTCTCGCAGCTGTTGGCGTTCATCGTCGCTGGAACAGCCATTAGCTGAGGATATTTGCTCTTCGACTATTTGCTGAAATCCTGGAAAGATTTCAGGCTGTCCTATTTCATAGGCTTCTTCCAATCTAGAGGTGAGATCCCCTTGATTATAATTTACATTGCCCCCATGACTCTGGGTATTGGGGTATTCTTGCTGTTTGATCGGCTGATCAAATACAAGAGAGGCTTCTTCAATTTTACAGATGCCTTCCTCTGAGCTGAAGGGATAAATTGACTGAATAGTAAATAGACCCTCTGGTATAGAGGCAAAGGATTGTTCTATTAATTGTTCTTCAGTTAAGTATCCTTCAGGGATTAGCCCAATTACATTATTCTGGAATCCAAAAGTGTAATAACTCGATTCCAGTGCATACCCTATGGTAGTTCCCTTGGATAAGGTTATATCCTGTGGGGTCATGTTATGCACAATAACATGTATTGGAATAGTTCCAATATTTACCAAAGGAGTGTGGGCCATTGTGACACCCAGATTTTGTATTCTATGGGAGAGGCAAATTAGTGTTTCAGAAGTTTTTAATTTCTGACTTCTCTTTACCTGTAAGGGTAAAATAAATTTATCAGCCCCAGCAGGAATTATAACATCGTTAGATACCTGCATATTTACAGCATATGGCAATTGCTGGTTTGATTTCAGGGTCGCACTTTCATCCTGAAATACTTCAGGGTCCCCCTTTAACCTGCTCCAAAGGCAAGAGTTAATCAAATCTATTTGTATGGCATATCTATGTAAGAAATCATTGCCAATGTATATTTGATTATGGGGAGTATTTAAAACTAAAAACAGGTGCTTCGCTGATTTATTACCTATAGAAACAGATAATAAGCACTTAGCTGTGATATTATAGCTTTCACACCTGTCATCCAGGTCGTGGACACAGTGGTCTTGGGGAGAAAGATATTTAATCACTTTTGGTTCCGCTATCTGCGCTAACAAGCCTTCGCTTATATAGCTAGCTTCCTGTTTTAAGTTCAACTTTGCATATTTGGTTTTCCCAAGGTCATGCACTTGTATAAGGATAAAAAGATCCTCTTTGACTCTCTCAATTCCTGCAAGGTATTGAGCGTGGTCTCCCCCTTTAGGGGTTTTAGCATCCCCCTTGTGGAGAGATATGGTTAATACATCGCCGTCTAAGGAAATATTCGCTATCTTTCCAGGTGAAATTTTAAAAGTATTACCATCAGAGCCACTTAAAGGAGTCTGATCATCTATATGTTGGATAGTGATTTCAGGTACAGAGTTATTCCTGAAATGAATCTCCACAGCATCTGGCTTCTCTTCCACCGCGTGACAGTTATGTCGTGTGTGAGAAAAGCCGGATCGCTCATAATTAATTGGCCGTTTTACTTACATTATTTATGCAATCAATTATGTTGCTTAATCGCTTCACGAGATCACTACCAATAATTAAATGATCAGTTAGCAGATCCACTATAATGACAGGGTGTCTTATGACCCTGTTCCCCAGTTTAAATTTTAACCAAGCCGTACAGTAGACTTTTAGAGAGTCGCCTCCAACACCTATTAGTGAACCATAAAATTCTTTTATTTTAGGTTTGTGGGATGTTAGCTCATTTAGCTGTGTGTAGTACTTGTGGGATAAAATAGTTGCCTGAGACCCAGTATCAATTAATCCCATGATAGGGTTGGATACTGAATCCTGCAGCTCAGCTAATGCATAATATTTCCCTGCAGTTTCTACCATTTCACACATAAAATTGGCATGATTACACACTTGTGGGCTTCGCCAAGTGTTACCTGAATCCGCCGTGTTACCTGATGCAGAAGAGACTTCACTCTTACTGGTCTCCTCTATGACAGGGTCGACTGGGTTCTTGTGTACTGCATCTGTGAAAATAAGGTTAAGAGAATGCTGCAAAGGAAGAGATCTGTTAAAGCTTTCAGGCCGAGGTCGCTCATCATCACAGCTAATTTGTCTGTGTCCGGTCTGTAGGGAGAAAATAGGATTAGTACCATTATTGACATTTATCATTTCATTTGGTCTATCTCTCCCCTCCCTTTCAGGGAATACTGCAGTATTTATGACTGTGCCTGTGGCCCACCGCTGGCCACTGATTGTACCCCTAAAAAAGGATTGTTAGGTTGCTGAGCCGTAAACGCTTGACTCATATTAGCGACTTGTTCGCTCAACTGAATTAGCTGGGTACTAAGCTGATCTACTTGATCGTACAAGTTACCTCTACCCCTGGGCCTATCCCTTGATGCCTCATAGTAGTGATTCCTGAACCATTGGGCCCCCTCAGAATCAGGGCCATTATTTCTATCCTGGCGTAGTTGCCCCTGGGGTTCAACTTGTTCAGCATTAGTATTTTGGGGAGCACTATTTACTTGGGGTGTCTGGTTACCCTGAGAGTATTTTCGCCACTTATTGTATCTACCTTTGCGGGGATATTTATTATCTTGTGGGTATTCTTCTCTTTGGGAGTAATTATTTACATGGGTATGTCCCCCATTTTGGTTATAGTCTCTATGCACCTCAGCCCGTGTTGGGGGAGGGGCAGAGTTAAAACTTTGTGGGGATGGCCTGTTTCCATGGGCTACCTCCGCATAGGTTTTCTTTTTAGACTCCAAATTGAGGGGGCTAGGTGACACCCTAGTTTTGGCCACTACTTTAGGATTGGGCTTTCTCTCCCTTTTATCCAGGGGTTCACCAGACTGCTTAATAGAGTATAACTTTGTACTCTCTTTGATCAGCCATTCCAATGAGCAGTTCTCATCAAAATCTCTAGCTAAATTAATTTTGATGGGTGCGGGCAGTGCTTCAAAAAATAAATTCACAAATTCTGAGCATTCAAATATAGGATTATCTTCAGCCATACTGTACTCACTTTTCAGTATAGAAATGAATTCTATGGGGCTTTGATTTGCACTACATTTTAAACCATATATAGCTATTTTCGGTGCAGTTTTAGTGCGATGTTGCCCGAATTCCTTTCTGCACTGTCGCTTTGTCTCATCCCAGGAATGAATATTCATATCCTTTAGTGAAGCAAAGAATTTGTGATATTTAGCTTCAAATAACCAGGGCAGAAATTCAATTTTTAACTGCTCACTTGTAACATTAATTATAGATAAAGCATTTTCAAAGGCCTCTAAGTGGTCAATTATGGAAGTGGTCCCCCCTTTGGAAAATGGGCGTACTGCATTCTTTAGGAATTTAATTATTGTAGGGGTGTCATACACTTTATTAAGTACATTACTGGATTTCATTGGGAATTAATTGTTTGAGTTACAGTGCCTTTTATCTGTCCTATCTTTACTATGCTGAAATCTCACCCGTGCATTTTTATATTGGCTGTCTGAGAAGCTAGTCCCCCTTTCTGACCCGTTATAGTAACTGACCTCTTCCTCTGAGGTGTAATAATCATCTTGTCCTCCAGAGTTAGGTAATTGCCTAAGGGGAAAAGTTATCTCTGGGCCTGAATTAGGGCTATAATTTGGGTACTTTTGTCTATCCTCCAGCCTGGAATCTTGAAACTCATTTCTGACCCAGTCCTTAATTGAGTTAATCATTTCAGCATTAGTGTTATTACTTAAAGGTTCCTTCTTACTGCTCATTTGTCTCTTTAATTCATTTATTTCTTGTTCATATCATTTTTCAGCCTCACGATATCTAGCTTTTAAAGTTTTATTTTCATTTTGGCATTTTTCATATTCTTCTTCTAAAGCTTTAAATTCAGCCACTAATTTCTGATTATATTTATTTAAGGCAGGAACCTTTTTATTAGCTTCTAGAACCTCTACCTTTCCGTTAATAAAGGCTTCTTCAAATTCTCATAATGAATAATTTTGTCTGTCTTGTCCTGCCATTTGGCTAGACATCTCACAGCTCAAATACATTAGGATCGGCCAAGTTTTGAAAATTAATTCATCACGCCCTCTAAATTCCGTGCATTTATTAAGTTGCAGTAAAATTTGGTATAATTCACCATCTTCAACCCACATATCTCTAACTAAATCTTTGGTCTTAGCTTTAAATCCCTCAATATACGTGTAGACATCATCTCCCATATCAAGTCTAGTCATGAGGTGGTTCATGGCTTTGAATTTGAGAGTTTTTGCCTGAGCCATTTCATGAACAGAGGATCTTGGGGAGGGCACAATTTCACCATATACAGAAACGCTAGCGTTACTTTTTGCTGAAGACATAGTTATTTTAGTGTTGTACTTAATAAGATAAAAACGCTAATACAATTTTGACCAATAAGAGAGAGGGAAAAAAAATTATATTTAAAAAATATATATTAATATCAATCTTCAAATATGAAAAATTAATATTTCATCAATTTTTCAAAATTTATTTCAATAATATTTCAAGATATGAACATTAACTTTGAAATACTTAATCACAAAAAAATAATAATAATAATTTTCTTTTTTTCTTTTAGATTAATTTTTTTTTCAATAATAATTTCTATTTATTACAAATATATTATATCAATGTGATAAATATTAATAATATATCACGCAATGCCTCCAAATAATATGTCAGTATATGGCTGGGTTATAACACAATATATTTAATCATTATTCCTTAAAATAAAGCCTCAATCAATATGCATATACTAAAACCATAAAATTAATATAAATTCCTGAATTATTTTTATTAGTTAATATCTATAGACACATCGAAATATATTTGTAAGAACCAGTATATGAGTCAAACTATAAAGTGTTTAAATTATTATAATATGCTATACTCTTTACAATGCAAACCAAATTGTAACTTATAACTAACCTTATTCACACATGGAATTTCATTTAATTTACACAGTGAGATTCCAAAATATTAGCTACTAACATTCAAGCAATACAATCAGCTATTTAGCCACAATTTATCCCATATAATTCCAATTTAAAACATCAGAAATTGTATATATTATTTGTGCCAACAACCAAACTCTATGCCAATTTAAGCTGAATTAAATTCTTAGTTACTTACAATTAAAACCAATTCTAAGATATATCTATATTTTGCAAAGATAAATTACTTAGCATACAAAAGACAAACTTAACACTATACAGGACTATGAAACACAAGTTTAAAATACTGAGTGCCCCTTTAAATCTATTAACTACAATTTGTCTATGGTCTTACCAATTACCTTTGTTTAAAATATTAAAAATTAGAACAATCATACATCACCAATTTGAGCCAATTTGTAGTTCAGTATTTTCCAAATATCTTTAGATCATCTCATTTGAAGGAAAGTTATTGCATAGATCAAGGTTAGTTTTCAGTTCCTTGCTTAAATGATTGTGTCCCCAAGAGAATGGCTGCCAGTTATCAATCACTAGTGAAAGCAGATCACAAAAAAACTCTCCTCTCTTGCATTTAGCTATTCCTTATATAATCATTGATAATCTTTTTCGTTCACGCCCACGGTGCTTGTCCCTTCTCATTGGCTCATTTTGGAAATGTATGGTTGCTAGGGAAATGCATCTTTGTTAACAACCAATTGTCTTTTGGCTGTAATTCTTGCATCGCAACACCGGGGGCAGCATGACAAAAAAACAGATTCATTTAACCATTTCTAGACAGTAAAAACATTTCTTTAAAATGTGTATTTAAAAATGCTATAATTTCTTTATATTAATAAGTTACATGTTCACATGTACTGGACTATGTCACATTATTTATTCGGATTATTTTAATATGAAACATCAGTATTATTTCTAATATCATATTATTATTATCTTGAAATCTATTTAAAAATTGCATTTTGGTTAAATTCATATAAAACCACAGCATATTTCACATTCAGTGTACTTCTTCCTGAATATATAGATTGATGCCCATGACCAATTGTTGTCTGCAACCAAAGAAATAATTGTTAGAAATGTTAAGCATTCATATGTCTATTTGCAATATTATCAATGTAGTTATTATTCAATACAGCAATGATTTATTTAATATAATATATCCCAGATGAATACATATATACATATTATTTGTTATTTGAGTATTTTAAACTCAAATGAAAAACTGGCATCATTCCTTTTGCAAGATTTATTTATTTTTATTTATGCCATACAGAGACTTTAAATGCCAATTTGTCTGAGCTTTGCACATGGGAAACTCCACAGGGGATCATTTAAACAAAGGTGATAATAGCCATTTCTTTAGCTACAAACTTCAAAAGAAATCCAGCATTTTTCTGACATTGCCTGTATCACTGTATGGGGTTATCTATCTGATAATCCTGTTCTTTAGATGTTTAAAATCCAAATATTCTCACAGATGGAGCGGCTCCTCACCTTGGGCAGGAAACCCATATATGGGCATGTACTTTTGAGGCTCCATCATGCTAATTTCCATTTCCTTGAAATTGTGAGCATCTCATTAGGCTTAAAAAGAAATATTCCAGACATTTTGTCTTTATTCACTGTATGGGGTCCTTGTAATCCAGGCAATAAAATAGATGCTCCCTTTTAAACAACTTAAAAGTTATCTCAATCAGGATAAGTGTGTCTTATCTCTGATCTAAGGCCTGGAATATACAGCTATAATATCTTTTTGAAACAATATGTCCTTCTTTGAAGTGACCCTTCTAAGATTACTTTGATAGCAATTTCTTTGTTCTCTCTGAAATAACTTAAATGTTATCTTTAAGCAGGATATAGTGCAGAACCTTGTCTACAACTGTCATGCTTTCACCTATCCTTGCTTTCCCTTTAATAGGAGGTGTCTACCATCAGGTATAAAGGTTCCTCCCACAGTCTAATAGTTGATTGATTATTTTGTTCTACTAGCTCAGAATTATCCAGCTCCTGCATCTTCTGGTATCTCTGTTGTGCAGACCTCACCTCTCTCACCAGCTATCACCTTGTGAGCATCCGCTCTCACTTACCATCTCATTGGAGTAATTTCTAAGGATCAATCTGTCTCCCTGAAACTCCTGCTCTCTCAGAGCTGACAGTTTCCAACTTCCGGTTTCGGTAACACCGCAGGTGTGACGTCACACGCCGGAGCTGCACACAGACTGTCTCAACTCCAAAGGATCTCCTCCTGTTACAGAGTATCTGGACTTCCACTAAATAGTAAGAATTCTTACCTAAATACTCCTCTCTAATGTTAATAATTACCTGGTACCTAAACTATAACTTGTTAACAATCTTTACTAATATTGTGCTGCATTTGTCTGTATCTTTTATATTGGTGTCCTACATTTAGTATCTCTGTCATAAGCTGCCATCCTCCTGACTATAGATTTACTTGTGTAGATTTCCACCATATATCAATGCAAGGTTTATTTCTAATTATGAACAAGATTTCATATGTTGCCACCTATTATTTAGGAATAAATCTTCTACACACCTATTAAACAAAACTCATAGAAATCCTTATTAGTTAATTTATATTCTACTACAGTTGGATTCAACTAAAGGATAAATATTTCTTCCCACAGGAATTAGGAAATTCAGCAATTCAGGTGAATATCCTGACATAATAATCAAGCCACAATTATGAATCCAGTAGACTTAGTTACTCATGTGCAGACCTTAACAGATAAGGTAGAAAACATTACTCAAGCCTTAAACTCACTCCAGCAAGAGAACACCACTTTAAAAAATTATATTAAAGAGATTGCTGAAAAACAAAAGGTACCCCATACCATTGAACCTAATGTAAACCCACCTGATGTCTTTTCAGGGGATAGAAAAACATTCAGGGAATTCAGAAATGCCTCTTATCTGCTCTTTACTCTTAAGCCTCACACTTATCCTACAGAGCAGGTAAAAGTCCTTACAACAATCTAATATCTTAAGGGTGAACCCCGCAGTTGGGCTAACAGATTCTTTGAAACTAACGACCCCATTCTACAGTCCTTGGACACCTTCTTTCAAACCATGTCTCAGCTATATGATGATCCTTATCTCCAGTTAACTGCTGAGAATTCAATGAGAGCCCTGAGACAGCATAAAAAACCTGTGGAGGACTATATAGCTGAGTTTAAGAGGTGGTCCAAGGATAGTGGATGGAACGAGTTATCCTTAAGAAACCAATTTAGGTTAGGTTTGTCAGACTCACTCAAAGACGAGTTAGCTAGAGTTGAGTTACCCCACACATTAGATGCATTAATTAATCTAAGTATTAGCTTAGATAGGCATCTTCGTGAACGAAGGCATGAACGAGGCTCAGTTGAATTCACTCCAAAACGTCCCATCACATCTGGAGCCTCACATTCTTACAATAGACCAGTACCACAGTCTACTCCTGAAGCTATGGACATTGGAGTAATAAGAGGTCCCTTGAACCCACAAGAAAAGCAAAGAAGAAAAAATAACAACCTCTGCTTGTACTGTGGAGCCGCTCAACATACTGTCAAGGACTGTCCTCTTCTGATTCGTCAAAGGAAGGGTAAGAACATAGACATTACCTACTGTTGTAGTTCAGAACAATCTTCAACCACTCATTTCCTCTTACCCCTTGTTTTACAGTGGGAGAACCATCAGCTAACCAGTCAAGCGATTATTGATTCTGGAGCAAGCGCTAATTATATTGATTCACATTTTGTCACTGTAAATAAAATTCCACTAATCAAAAAGCAGAATCCTGTTTTAGCTCGTGTTATTGACGGAAACCCTATTTCCTCTGGTCCAATTCTTTTTCAAACCATTCCACTGTTGTTAACCATACAATCCTCACACATAGAATATGTTTCTTATGATGTAATCGACTCCCCGCTTTATCCAGTAGTTCTGGGATTCTCCTGGTTACAATTGCATGATCCTGTAATATCTTGGTCTAATTCTACTATTCATTTCACATCACCTTATTGCACTGCAACCTGTAACACTAGCCATCATATATTACATACTCAAGAAAATGAAATACCCACAGAGTATTCAGATTTCAAGGATGTATTCTATAAAAAGGAATCTGAAAATCTTCCCCCACATAGGAAGTATGATTGCCCGATAGAGTTAATTCCAGGTGCAGACATCCCCTGTGGGCACATTTTCCCTTTATCCAAAGTTGAACTTGATTATTTAAAAAGTTATCTTGAAGACAATTTGAGAAAGGGCTTTATCAGACCCTCTTCCTCTCCTGCGGGGGCTGGTATGTTCTTTGTAAAGAACAAGGATGGAACTATCCGTCCCATAGTGGATTATAGGGAGTTAAATGAACGCACAGTAAAAAATCGCTGCCCCCTTCCACTTATACCCGAGCTTATTGAACGTCTAGAGGGAGCTACTTGTTTCACTAAGTTGGATCTGAGAGGTGCATACAACCTCATTAGAGTTAGAAAAGGGGACGAATGGCTCACGGCATTCCGTACTCGTTATGGTTTATATGAGTATGTCGTGATGCCATTCGGCCTCTGTAATGCTCCAGCAACGTTTCAATATTTAATTAACGACATATTTAAAGATCTATTAGATGTATTTGTCGTCATCTATCTAGACGATATCCTTATATATTCACAAAATCAGACTGATCATATTAAACATGTAAGAACAGTACTCTCTAGATTAAGACAACATCACTTATACGCTAAGCCTGAAAAGTGTATATTTAATTCTAAAACCATCACATTCTTGGGTTATGTAATTTCAGCAGAAGGTATTAACATGGAAAATTCTAAGATAAAAACTATCCTTGACTGGCCCGTACCCACTACCAAGAGACAAATACAACGCTTCATGGGTTTTGCGAACTTTTACAGAAAGTTCATCAAGAACTTTGCTCAGTTAGCAAAACCTCTCACTAATCTAACAAAAAATAATGTTAAATTCCTTTGGACTGAATCAACTCAGGAGGTATTTGATATATTGAAAGAGAAATTCACAACAGCTCCCATATTGTCCTACCCTGATCCATCACTCCAGTTTGTCTTGGAAGTAGACGCCTCAGACCATGCTGTAGGAGCGGTACTTTCTCAACGTAAAACCTTAAAGCATCCTCTCCATCCAATTGCCTATTTCTCCAGAGTTATGAATAATGCAGAGCTTAATTATGCAATTGGTGAAAAAGAACTCCTGGCGATAAAATCAGCATTTGAACACTGGCGACACTTATTGGAGGGAACTGAAATTCCTATATTGATCTATACAGATCACAGGAATTTAGAGTTCCTGAAAACCAATCGCACCTTAACATCCAGACAGGTGCGCTGGAATCTTTACTTTAGTAGATTTAACTATGTCATCACTTATAGGCCGTGTAACAAAAATCTAAAGGCAGATGCCTTATCTAGAATTTATGAAAAGCCAACGGAAATTCAAGGTCCCCAAACTATCATCCCAGCTGAACATATTATAGGTCTCACGGATAACTCCGTAACACTCTTTAAAAGACACCAACTAAGTGATAATGAAATACCATCAACTCAGGTATCGCTATCCAATGATGGCCTTCTTTATCATGGACAATTAGTTTATGTTCCAAAAACATTAAGGTCTCAAATTCTTAAAACCAACCATGACAACCCCCTGGCTGGACACCCAGGAATAAAAAAGACCTCCGAAATGATAGGCAAATACTTTTGGTGGCCTAATATTAACAAGGACATCAAAGAATACGTCCTATCCTGTAGAATTTGTACTGTGTCAAAACCCAGACACCAAAAACCAGATGGTGAGTTACAACCTCTACCCACTCCTAAACGTCCTTGGACAGATATAGCTCTTGACTATATAGTGGATTTGCCTAAATCATCAAGTTATACTACTATTATAGTTGTCGTTGATTTGTTCAGCAAGATGGCTCATTTTATTCCATCAACCAAACTACCCACCGCTTCTGAAACAGTTCATCATTTGATTCAACATGTCATAAAACTTCATGGAGTTCCTCTCAGTATAACCTCTGATAGAGGCTCCCAATTCACTAGTAGATTCTGGAACCAACTCTGTAAAGCACTTAATATATAAAAACTCCTAAGTACCTCATTCCATCCACAGTCGAAAGGACAGACGGAACGAACCAATCAAAGGTTAGAACAATTTCTACACTGTTTTACTAACGAACACCAGGATGATTGGTCGTCTTTACTTCCATATGCAGAATTCTCTTACAATAACTCCGTACATTCCACAACTAAACATTCTCCTTTCTATATCAACTATGGATTCCACCCCCACTTCCACTATGACGCTCTCAAGAATGGTTCAAGTCTTCTAGTCAACCAATTTGTCAACACCATTGCTGACACCTTTCTGTCTATTGAAAATAATATCAGACAGACGAAAGAATATCAAAAGTTTTATTATGACCTCAAACATTCACCTTCTCCTTCCTATGCCATAGGTGACAAAGTTTGGTTGTCAACAAGGAATCTTCGACTTCCTTACCCATCACGTAAGTTGACTCCTCTGTTTATTGGACCGTACGAAATTGAGTCAATAATCAATCCAAATGCTGTTAAGCTTTCCTTACCGGAAAACTTCAGGATACACCCGACATTTCATGTCTCTCTTTTGAAACCGTTTAGACCTATAAGGGAGCGGGAAACCCCCTCTGTATCAGTCCCCTCACCTCAGTCCACGGAACAGGAATATGAAGTAGGGTCTATTAAGGATTCTAGATGGATGAATGGCACTCTCCAATATCTGGTCCATTGGAAAGGTTTCCCAGCTGAAGATGATACTTGGGAGCCTGCCTCTAATTTATCTGCCAGACGTCTGGTTTCTCGTTTCCATCGTTCTCATCCTGATCGTCCTGGACCTTGATCCTTGGTGTGGATCCTTGGGGGGGGAGTACTGTCATGCTTTCACCTATCCTTGCTTTCCCTTTAATAGGAGGTGTCTACCATCAGGTATAAAGGTTCCTCCCACAGTCTAATAGTTGCTTGATTATTTTGTTCTACTAGCTCAGAATTATCCAGCTCCTGCATCTTCTGGTATCTCTGTTGTGCAGACCTCACCTCTCTCACCAGCTATCACCTTGTGAGCATCCGCTCTCACTTACCATCTCATTGGAGTAATTTCTAAGGATCAATCTGTCTCCCTGAAACTCCTGCTCTCTCAGAGCTGACAGTTTCCAACTTCCGGTTTCGGTAACACCGCAGGTGTGACGACACACGCCGGAGCTGCACACAGACTGTCTCAACTCCAAAGGATCTCCTCCTGTTACAGAGTATCTGGACTTCCACTAAATAGTAAGAATTCTTACCTAAATACTCCTCTCTAATGTTAATAATTACCTGGTACCTAAACTATAACTTGTTAACAATCTTTACTAATATTGTGCTGCATTTGTCTGTATCTTTTATATTGGTGTCCTAGACTTAGTATCTCTGTCATAAGCTGCCATCCTCCTGACTATAGATTTACTTGTGTAGATTTCCACCATATATCAATGCAAGGTTTATTTCTAATTATGAACAAGATTTCATATGTTGCCACCTATTATTTAGGAATAAATCTTCTACACACCTATTAAACAAAACTCATAGAAATCCTTATTAGTTAATTTATATTCTACTACAGTTGGATTCAACTAAAGGATAAATATTTCTTCCTACAGGAATTAGGAAATTCAGCAATTCAGGTGAATATCCTGACAACAACAGAGGTTGGTGGTCTAACATTTGATCATCAAGTAAATGTTAATTATTACTTTCCTGGATTTTAAAACCAGTTTTCACGAACTGACCAAATGCTTCATTTCCTTATTCTCACCTGGATGCATTGTAATTTTGCATGCAGAGTGGGGGAGGATTGTACTTTGGTCAGCCAAAGCATTTAATGTCTTATAAATTAATCATTTGGTGCTGACAGCCAAATATATATTAAATAATATATATATTAATCTTCACATATACCTTGACATAGGCTTCCTCTAAGAAAGGATCTTCTCTTTCAAGGCCCTTTCTTTTATCAAGCTCTCAAATCACTGATATTGATGACATGGTGATTGAACGCTTAATTCTGCTTCACATAGGTTTTTCTGACAAGGTTATTAATACCTTGATTCAGGTTCGGAAACCTATAACCAGACGTATTTATCATAAGGTCTCAAAAACCTTTTTTGTGTTCTTGCAAAAAAAATACCATTGGAATCCATTTAGAATTACTAGAGTTCTTGAGTTCCCGAAGGAAGGCTTAAATAAAGATTTATCAGCCAGTTCTTTGAGTAGTCAGATTTCTGCATTTTCTGATTTTTTTTTTTCAAAAGAAGATTCCTAAAATTCTTAATTTTAAGGCTTTTGTTCAGGCAACAATTAGAATAAAACCAGTTAGGGGGAACTTAAGGGTGGCAGCCATGATAAGTTGCAAGATTGTTTGCTGTACTAGATCACAGAATTGATCTGCATAATATCTACTTTTAATTGCCTCATCAGTGTTATGTTATACTTTATGCTACACAGAAGAATATGCATTTTTTATTAAAGCCACTATCTTTAGGATTGGAGCTTCAGTCCTCCAGATATTTCAACAGACTGCGACCTTCTGACTACCCCTGGCAGGGCTCCCTAGCATCTCTATTATTACATAGCAGTGCTATCTTGCTAGTCACTGTGGGAACTTCTATTGGCAGCATACGCATAAGTATGGGCTCGTCAGCTGAATTTATGTTGCAAAAAAAGGGGTTAAATAAACTAGCACTTAAGAGTTAATATCCCTTGCCTTATTCTCCTACTATCTACTTCCCAGATAGAAAGGTGTATAAAGTGAAAAAGTTATGGAGATTAGGCGCTTAATCTGCAAAAGGGATAAAGGTGTGTATGGAAGGGCTCCCTAGCATCTCTATTATTACATAGCAGTGCTATCTTGCTAGTCACTGTGGGAACATCTATTGGCAGCATACGCATAAGTTTGGGCTGGTCAGCTGAATTTATGTTGGCAGCCTTAAGAAATATTTTGCCTTCTTACCTGGATGCTTATAGCTACGCTCATACAGGCACAGTGTGGTATTCTGAGCTTTGTATTTCAGTAAACAAGCATTTGCACATTTGTTATAAAGGTTAGCCCTAAAATTAGAGCTTGTTGCTCTTTTTTGTAGTAATCAGAAAACAACTTCTATGTAGCCTGATTAAACAATATGAGACATTTAATATATGATGAATTTATATATTAACTACTGACTTAGGTGTTAATAAACATAAGGATTTATTAATATAATATATATCTTATGTTCGATATATATATATATGTAAACGGAGGCCACAGATGATAAAGAAATACTGACACGCTCAGAATCAGAAATGGTAGAAACAATTGATCCTTTTTACTTCACGCAATCACACACAGCCTAAAATATTTACAAGTTCAAACATTCCACAGACACACAATGTTTGTTTATATTGATTGTTGCAGGTAATAGGATATGCCCAATAATTCAGAATGGTGACAAAAAACAAACAGGTATGAAGTTTAAAGGCTTTAGCTTTGTTCGTGTACGTTACCACCTTGAGGACCGTGGTTATTCTGTTACCGCATTGGAGGATCCGTGTCTGGGACAGGCAGCGTGTGTGAATGCGGCTTACTTCCGGGTAGCGGTGAAAAAGTAGATCCGGCCGTTGAATGATCCAGACTCGGTAATGACAAAGTAACGATAAGATCGTAAGAGATTCAAGATGAAGCAAAAGTAAACATAGTAAACCACTTTGCACAGGATACAAGCAATAGGAGACCTGAAATAAGGAAAGCTACAACAGAGTAGCTATGACTTCAATAATCAGGCAGTAAATGAGTGTTACAGGTAGTCCTTAAATAGGGTGGAGACCAAATAGGAGGGGTTAGAGTTAAAGGTATACCACATCTCCCCCCCCTTCAAGGAAGCACCCCAGGGGTTTCCAAACTAGGTTTCTCAGGATAGCGGCGATGAAAATTTCGTAGAAGACGGGGAGTGCGAAGATCAGAATGAAGCTGCCAAGAGTTATCCTCCGAACCATAACCTTTCCATTTCACAAGGTACTCCAACCTCCGCCTATGGATCCTAGAATCCAACACAGCTTCAACTTCATACTCCTCTCGATCATCAATGAGTATTGGAGGTGGTCGAGTCAAGGAGAGGGACTGAGGTGAAGGAAGATATGGCTTTAACAAAGAGACATGAAAAGAGGGGTGAATCTTAAAATCCTGGGGAAGCTCTAATCTCACAGCATTGAGGTTGATTATTTTAGAAATCTTAAAAGGACCCAAGTATTGATTTGCTAACTTTTTGCTAGGAACTGAAAGTTTGAGATTCTTTGTCGAGAGTAGTACTAAATCTCCAATCTGATAAGCCGGGCTAGCAGTGTGATGGGTATCATACAACCTTTTTTGATAATCTTTAGCTTCCGAAAGATGTTTTTTCAGGATGTTAAGTCTTTCTTGTAGAGTAGTTGCGAAATCCAATGCTGAGGGAGAGTTCACTTGTTGAGTGGACAAGGAAATGGTAGTAGGATGATATCCATAAGTAACGAAGAATGGGGATAGTTTAGTTGATGAAGAAGTAGTATTGTTATAACAGAATTCTGCCAAAGGTAAATAAGATGACCAGTCATCCTGCAGATGAGATATATAACAACGAAGATATTGTTCAAGGGTTTGGTTGAGTCGTTCTGTAAGGCCATTTGTCTGAGGGTGAAAAGCGGTTGAGTATCTTGAATCAATCTTGATTAGCTTACATAAGGATCTCCAAAAATTAGAGGTAAACTGTGTACCACGATCAGTTATAATAACTTTAGGCAGTCCATGTAAGCGAACTATGTTGTCTAGGAAAACGTGAGCTGTAGTGAAAGCTGTAGGGAGACCTTTTAGGGGAATGTAATGAGCCAGTCTTGTTAAATGATCAATGACAACTAAAATAGTATTGTAATGGTGGGATTCAGGTAACTCGACAATAAAGTCCATTGATATGGTACTCCAGGGTTTGTCAGGAATAGGCAGAGGAGATAAAAGACCTGATGGTCTTTTGTGAGCCAACTTGTTTCTGGCACAGGTATCACAATGTTTTACATAATTTGTAATACAGGTATCCATGAGTGGCCACCAATAATTTCTCCTGGTTAGGTCTATAGTTTTAGAAATACCTGGATGACCCGCTAGTGTCCCATCATGGGTTTGTTTGAGAATAGAAGATCTAATTTGTTTGGGGATATATAGTTTAGAATTATGATAAAAAAGACCAGTATTGGAATCTTTTTGACAGTCTATTCCATGTGGTGGGTCATGTTTTAATTCTTTTAATATCTCCTCTTCTAAAGGTGTTAGTAAACCTATAATTTTTTCTTTTGGAATGATTTGGTTAATTTGATTATGAGTGTCTTGTTCATGTAGTCTAGAGAGAGCATCGGCTTTGGTATTCAAGTGTCCCGGTCTGTAGGTTAGAAGAAAATTGAAACGATCAAAGAATATAGACCATCTTGCTTGTCTTGCAGACAAGGTCTTACTTGTTTTTAGAAATTCAAGATTTTTATGGTCGGTATAAATCTTAAAAGGTAATTTAGAACCTTCTAATAAATGTCTCCAGTGATCTAGGGCACGTTTTATAGCTAGAAGTTCTTTATCTCCTATGCTATAGTTTTTCTCAGCGCTAGTTAACATTTTTGAATAGAAAGCAATAGGATGAATCTCAGTCTTGTTCTTATCTTGTTGTGATAAAACTGCACCGATACCTGAGTCGGATGCATCTACTTCAAGGATAAATTCTAAATCAAAATCTGGCATAGCTAGAATGGGTGCTGTAGTAAAATATTCTTTCAATTTATTAAAGGCAATATTAGCGGATTCTGTCCACTTAAATCTTTGTTTTTCACTAGTAAGTGTTGTTAATGGTTTAACGATAGAAGAGAAATTTTTTATAAACTTCCTATAAAAATTTGCAAAACCAATGAATCGTTGTACAGATTTTGTGGAAGTAGGAGTAGGCCAATTTAGAATTGCTGATACCTTCTCCGGATCCATTTGTATTTTGTTGGGACTAATGATATAACCCAAGAATTTTATTTCTGTGACATGAAAGGAACATTTTTCTAGTTTAGCATATAGTTTGTGTTCTTTTAAACGAGTTAATACCCAGCGTACATGTTTTTCATGTTCTTGTGGTGTTCTAGAATAAATTAAGATGTCGTCAAGGTATATTATGACACAAACGTCTATCAGGTCACGAAAGATCTCATTTATAAAAAACTGAAAAGTTGCCGGAGCATTACTCAGACCGAAAGGCATTACATTATATTGGAAAAGGCCATATCTGGTCCTGAATGCCGTTTTCCATTCGTGACCTTCTTTGATTCTAATCAAATTATAAGCTCCCTTTAAATCTAATTTGGTGTAAATAGTTGCACCAGTTAGACGTTCCAAAAGTTCAGGTATTAAAGGTAAAGGGTATCTGTTTTTTATTGTGATGTTATTTAATGCTCTATAATCAATAATAGGTCTTATGGTACCATCCTTGTTTCTTACTAGAAACATTCCTGCAGCTGCAGGGGATGTGGAGTGTGAAATAAATCCCTTACGTAAATTTTCGTCTAGGTAATTTCTTATATACTGTAGTTCCTCTTGAGAGAGAGGATAGATCTTACCATGAGGGATTTTGGAACCAGGTATTATATCGATAGGACAGTCAAATTCCCTATGGGGTGGAAGGTTTTCTGCCTCTTTTAAATTAAATACTTCTGCCAAATCCTGATAACACGAGGGTAAACCAATATCAAGTGACGCTATGGTTTGATGTGGGTAACAAGTGTTTAAACAAAAAGCAGAATCTAATGTTACCTTATTTGAAACCCAATTTATGTGTGGGTTGTGTTTCTTCAACCAAGGATAGCCTAGGATGAGAGTATGCTGATGTATGGATATGAGATCAAAAGATAAATATTCAGTATGTCCCTGCAATGATGTTACAAGCAGGGGAACAGTATGATGTGTAATAGGTCCTTGTTCTATTAATGAACCATCTATCAACTTAATAGATACAGGATTTTGTTTACAAATAATAGGTATACGATTTTTATTTACATAAGTGGAATCAATGTAATTTCCGGATGCTCCTGAATCAATTAATGCCTTGGTTTGGATATTTTTCTGGTCCCACTGTAAAGAAATGGACAAAGTCATATGTGTATCATTAGCTATGCTGTAAATAAAGTCACTGGTTATTGTCTTACCATTCTTTTGTTTTTTCAACAAAGGACAAGTAGATACTACATGTTCTTTTTGAGCACAGTATAAACAAAGATTTTCCAACCTCCTTCTAATTTTTTCCTCTGGTGGCAGAGGTCCTCTAAGAACACCAATCTCCATAGGGGTAGCACTGCCATGAGCTCTGTCATGACTTGTTGTGACTTGGTAAGGTTTTCTGGATGGGGTATCATAAGAGGCCCTCTCTGCCCTCCTTTCTCTCAAACGACGATCTAAAGATGTACTTAATTTAATAAGACCCTCAAGGGTATCTGGGATCTCAAGACGGGAAAGTTCATCTTTGAGTGTTTCAGATAAACCTAAACGATATTGATTCTTCAAACTGATTTCATTCCACTGAGAGTCCTCTGCCCACATCTGAAACTCAGTGGTATAATCTTCCACATTTCTCTTACCCTGTTTTAAAGACCTCAATCTCGTTTCAGCATTTATTTGAGAATTTGAGTCTTGATATAGACTTGTTAAAGCAGAAAAAAAATCTTGTAATGAATCCAGGATAGAGTTATTGTTTTCAAAAAACCTATTAGCCCAAGTCCTGGGTTCACCTTGTAGGAAAGATATTGTGGTACATACTTTAATCCGCTCAGTATGATAAGTCTTAGGTCTAAGAGAAAATAATAAATTACAGGCGTTCTTAAATTCCCTGAACTCAGAACGTTTCCCTGAAAAAGGTTGTGGATAATTAATATGAGGCTCAGGTGGATCATGAGGCTTTTGTGTAACAAAATCTTTAACTATAGTTTTAAGTGCAGCATTTTCAGTCTGTACTTCAGTCACAGCTCTTGCTAAATAATCAAGTTTAAGATAGACATTATTAAACTCCTTTTTTATTTCATTAGGATCCATAATGATAATTATTTCAAAATACGGTTTTGGGCCTGATTATTATGTGGTATTCTGAGCTTTGTATTTCAGTAAACAAGCATTTGCACATTTGTTATAAAGGTTAGCCCTAAAATTAGAGCTTGTTGCTCTTTTTTGTAGTAATCAGAAAACAACTTCTATGTAGCCTGATTAAACAATATGAGACATTTAATATATGATGAATTTATATATTAACTACTGACTTAGGTGTTAATAAACATAAGGATTTATTAATATAATATATATCTTATGTTCGATATATATATATATGTAAACGGAGGCCACAGATGATAAAGAAATACTGACACGCTCAGAATCAGAAATGGTAGAAACAATTGATCCTTTTTACTTCACGCAATCACACACAGCCTAAAATATTTACAAGTTCAAACATTCCACAGACACACAATGTTTGTTTATATTGATTGTTGCAGGTAATAGGATATGCCCAATAATTCAGAATGGTGACAAAAAACAAACAGGTATGAAGTTTAAAGGCTTTAGCTTTGTTCGTGTACGTTACCACCTTGAGGACCGTGGTTATTCTGTTACCGCATTGGAGGATCCGTGTCTGGGACAGGCAGCGTGTGTGAATGCGGCTTACTTCCGGGTAGCGGTGAAAAAGTAGATCCGGCCGTTGAATGATCCAGACTCGGTAATGACAAAGTAACGATAAGATCGTAAGAGATTCAAGATGAAGCAAAAGTAAACATAGTAAACCACTTTGCACAGGATACAAGCAATAGGAGACCTGAAATAAGGAAAGCTACAACAGAGTAGCTATGACTTCAATAATCAGGCAGTAAATGAGTGTTACAGGTAGTCCTTAAATAGGGTGGAGACCAAATAGGAGGGGTTAGAGTTAAAGGTATACCACACACAGATACTTACTTCTCAGTGACACTGAGGAAGTACCTGTTATATACGCTCTTTAAGAACAGTATATGCCAAACTGCTGCACAGTACACTCACACTATAAAGCACATGAGTTGGAGGTTAAGATCCACACTGAAGTAGATTAGCAGCCCTTTAGGCCCGGTGCTCCTGTTGCTGTCAGCAATGTCTTTCTCACAGCCATATCTGAGGATACTGAGGAGTCACCTTCCCTGGGAGCGTGTTATTCTAGCTTTGTTGGGCATTTTTTCATTTCAAAAATTTAAATTCGAGATTCCCTACAGATAGAGACTTATGAAAGATTCATGGGCTAAGGTGCCTGCAAAGCGCAGGAAATTTGCAAACCCCAGAAACAGTGTGGTTACGAGAAAAGCAGTACAATCCATTTGCAGGCTTTGTTCTGCTGAGGAGTGCAAATAGCATTAATGGTCAGAACCTTTCAGCTATTTTTTCTGATGGCATATAATTACAGTCTACTTTGTGAAACATTATGCTGATTCACCAAGGAATACGAGAACACTCTGTACTGTACCCCTATGGATCACCAGAATTGGTATTGGTTAGTAAGATGGAACTTATTTCTATATAGCTACTAGTAGCTCTTAAAACTATAGACTTTGTGTACTCTGGATGTATTAGGATTTCCTATTCTTTTAGCACATTTAGGACCGGATTATATATGCAAATATACCACTAATTTCCTGATATTATTTTTAAGATATTATTTTAGCCCATTAAGCTTTATATGATAAACACTTTCTAAGTACAGCGCTATGCTAATCGGCTGTCATCAGGAGTTAAAACTTCTCACTGGGTATAACCAATTTTGTAGCCCTTATCCTTTCTATTCTAACATGTATAACTTGCATCCTTCAATATGTTAGATCTTATTAATTCTGGAAAGGACGTAATTTAAAATATCAAACTCATATAAAGTTGAGGTTCACCAACCATGTTTACCTAGACAGTTTTACTTATAATATTTCTCACTGTGTTATAAATCCTCTTTAAGTCACCATTAGAGAGTCAATCTTTATCGTATATTCACAAATATATTATTAGCCATTTAATTTGCTTATTTTAAAATATTTCTGAGTTTCATTTTCATGTTGATTTTTACATCCAAAAGTATTCATCTATTCTTTACCTTCTAACAAAAAGTTTTTATAGGTGGTTGATGGGCCAAGAGTGACCCTATTTGTGGCAGATAGAAGGTGCACATTGAAGAAAACAAAAAACTCTTGAGTTTTTGTGTTACACTTTGGATTGTGTTAAGGCAGGTTTTCTTATGTATCTGGCAATATGTGTATCATTTTGAAACTTGTATGTGATGTCCTATTTATTTGCATTCACCTAGATTACGAGTTTTGAGCGCTATAGGGAAATTAACGAACGCAACAAAAGTGGCGTTATTTAATCCCCTAAAGCGCAGCCATTCTAAGTTTTAAAAAACCCGGCTTGTGCGGATTATATGGTGCTTTTAAGCTCCATATCGCACCAAAAACAAGCCTTGGTTGTTGTTTTGATGTGCTCGTGTACGCTTTCCCCATAGACATTAGGGGGTCACCTGCGATCGCAGAAAGAAAAGCTCTGTAACGCAGCCCCATTGATGTCTATGGGGGAAAAAAACTACAGTTTAAACCTAACACCCTAACATAAACCCCACGTCTAAACACCCCTAATCTGCTGCCCCCGACATCGCTCACACCTGCCTACAGTTATTAACCCCTAATCTGCCGCTCCCAATATCGCCGCCACCTAAATAAAGGTATTAACCCCTAATCTGCCGCTCCTGATATTGCCACCACTATACTAACGTTATTAACCCCTATTTCGCCGCACCGCAACATCGCCCACACTATAGATGTATATCTATTAACCCCTATTCCGCCACTCCCCAACATGGTCGCCACTAAATAAAGTTATTAACCCCTAAACCTCTGGCCTCCCACATCACTACCACTAAATAAACCTATTAACCCCTAATCTGTCAGCCCCACACATCGCAAAAAACCTAAATTAAACTATTAACCCCTACACCTAACCCTAAACCTAACCCTACCCCTAAACCTAACCCTAACATAACCCTAATACCCCCTAACTTTAACATAATTAAAATAGATCTAAATTAAACTTACAATTATTGACTAAAAAATACCTATTTAAAACTAAATACCTGTGAAATAAAACCTAAAATAGCTACAATATAACTAATAGGTATATTGTAGCTAGCTTAGGTTTTATTTTTTTAGTAGTTATTAACTATTTAATAACTACCTAGTTAAAATAAATTCAAAATTACCTGTGAAATAAAACCTAAGCCCTGTGGGAGGCCAGGGGTTTAGGGCTTAATACATTTATTTAGTTGCAGTGGGCTCCGGGAGTGGAGGGATAGAGGTTAATATATTTATTTAGTTGCGGTGGGGTCAGGGAGCGGCGGGATAGGGGTTAATAACTTTATTTATGTTGTGGTGGGCTCCGGGAGCGGCGGGATAGGGGATAATAACATTATGTAGGTGGCAGCGATGTCGGGGCGGCAGATTAGGGTGTTTACACTCAGGGCTTATATTAGGGTGTTAGGTGTAACCTTTACTGGTTTTCTACCATAGAAATCAATGGGATATCTGGCAGCATCGAACATGAGCTTTCGCTGCTTTCAGACTCCCATTGATTCCTATGGCATCTGCAGCCTCCAGGGTGGCGGATTGAAAACCAGGTACGCTGGGCCAGAATAGTGGCTAGCGTACCTGTTAGAAGTTTGATAACTTGCAAAAGTTGTCAGATAGTGCCAAATTTGTATTCGGAATATCTGTAATGACGTAAGCATCGATCTGTGTCGGATTGAGACCGGCGGATCGTATGTTACGTCACAAATTTAAACTTTTGCCGGTCTGTAGGCTTTGATAAATAGGTTGAATCAGACTTGCCACAATTACGCTGCGGAATTCCAGCGTATTTGCGGTTGACGGCTTGATAAATAGGCCTCCATTTTCTTTTCCTACAAGTCCTTCAACCAGGGAATCAGGTAGCCAGAAAGCAGGTCCTTAGACTCTGCCCTTAGAGTCCCTGAAAGTACCAGGCAAGGACCCATAGTACCGAAAAGGAACTGCTACTAATACTTTTTTTTAACTCAGGACTAGCCTCTAGCAACATACTTAACTTATAGTGACAAACTCCACATAAAGCATAAATACACAGAAAACAAATAGGCAACAACACAATAATAAAATCTAACTTTGACAATGGGAGATTCAGGGGGTTATAAACAATAAAAGCCACAGCCATCCATTTGCATTTTCACCCTATGCAAAATGTATGCAAATAAGTCATGTTTCCCCTGTGTGCATTTTGGTGATGAACTTGCAACCAATAGATGGTGCTGTGTTATACAATATCCAGGTACTTTTAATCAGTAGATGGATCTGTGTTACACAAGTTTCTGTGGATAGTTCAACCAATAGATGGCACTGTATTACACAAGGTCCTGTGGATGGTTCAACCAATAAATGGCGCTGGTCCACACAAGGTCCCTGTGGATGGTTTAACCATTAGATGATGCTGTGCCACACCATTTACCTGAGAATGATTGTAGTTTTGTTACAAACATGTCAAGGTATATGTGAGATTAATAAATATATATTTTAATCATATATCTCAAGATTAATAAATCTGTATTTTTGATCAGATATTTCACTGGTCAGAAAAATAAAATAAAAAAATGATTAATTCCTCTCAGACAAACTGACTTCAATCATGTTCAGCTCTTCCCCCACTTCTTCAATTAACACAGGTAAAATTCTGAATACACATCTCCAGGATGTCTCCAAAAGCTTGACAATACAACATTTGGTTTAATTAAAATGTAGCCACAGTTTCAGAAAACCATATGTATGATTGCTTAGGAATGTGAGATAAAATCTATTTACCCCTCCCAATGTACCTAGGAATCTAGCTCAGGTGACAAGTCGTGTGAGATTTTCAGCATCTGCCCTTTGGTGCAGGGGACCCCATGTAGTGAATGGGAGACAGGGAGTCTGAAGTTACTGAAAGGGCAGTTAGAACGTTACGTTAGGATAATACAGTGAAGGCACATGACTTACATTATGATTTTAAAACAACTGTATATATTTTAATGGATATGAGATGTGTATATGTGTGTATATATATATATGTATATATATATATATATATATATGTATGTGTGTGTGTACATATATGGGTATATTTTGAAGGCATGAATATCTTGGCCTCTGTGTGTTTGAAAACATGAGTGGATGTTTGTGGACCTGAGGAGAGGTGATTATTGACATTTTTTTTTTTTTTTTCAGATCTACATAGACAGGATTCACTTGGAATACAGTACAATACTGAAATAAAAATAGGCTGTTATTTGCAAAGAAGTGCCAGAATGCTGACAAAGTTGTGATGCATTTTGGGCTAGTAATTGGCAGTGTTAAATTACCTTAATATAATAAAATGTTAATAATATAACATATTTGGTATCAGAATAATCAGAAAAAAATAACCTAATATTAACCATCTGTAATTGGGGTTATATATGATTAATGCAGAGAGTGTGATCTGATTAAATAACCATTTTATGAAAGAATTTTTTTTTAACTTGCTTAAAAATGTTAGAGATGGTCTTGTTGTATTTGTTTGTTTGTACGTCTGCTGCCACCTAGTGTTATGATGCGGAATTGCAACCATGAGATGATTGGTTGTTGCAAAGAATGCATTTCCTTGACAACACATTTACCAAATAAACCAATCCATGTTCAGTTGCAAAGAACTAATCCAAGACAAGGCCGTGGGCATTTCCAATATTCACCAATGACTGATAAATAATCAAAAAGGGGAGGGGTAAGATCAGATGATTTAAAACCCCAGCATAGAGACTAAGAGGGTGGTGTTGACTGATCCAGAAAGGAGTAACTGCTGCAGTTATTAATCAAAAGCACACACCTACCATTGGACTCCATATGCTGTACCCCAATTTTGAATTTCTGAGGTGAATTGGACCTGTTGCAAAACATTCGAAACTGGATTGCTGTTTATTTGGTGATGTATATAAAAGTTTTATTATAAGATAAGTCATATGCATAGCCTTTACAGTTAATAGATTTAAAGAGCAGATTATACTTTTAAACTGTATGCCATTGTTTCAGATAGCCCTTAGCCTGCCTATTTGTATGCAAACATTTAAAATAAACATTTATTATTACTGTATGTGGCAAAGTAGGATAAATTGCAGTTAAATAGCAGAATATATATATTATCCTATTGTTTTATAAACACTGTTTAGAATTATATTGCTTGGATGTTAAAGGTTTTTAGTCCCATTGTGTTAAATAAATAAAAGGCTGAATTGTGAAGGTATCTTTTTCTGGGTTTTGTAAGAAGGATAGCATATCTTAATCGGTTTTCAAGCGCATATAAATTTATTTCATATTTCTTTTATTGCAAATATATTTCAAAAATGTTCATGGATATTAACTAAATAAAAGAATTCAGGTATTTATATTAATTGTATGGTCTAGTAGATGCATGGTTAATTAGGGTTTCTATTTTTTTTTTATATTGTGTTTGTAACCCTGCCATAAACTGATTTATTATTTGGATAGCACTACTAAGATTTTCATAAATATACTGACATAATAATTGGAGGCACTTTTTCTGAGATTTATTAATATTCCATCATAATTGATATAATATATTTGTAAGTAAATAGAAATTATTATAAAAGAGAAAAAAAAATTCATATTTCGATATTAATATTTTGAAGATATAATTTTTTTTTGAGAAGTTGAAATATTAATTTTCATATTTCGAGATTGACATTAATATCTTGAAATATTATTAAAGATTAATTTTGAAAAATTAATAAAAATATTAATTTTTCATATTTCAAAATTAATCAAAAATATTGATTTTTCATATTTTCAAAGTTAATCAAAAATATAAATTTTTCATATTTCGAAATATTAATTTTTCATATTTCAAAATTAATAATATATTTTTTTTTTAAATATAAAATTTTTCCTTCTCTCTTTTTATTGGCAAAAATTGTATTAGCGTTTTAGTTTAACGAAGTACTAAACCAATATAATAATGTCTGTAGCCAGAAGTGACTCATTTAATTCTATACATAGCAATGAAATTGGTCCCATAACCATACCTATTACTAAAGGTCAGGTCCTTAAGAAAGATATCTTAAGTTACCTTAAAGGGAAGATTAATATTGCGGGTGAATTAAATGATTTTATGGATACGCTTGAAACTAGGGCTAAAAATATTACCGTTAATAATAATATGTGGAATGAAGAGAATGAATTCTTCCAGGAATTATTAATGATTAATCAATGCAAAGCTCCCAAAAAGCGAGACGAACTAATACTAAAATCCTGGCCCCTTTTAATATGCATAATTGACGAAATGTCGTTTTGTGTCACAGACAAACAATTGCAAATACAGGAGCTAGAAAATAGTATTCGTTCCTCGCGCAGACGCGAAGAGGGTTTAAAAATAGCTAAAAATAAAATGGATGAATTTGCCCAAAACCTAGCCGCCTTAGATAAGCATAATATGGACTTAATCGCGCAGATACAAGATTTAAATAAACAGCTTGCGCAAAGCCAGAGAGAATTAAGCGATTTAAAAAGGTCATATTGCCATAATGAGAACCCCTATATTAGCAGTGAGAATAATGCAGATAATGCTAATTCCTTTAGCGAACGCGTCAGGGACGAGGTACAAAAATATATAGAACAACATAGACAAATGACCCCTAACGGGTCAGAAGTAGATTTCCCAAATAGGCAGTCACCTCATGATGCAAATCCAGAGGATTGCTGTAGCGCAGCTGACTCGGGGGAGGGAAACTCTAACAGAGAAACCCAGAGTAAGTCTGATAAAGTCTATGATTCCCATAAAATAATCACCTTCGTACAACGCGCAGTACCCATATTCTCCAATAAGGGAACAACATCTGTAATTGATCATTTAGAGGCTTTTGAAAATGCGTTAGCTATAATGAATGTTACTAGCGAGAAATTGAAAATTGAATTTCTGCCTTGGGTATTTGACAGTAAGCATCACAAATTCTTTGCTTCACTAAAGGATATGAATATTCATTCCTGGAATGGGGTAAAACGACAATACAGAAAAGAATTCGGGCAATATCGCACTAAAACTGCTGCGAAAATAGCGGTATATGGTTTAAAGTGTCTTGCGAATCAGAGTCCAATAGAATTCCTTTCTGTATTGAAAAATGCGTACAGTATGGCTGAAGATAATCCCAAATTTGATGGCTCAGAATTTGTAAATTTATTTTTTGAAGCACTGCCTACACCCATCAAAATCAACTTAGCTAGAGATTTTGATGAGGACTGCTCATTGGAATGGCTGATCAAAGAGAGTACGAAGTTATACTCTATTCAGCAGTCCAGTGAGCAGGGGGTTAAAAAGGAGTCAAAACCCAAAATTGTAGCAGAAACTAGGGTGTCACCTAGCCCCCTCAATTTGGAATCTAAAAAGAGAACTTATGCAGAGGTGGCCAGTTAAAACAGGCCATCTCCACAGAGGTTCAATTCTGCCCCTCCCCCTACACAGGTTGAGGCGCAGGGAGACTATAACCAAAGTGGGGGACATAATCAGGTGAATAATTACTCACAAAGAGAATACCCACCAAATAATTGGTATCCGCGCAAGGGTAGATACAATAGACGGCGAAGGTATTCTCAGGATAACCAGACACCCCAGGTATATAATGCTCCCCAAAATACTAATACTGAACAAGCTGAACCCCAGGGGCAACCACGCCAGAATAGAAATAGTGGCCCTGATTCTGAGGGAACCAAATGGTCCAGGAATCAGTACAATGGGGCACCAAGAGATAGGCCCAGGGGTAGAGGTAACTTGTACAATCAGGTAGATATGCTGTTTACCCAGATAAATCAGTTGAGCGAACAAATCGCTAATATGAGTAAAAAATCTACGGCTCAGCAACCGAACAATACTTTTTTAGGGGTACAGCCAGTGGTCAGCAGTGGACCACAGGCACAGTCATAAATACTGCAGTATCACCTGAAGGGGAGGGGAGAGATATACAAAATGTAATAATAAATATCAATGATACTAATCATGTTATCTCCCCACAGACCGGAAACGGACGATTTAGCCGTGATGACAAGCAACCTCATCCGGGAAAAGTTAACAAATCTCTTCCCTTGCAGCTCTCTCCTAACCTTATCTCCACAGATGCAGTACAAAAGAATCCAACCGACCCTGTCATAGAGGAAACAGGTAGGTATGAAGATTCCTCTGCATCGAATGACACGGCGAATTCAGGTAACACGTGGCGAAGCCCACAGATGTGTGAGAATGCCAATTTTATGTGTGAAATGGTAGAAACTGCAGGAAGATATTATGTATTAGTTGAGCTGCAAGATTCAGTCTCCAACCCTATCAGGGGATTAATTGACACTGGGTCACAGGCAACTATCTTATCCCACAGGTACTACACACAGCTAAATGAGCTAACACCCCACAAACCTAAAATAAGAGAATTTGACGGTTCTCTAATAGGTGTTGGGGGTGACTCCCTAAAAGTTTACGGTACTGCATGGTTAAAATTTAAATTGGGGAACAGGGTCATAAGACACCCTGTCATTATAGTGGATCTGCCAACTGATCGTTTAATTATTGGTAGTGATCTCCTGAAACGATTAAGCACCATAATTGATTGCATAAATAATGTAATTTGGTCACAAGTTGAACGGCCTATCAATTATGAAAAATCTGGTATATCTCGCGCCCGAAATAGCTGTCACGTGGTAGAAGAGAAACCAGATGCTGTGGAGATTCATTTCAGGAATAACTCTGTACCTGAAATCATTATCCTACAAATAGATGATCAGACTCCTTTAAGTGGCTCTGATGGTAATACTTTTAAAATATCGCCTGGAAAGATAGCGAATATTTCCCTAGATGGCGATGTATTAACCATATCACTCCACAAGGGGGATCATAAAATCCCTAAGGGGGGAGGCCACGCTCAATACCTCACAGGGATTGAGAGAGTTAAAGAGGATCTATTTATCCCTATACAAGTGCATGACCTTGGAAAAACCAAGTATGCTAAAATAAACTTAAAACAGGAAGCTAGCTATATAAGCGAAGGTTTATTAGCGCAGATAGCTGAACCTAAAGTGATTAAATATCTTTCTCCCCAAGACCACTGTGTCAACGGCCTGGATGACAGGTCTGAAAGCTATAACATCACAGCTAAGTGCTTATTATCTATCTCTATAGGTAATAAGTCAGTGAAGCACCTGTTTTTAGTTTTAAATATTCCCCATAATCAAATATACATTGGCAATGATATCTTACATAGATATGCCATACAAATAGATTTGATTAATTCTTGCCTCTGGAGCAGGTTAAAGGGGGACCCTGAAGTATTTCAGGATGAAAATGCAGCCCTGAAATCAAACCAGCAATTGCCATATGCCGTGAATATGCAGGTATCTAGCGATGTTATAATTCCTGCTGGGGCTGATAAATTTATTTTACCCTTACAGGTAAAGAGAGGTCAGAAATTAAAAACTTCTGAAACACTGATTTGCCTCTCCCATAGAATACAAAATCTAGGTGTCACAGTGACTTACACTCCTATGGTGAATATTGGAACTATTCCAATACATATTATTGTACATAACATGACCCCACAGGATATAACCTTATCCAAGGGAACTACCATAGGATATGCACTGGAATCAAGTTATTACACTTTTGGATTCCAGAATAACGTAATTGGGCTAATACCTGAAGGATACTTAACTGAAGAACAATTAATAGAACAATCCTTTGCATCTATGCCAGAGGGTCTATTTAATGTTCAGTCTATTTATCCCTTCAGCTCAGAGGAAGGCATCTGTAAAATTGAAGAAGCCTCTCTAGTGTTTGATCAGCCAGTCAAACAGCAAGATTACCCCAATACCCAGAGTCATGGGAGCAATGTAAATTATAATCAAGGGGATCTCACCTCTAGGTTGGAAGAAGCCTATGAAATAGGACAGCCTGAAATCTTTCCAGGATTTCAACAAATAGTCGAAGAGCAAATATTCTTAGCTAATGGCTGTTCCAGCGATGACGAACGCCAACAGCTGCGAGAACTCCTAATGGAATACAAGGATATTTTCGCTAAGGATTCTTATGACTGTGGTACTACAGACTTGCACATTGCAAGGATACAAACAGATCCCGATGCACCACCTGTATTTGTCAAACAATACAGACTTCCCTTAGCCTCATATGATTCTCTTGCAGAGATCATAAGGAATTTGGAAGAAAGAGGTATTATCAGACAGGTGCACAGCTCTTATAATAATCCTATTCTAGGTGTCCTTAAGCCCAATGGACAATGGCGTTTGTGTGCTGATTTAAGACAGCTAAACAAACGAGTATACATGTCTGGCTGGCCTGTGCCATATATTGACCAATGCCTAGCACAAATGCAGGGATCCAAAATATTCACTGCCATTGATTGTGCGCAGGGATATTGGACCATAAAGGTACATGAAGAGGACCAATATAAGCTAACATTCTCCTTCCAAAAGGTTCAGTATGCATTCCAGAGACTTCCATTTGGATACATAAATTCTGGACATGAATTTGCTGTATTCATGCATAAGGCTATGCCTGACGCACTGGAAAGGGGGACCTTATCTTATGTTGATGATGTTTTAATCAAAAGCACAGACTTTGAAAAACACATCGCAGAGCTTAAACACGTCCTCAGCCAACTTAAGAGGGCAGGTGTCAAATTATCCCTGCAAAAAGCTCAATGGTGCCGCACTCGTGTAAACTTCTTGGGACATGAAGTTACCTCTGACGGATTAAATCCCCAGAAGAAAAAGGTGGAAGCGATAGTGAATTCTAAAAACCCAACTAATTTAAAGGAATTGAGATCATTCCTGGGTATGACAAATTATTCTCGCAAATTCATTGATAATTATGCGGAATTAGCTAAACCACTACTACTTCTCCTAAAGAAAGAGGTGAAATGGCACTGGAGTGAGTCTCAAGAGACAGCCATCAGAGAGCTGAAGAGAAAACTCACTCAAGCACCTTGCTTAGCGTACCCTGAAGGTGGTAAACCTTTCTTCTTAGAGACAGGTTACACAGATATAAGCATGAGTGCTGTTTTATACCAAAAGCATGATAATTTGAACAAAGCCATTGCTTATGCAAGCAAAAATCTATCCCCAGTAGAAATAAAATTTAGCGATTGCGAAAAAGCCCTCTTATCTACTGTATGGGCTCTACAAAATTTCCGCAGCTATATACAGGGCGAGAAAATTATTGTAGAAACGGCCCACCAGCCTTTGCTATATTTGCAGAGTGAGAGAATAAGAGATGGGAATTTGTCTAATAGCCGCATAACAGCGTGGACTCTTTCCTTACAAGGCTGGCCCTTAGAAATTCGCTACAAGCAGAATAAAAAGAATCCAGTCGCACAAGGGCTTGCTGAGCTCCACGACTGTACTACTAGAGATCCTGGGGAAGAATTATCAGAAGATGATTTTCTGGAGGAACAATTGCTTTCCCCATATAAAATGTACAATGAGGACCATTGTCAAACATTACCTTGGGTATATGTTGATGGTTGTTCTTACCATGCCACTATTGATAATGAGCGCAGATTAGTCGCTAGCATTGGTATAACGGGGGCAAATGGATTCACAAATATATCTATAGGTTTCAACATTGGACCAAGATCCAGTCAAGTTGCTGAACTAACTGCTGTTTTCAAAACCATTGAAATGGCTATTGAACACGGTATTCATGAATTTGTGATCATAACTGACTCAAATTATGTGCGTGACAGTTTTGTTGAATACCTGCCAACTTGGAAAAGAAATGGCATGCAGAAAAGCAATAACAAACCAGTCAAGCATGGCAAGTTGTTCTGCGAGATTGATAATCTGGTGGTATCCAACGATTTAACCATACACTGGAAAAAGACCAAGGGTCATTCCAGAGTTCTAGGTCCTGATAAGGAAGGCAATGACCTTTCGGACTCATTAGCCAAACAAGGAGCCATAACTGGAGAACTCCTTAATATTGACCATTTAATGGGTGCAATTCAGGTAGAAGCCATTACCAGAAACCAGGCAAAACAACAGAGTGAGCCTAACTTGGTACAATGGAGTCAAGATTCTCCTAGTGAGGATCTGATCACTAGTCAAAAAGAAGACCCCATTGTAGGCATCTTCTATAAACACATAGAAGATCCTGAAAGCAACCCCATCTCAAAAGATGATTGTATTGGCAAAGAAGATCTGAGAATCTTAATAAAATCTAAATCACAATTCAAATTACAGGATGGTTTGTTAATTAGAACCTCCAAAAATGGCATCCAGCAGTGGGTAGTACCCACCAAGTTCAGAGGTCTAATGCTTCAACATGCCCATGATGCTCCCACATCTGGTCATCGCGGTGCCAAACTCACATATGAAATATTGCGTGATTACGCTTTTTGGCCACACATGTTGAAAGATGTTCAAACCTACTGTCAAGGGTGTTTAATCTGCCCACAGTTCCAACCCACTGCACCAACGCATAGAGCGCCATTGCAGAAAAGGGGGATGGTAATGCCATGGTCAGATATACAAATTGATTTTATTGGTCCGGTAACAAGATCATCAAGAGGTAACAAATACATGTTAACCGTAACATGCCTGTTCACTAAATGGGTAGAGTGCATTAGTGCACCTAACAATAGTGCTGAAACATGTGCAGCATTGCTCATCAACCATGTATTTTCCAGATTTGGTTTGCCCCAAAGAATCGAATCAGATCGGGGGACCCACTTCACTAGCGAAGTGATGACCAAAATGTGGAAAATACTAGGGGTTAAAAGAAAGCTCCATATTGCTTATAGAGCTGCCTCAAGTGGTGGTGTAGAGCGTTACAACCAGTCCATTGTTAAAATCCTCAAAAAGTTTGTGAGTGAGACAGGTAAAGACTGGGATGTAAAACTACCTCTAGTCTTAATGGCATTAAGAGCAACTCCAAGTAGTGCTACCAAAATGTTACCTTTTGAGCTGATGACTGGTAGAAGAATGGTTCTACCTCAGCATCTACTGTACCGTACATCAGACCAAAACTTTATAAACGCTGTCAATACACATCAATATGTGGAAAACCTAAGAAAGCACCTGCAATATGCCTTTGCATTTGCTCAAAGGAATTTAGAAAGAGCCGCAACTGCCACTAAAACCTATTATGATCTCAAAACATCCAAAAAGGAGTATGAAATAAATGATAAAGTTTATCTTTATAACTTTGGAAGAGATCAGGTTAGGGAGAAGAAATTTCTTCCCTCATGGAAAGGTCCTTTCGTCATTACTGACAAAATATCTCCAGTGGCCTATAAAATAAGGATCCCCAAAAATGAAAGTTTCATAGATAAATGGGTCCATATCAATCAATTACGGACATGTCATCCCAGATCCCAACTACAAGTCATAGAGGGAGAATGAGGTGTCATATCCCCAAATGAACTACAGACATACTGTAGTTTAAAGATGCCTAACTGATAAACATGAAGGCTCAAAATAACAAACTTCCTACATAAGAGACTGTCTATGAGGTATACGGTTGATCCTCATCAAATACCACTGACTTTAAGCCAATTCAAATACATGTGTCCTACATCTATTTAAAATTGGAAGGGGGATTTATGTCAAGGTATATGTGAGATTAATAAAACATAATTTATGTAAGAACTTACCTGATAAATTCATTTCTTTCATATTAGCAAGAGTCCATGAGCTAGTGACGTATGGGATATACATTCCTACCAGGAGGGGCAAAGTTTCCCAAACCTTAAAATGCCTATAAATACACCCCTCACCACACCCACAATTCAGTTTAACGAATAGCCAAGAAGTGGGGTGATAAGAAAAAAGTGCGAAAGCATATAAAATAAGGAATTGGAATAATTGTGCTTTATACAAAAAAATCATAACCACCACAAAAAAGGGCGGGCCTCATGGACTCTTGCTAATATGAAAGAAATGAATTTATCAGGTAAGTTCTTACATAAATTATGTTTTCTTTCATGTAATTAGCAAGAGTCCATGAGCTAGTGACGTATGGGATAATGACTACCCAAGATGTGGATCTTTCCACGCAAGAGTCACTAGAGAGGGAGGGATAAAATAAAGACAGCCAATTCCTGCTGA
Organism: Bombina bombina; assembly: GCF_027579735.1. Lineage (NCBI taxonomy): Eukaryota > Metazoa > Chordata > Amphibia > Anura > Bombinatoridae > Bombina > Bombina bombina. The sequence goes on from NC_069507.1 coordinate 117,685,492, forward strand.
AAATAATCCACACCCAAAATAAAGTTTAATGAAAAACATAAGCAGAAGATTCAAACTGAAACCGCTGCCTGAAGTACTTTTCTACCAAAAACTGCTTCAGAAGAAGAAAATACAACAAAATGGTAGAATTTGGTAAAAGTATGCAAAGAGGACCAAGTTGCCGCTTTGCAAATCTGATCAACTGAAGCTTCATTCCTAAACGCCCAGGAAGTAGAAACTGACCTAGTAGAATGAGCTGTAATCCTATGAGGCGGAGTCTTACCCGACTCAACATAGGCAAGATGAATTAAAGATTTCAACCAAGATGCCAAAGAAATGGCAGAAGTTTTCTGGCCTTTCTAAAACCGGAAAAGATAACAAATAAACTAGAAGTCTTTCGGAAAGACTTAGTAGCTTCAACATAATATTTCAAAGCTCTAATAACATCCAAAGAATGCAACGATTTCTCCTTAGAATTCTTAGGATTAGGACATAATGAAGGAACCACAATGTCTCTACTAATGTTGTTGGAATTCACAACTTAGGTAAAAATTCAAAAGAAGTTCGCAACACCGCCTTATCCTGATGAAAAATCAGAAAAGGAGACTCACAAGAAAGAGCAGATAATTCAGAAACTCTTCTGGCAGAAGAGATGGCCAAAAGGAACAAAACTTTCCAAGAAAGTAATTTAATATCCAATGAATGCAAAGGTTCAAATGGAGGAGCTTGAAGAGCCCCCAGAACCAAATTCAAACTCCGAGGAGAAATTGACTTAATGACAGGCTTTATACGAACCAAAGCTTGTACAAAACAATGAATATCAGGAAGAATAGCAATCTTTTTGTGAAAAAGAACAGAAAGAGCAGAGATTTGACCTTTCAAGGAACTTGCGGACAAACCCTTATCTAAACCATCCTGAAGAAACTGAATATTCTCGGTATTCTAAAAGAATGCCAAGAAAAATGATGAGAAGACACCAAGAAATATAAGTCTTCCAGACTCTATAATATATCTCTCTGGATACAGATTTACGAGCCTGTAACATAGTATTAATCACAGAGTCAGAGAAACCTCTTTGACCAAGAATCAAGCGTTCAATCTCCATACCTTTAAATTTAAGGATTTCAGATCCTGATGGAAAAAAGGACCTTGAGACAAAAGGTCTGGTCTTAACGGAAGAGTCCACGGTTGGCAAGAGGCCATCCGGACAAGATCCGCATACCAAAACCTGTGAGGCCATGCCGGAGCTACCAGCAGAACAAACGAGCATTCCTTCAGAATCTTGGAGATTACTTTTGGAAAAAGAACTAGAGGCGGAAAGATATAGGCAGGATGATACTTCCAAGGAAGTGATAATGCATCCACTGCCTCCGCCTGAGGATCCCGGGATCTGGACAGATACCTGGGAAGTTTCTTGTTTAGATGAGAAGCCATCAGATCTATTTCTGGAAGTTCCCACATTTGAACAATCTGAAGAAATACCTCTGGGTGAAGAGACTATTCGCCCGGATGCAACGTTTGGCGACTGAGATAATCCGCTTTCCAATTGTCCATACCTGGGATATGAACCGCAGAGATTAGACAGGAGCTGGATTCCGCCCAAACCAAAATTCGAGATACTTCTTTCATAGCCAGAGGACTGTGAGTCCCTCCTTGATGATTGATGTATGCCACAGTTGTGACTTTGTCTATCTGAAAACAAATGAACAACTCTCTCTTCAGAAGAGGCCAAGACTGAAGAGCTCTGAAAATTGCACGGAGTTCCAAAATATTGATCGGAAATCTCACCTCCTGAGATTCCCAAACCCCTTGTGCCGTCAGATACCCCCACACAGCTCCCCAACCTGTAAGACTTGCATCTGTTGAGATTATAGTCCAGGTCGGAAGAACAAAGAAGCCCCCTGAACTAAACGATGGTGATCTGTCCACCATGTCAGAGAGTGTCGTAAAATCGGTTTAAAGATATTAATTGAGATATCTTTGAGTAATCCCTGCACCATTGGTTCAGCATACAGAGCTGAAGAGGTCGCATGTGAAAACGAGCAAAGGAGATCGCATCTGATGCGGCAGTCCTAAGACCCAACATTTCCATGCATAAGGCTACCAAAGGGAATGATTGTGACTGAAGGTTTTGACAAGCTGATATCAATGTTAAACTTCTCTTGTCTGACAAGGACAGAGTCATAGACACTGAATTTATCTAGAAACCTAAAAAGGTTACCCTTGTCTGAGGAATCAATGAACTGAATGGTAAATTGATCCTCCAACCATGAACTTGAAGAAACAACACAAGTCGATTCGTATGAGATTCTTCGAAAATGAGAAGACTGAGCAAGTACCAAGATATCGTCCAAATAAGGAAATACCAAAACCCTATTCTCTGATTACAGAAAGAAGGGCACCGAGAACCTTTGAAAAAAATTCTTGGAACTGAGGCTAGGCCAAACGGTAGAGCCACAAAACTGGTAATGCTTGTCTAAAAAGAGAATCTCAGACACTAAAAAGTGATCTGGATGAATCGGAATATGCAGATACACATCCTGTAAATCTATTGTAGACATATAATGCCCTTGCTAAACAAAAGGCAGGATAGTCCTACAGTAACCATCTTGAATGTTGGTATCCTAACATAACGATTCAATAATGATAGATCCGGAACTGGTCTGAAGGAATTGACCTTCTTTGGTACAATGAAGAGATAAAATAAAACCCCAGCCCCTGTTCCAGAACTGGAACTGGCATAAATACTCCAGCCAACTCTAGATCTGAAACACATTTCAGAAATGCTGAGCCTTTGCTGTGTTAACTGGGAGACGGGAAAGAAAAGAATCTCTTAGCAGGAGGCCTTAACTTGAAGCCAATTCTGTACCTTTCTGAAACAATGTTTCTGAAACCAGAGATTAAGAACGGAATTGATCCAAATTTCTTTGAAGAAAACGTAATCTGCCCCATACCAGCTGAGCTGGAATAAGGGCCGCACCTTCATAGGTACTTAGGAGCTGGCTATAGGTTTCTATAAGGCTTGGATATATTCCAAACTGGAAATAGTTTCCAAAATGATACCGCTCCTGAGGATGAAGTATCAGGCTTTTGTTCCTTGTTGTGAGGAAAGGAACGAAAATGATTATTTACCCTGGAAAGAAAGGGAAAGCAAAGTTGATTTAGAAGACATGTCAGCATTCCAAGTTTAATCCATAAAGCTTTTCTAGCTAAAATAGCTAGAGACATATACCTGACATCAACTCTAATGATATCAAAAGATGGTATCACCAATAAAATTATTAGCATGTTATAGAATAATAATAATGCTATAAAATTATGATCTGTTACTTGTTGCGCTAAAGCTTCTAACCAAAAAGTTGAAGCTGCAGCAACATCCGCTAAAAATATAGCAGGTCTAAGAAGATTACCTGAACATAAGTAAGCTTTTCTTAGAAAGGATTGAATTTTCCTATCTAAAGGATCCTTAAATGAAGTACTATCTGCCGTAGGAATAGTAGTATATTAGCAGGAGTAGAGACAGCCCTATAACCTTAGGGATTTTTGTCCCAAAAAACTCTAATCTGTCAGATGGCACAGGATATAATTTGCTTAAACGTCTAGAAGGAGTAAATAAATTACCCAAATTATTCCATTCCCTGGAAATTACTTCAGAAATAGCATCAGGGAGATAAAACACTTCTGGAATAACTACAGGAGATTTAAAAACCTTATTTAAACGTTTACATTTAGTATCAAGAGGACCAGAATCCTCTATTTCTAATGCAAATAACACTTCTTTAAGTAAAGAACGAATAAATTCCATCTTGAACAAATACAAAGATTTATCAGCATCAACCTCTGAGACAGAAACCTCTGAACCAGAAGAACCATTATCAGTATCAGAATGATGATGTTCATTTAAAAATTCATCTGAAAAAAGAGAAGTTTTAAAAGACTTTTATGCATACTAAAAGGAGAAATAACAGACATAGCCTTCTTAATGGATTTAAAAAATAAAATCTCTTATGTTATCAGGAATACTCTGAGAATTAGATGTTGACGGAACAGCAACAGGTAATGTAACAGTACTAAAGGAAATTTTATCTGCATTAATAAGTTTGACATGACATGCAATACAAATAACAGCTGGAGAAACAGATACCAAAAGTTTATAGCAGATACACTTAGCTTGGTAGCTCCAGCACTGTGCAGTGATTTTCCTGAAGTATCTTCTGACTCAGTTGCAACGTGGAACATCTTGCAATATGTAAAAGAAAAAAACAACATATAAAGCAAAATTGATCAAATTCCTTAAATGACAGTTTCAGGAATGGGAAAAAATGCCAGTGAACAAGCTTCTAGCAACCAGAAGCAATAAATAATGAGACTTAAATAATGTGGAGACAAAAATGACGCCCATATTTTTTAGCGCCAAAAAAGACGCCCACATTATTTGGCGCCTAAATGCTTTTGGCGCCAAAAATGACGCCACATCCGGAACGCCGACATTTTTGACGCAAAAAAAGTCAAAAAATGACGCAACTTCCGGCGACACGTATGACGCCGGAACAGAAAAAAAAATTTGCGCCAAAAAAGTCTGCGCCAAGAATGACGCAATAAAATGAAGCATTTTCTGCCCCCGCGAGCCTAACAGCCCACAGGGAAAAAGTCAAATTTTTTAAGGTAAGAAAAAATGATTGAAACAAATGCATTTATCCCAAATATGAAACTGACTGTCTGAAAAATAAGGAATGTTGAACATTCTGAGTCAAGGCAAATAAATGTTTGAATACATATATTTAGAACTTTATAAATATAGTGCCCAACCATAGCTAGAGTGTCACAGAAAATAAGATTTACTTACCCCAGGACACTCATCTACATGTTTGTAGAAAGCCAAACCAGTACTGAAACGAGAATCAGCAGAGGTAATGGTATATATAAGAGTATATCGTCGATCTGAAAAGGGAGGTAAGAGATGAATCTCTACGACCGATAACAGAGAACCTATGAAATAGACCCCGTAGAAGGAGATCACTGCATTCAAATAGGCAATACTCTCCTCACATCCCTCTGACATTCACTGCACGCTGAGAGGAAAACCGGGCTCCAACTTGCTGCGGAGCGCATATCAACGTAGAATCTAGCACAAACTTACTTCACCACCTCCATCGGAGGCAAAGTTTGTAAAACTGAATTGTGGGTGTGGTGAGGGGTGTATTTATAGGCATTTTAAGGTTTGGGAAACTTTGCCCCTCCTGGTAGGAATGTATATCCCATACGTCACTAGCTCATAGACTCTTGCTAATTACATGAAAGAAATATATATTTTAATCATATATCTCAAGATTAATAAATCTGTATTTTTGATCAGATATTTCACTGGTCAGAAAAAAAAAAAAAAAAAAATGATTCATTCCTCTCAGACAAACTGACTTCAATCATGTTCAGCTCTTCCCCCACTTCTTCAATTAACACAGGTAAAATTCTGAATACACATCTCCAGGATGTCTCCAAAAGCTTGACAATACAACATTTGGTTTAATTAAAATGTAGCCACAGTTTCAGAAAACCATATGTATGATTGCTTAGGAATGTGAGATAAAATCTATTTACCCCTCCCAATGTACCTAGGAATCTAGCTCAGGTGACAAGTCGTGTGAGATTTTCAGCATCTGCCCTTTGGTGCAGGGGACCCCATGTAGTGAATGGGAGACAGGGAGTCTGAAGTTACTGAAAGGGCAGTTAGAACGTTACGTTAGGATAATACAGTGAAGGCACATGACTTACATTATGATTTTAAAACAACTGTATATATTTTAATGGATATGAGATGTGTATATGTGTGTATATATATATATATATATGTATATATATATATATATATGTATATATATGTATGTGTGTGTGTACATATATGTGTATATTTTGAAGGCATGAATATCTTGGCCTCTGTGTGTTTGAAAACATGAGTGGATGTTTGTGGACCTGAGGAGAGGTGATTATTGACATTTTTTTTATTTTATTTCAGATCTACATAGACAGGATTCACTTGGAATACAGTACAATATTGAAATAAAAATAGGCTGTTATTTGCAAAGAAGTGCCAGAATGCTGACAAAGTTGTGATGCATTTTGGGCTAGTAATTGGCAGTGTTAAATTACCTTAATATAATAAAATGTTAATAATATAACATATTTGGTATCAGAATAATCAGAAAAAAATAACCTAATATTAACCATCTGTAATTGGGGTTATATATGATTAATGCAGAGAGTGTGATCTGATTAAATAACCATTTTATGAAAGAAAAAAAATTTAACTTGCTTAAAAATGTTAGAGATGGTCTTGTTGTATTTGTTTGTTTGTACGTCTGCTGCCACCTAGTGTTATGATGCGGAATTGCAACCATGAGATGATTGGTTGTTGCAAAGAATGCATTTCCTTGACAACACATTTACCAAATAAACCAATCCATGTTCAGTTGCAAAGAACTAATCCAAGACAAGGCCGTGGGCGTTTCCAATATTCACCAATGACTGATAAATAATCAAAAAGGGGAGGGGTAAGATCAGATGATTTAAAACCCCAGCATAGAGACTAAGAGGGTGGTGTTGACTGATCCAGAAAGGAGTAACTGCTGCAGTTATTAATCAAAAGCACACACCTACCATTGGACTCCATATGCTGTACCCCAATTTTGAATTTCTGAGGTGAATTGGACCTGTTGCAAAACATTCGAAACTGGATTGCTGTTTATTTGGTGATGTATATAAAAGTTTTATTATAAGATAAGTCATATGCATAGCCTTTACAGTTAATAGATTTAAAGAGCAGATTATACTTTTAAACTGTATGCCATTGTTTCAGATAGCCCTTAGCCTGCCTATTTGTATGCAAACATTTAAAATAAACATTTATTATTACTGTATGTGGCAAAGTAGGATAAATTGCAGTTAAATAGCAGAATATATATATTATCCTATTGTTTTATAAACACTGTTTAGAATTATATTGCTTGGATGTTAAAGGTTTTTAGTCCCATTGTGTTAAATAAATAAAAGGCTGAATTGTGAAGGTATCTTTTTCTGGGTTTTGTAAGAAGGATAGCATATCTTAATCGGTTTTCAAGCGCATATAAATTTATTTCATATTTCTTTTATTGCAAATATATTTCAAAAATGTTCATGGATATTAACTAAATAAAAGAATTCAGGTATTTATATTAATTGTATGGTCTAGTAGATGCATGGTTAATTAGGGTTTCTATTTTTTTTTTATATTGTGTTTGTAACCCTGCCATAAACTGATTTATTATTTGGATAGCACTACTAAGATTTTCATAAATATACTGACAGACAGTAACCCGTTTTTTTTAAAAAAAAATTGTAAATGTGCAAAAAGTGCTTAAAGGGCCATAATACCCAAATGTTTAAACACTTGAAAGTGATGCAGCATAGCTGTAAAAAGCTGATTAGAAAATATCACCTGAACATCTCTATGTAAAAAAGAAAGATATTTTACCTCAAAAGTTCCTCAGTAGCCGCCTCCCATTGTAAAGGATTTCTAAGCAGCATATTAGTGTGTCTGTCCTGGGACATCTGAAGGGATGAGCTTCGTGAACTCTCATATTATTTCACCAATCAGGTAAAGGAAGCTTACTATGAAATCTCATGAGAGTTAAGTCAAATCTCATGAGATCACAGTAAGAGTTCATGACCTCAGCACTGCTGATGCTGATTGGCTGCTGTTCATTTCTTCATTTTTTTTTATTTTTTTACCTGCAGCTGGGAGCAGCGGAGTATAACTTTTTACACAGAACTTACTCTGCTGGGCTGAGGAAATTGTGAGGTAAAATATCTTCCTTTTTTACATAAAGATGCTCAGGTGATATTTTCCTGTCAGCTTTTTACAGTTATACTGCATCAGTTTCAAGTGATTTAGCATATGAGTATTATGTCCCTTTAAAACTGTATATAGAGTATATGACTATGTCCCTAGGCTATGTGAAACATGTATACATGATCACAATGGGCTATGAAGGAACATGGTACTTTTCTTTCAGCGCCCATCCAAGGCAGTGCAAGCACAGTGTTAAATATATGGTAAGGTTAAAACAAGGTGCAGCACAATGATCATATTTCACCTGGAAGGCTTAAAGCATCTCTGCACTATACGAAAATAATCACTGCCTGGCTGTACTTTGCCCTCATTTATACATGCAACCTAAAGGTAGTATCAAGTACAGTAATCAGAAAGGTAATAGTTGTTTTACATAAATATAGACAAGCATTTGCATTTTAGAACTAAAACGAAAACACAAAAAAACAAAAACAAAGAAGCAGAGAAGATTTTGACTTACTGGCAGGGAAAAAAAATTACATTTTTAATCATTTTATTTTTACAAAAATATAAATGAAAAAGTCTACATTTCAGAATAATTCTGGTATTCTAGATATGTCGATTTGTACATGTATTAGTCCTTTGATTTGTGGCCATTACTTATTTAAAATAAGTATTACTGGTATTACTGGTGAGAGTCAGGTGATTATTATTACTATTTTTAAAGCATTTTCTTGTCTGCTCTTATTTTTTAAGGGGCATCTTCAAATAACTGTTCATATTTCAATGGGGCATCCATTATATTTCCAATTACAGGACCTAAGGAGGGGTGGTGTGTGTTGTGTTCATTTCAATGTTCATGTTTTCAAACTTCTATTCCTATTTTTGCGACATCTTAAGCTTTTTATTTAAAATACACAGTATGCATAAAGAGGTGTATTTTAATGCTGTGTTAATTTCAGTGTTAATGTCTTAAAACAGTTGTTCCTATTTTGGGGAACCTTTAGCTATGGAAGAAAAATGGCAAGGCAGGATAAACCTATTTGGGAGATCTGAAGCTGTAGTGTGGATGTCACATTACAGGTACTAATGACAGGGGGAGGGATGTTGTGTTAAGTTCTTCAAAGAGTTGTTCCTGTATTTGGGGATCTTCAGCTGTGTGGTGGATGACCCTTTACAAGGCCTAGAGAAAGGGGTGATGGGTGTTTAGATATTAAACTGCTGTTCATAATTTTGGGGTATATATCTTTAGCTGTGTGGTCCTATTACAGAGCCTAGAAACAGAGAGATGGACATGTGTTTAGGCCTTCAAACAGATGTTTTTAATCATTGGGCATCTTTCTTTAGCTGTGTTGTGGGTGTCTGAGAGACATGCTCAGTCTCTTAAATTAATGTTTTTGGCTTATCTTCAACTATTAATATAACAGTTGGTAAGAACTTTCTTTTTTGAGGCATATTTAGCTATGTGATCATAGTGACAATAAAACACCAATAGTTAAATATAGCTTAACGTTTAGTAGGGGGCGCTCAAGTACACAAATTCAGTGTGATCTAAGATAAATGTATACAACACCTGAGTGAGTTCCCACTATTCACAGTGGCCTTTGTCCTCGATGTATCAATATGGATAGGATGGTATTTCTCTCCAAAACCTTGATAGGAGAATGGCAGCACTCTTCAAACACCATCAGTGGAAGATTACTAAGAAAAAAGGTACAAGCAAGAGGCGCCGCATTTGTGTGTATCATTCAGAAGATGAATATTAATAAGGTGACTCAAACACAGGATACTCACATTTATCCTAGCACCCTAAAATGCTAAAACGCATGCTGGATACTCTCAGAAATCCAGCTTACTGTACTCCGGGAGGCAGGAACACCAAGATCCAGAGTCCCTCCAACAACCCAACCAGGTAGCAGCAGCTCAGGTAGAATGGTTTAGGTTAAAACAGACACGCTTTATTTAAAACAAATCATAAAAGAAGAAAGCTAAAACAGTTAACCAAATGTTGAGCAAGGGTATGCTAGCTCACCCTCCCAAGGCTCTGCAACGTGTTTCTCAGCGTATTCAAACGCTGTTTCATTAGGCATGTTGAATCACATTGATTGCTTCCAATAAGATTGAGTGATTAACTCCTGAAGGGGTATGTACACATTATTCATTAAGCTTCGCCTGACCGGGTATTTAATGAATCCCAAGGGATCCTATGTGTGTAAAAAAGTATAGATACGGGTGGTGTCCACGAAACCTCGGAAAACATATAAATGGATGTATCAGTGAGTAAATAACAATGTATCCCATTGAAAATAGTGTAAAAACATATCCAGCTAGTTATGATGTTATATCTGATTTATAGAATCAGGTTTCAATCATGGACTGAGGTGCGTGTAATGCACACCCCTATTCGCAGCTGATAGGATTGTGATTGTGACGAGAAATGTATCTAATGCATATAATGTAATTCCAATCATATAGTTATGGTGTGTATCATGCACACACCTACTCTTTGTTGATTGGATAAAAAATCCCTAATGTCACCTCCCCTAGTAACGGACCGCCTACATGACACAGTCGTAATCGTGGAAAATAATTGTATGTTTCCTTTGAGATATAGGGGCTGATTTATCATCGGTCTGTCCGACAAGATCCGCTCAGTGGCATTTATCATTGCACAAGCAGTTCTGGTAAACTGCTTGTACAATGCCGCCCCCTGCGGCCACTAGCAGGGGGTGTCAATTAACCCAATTGTATTCGATCGGGTTGATTGCTGTCCGCCGCTCAAAACAGGTGGACCAGTTAAGGAGCAGCGGTCTTAAGATCGCTGCTTCTTAACTTCTTAACTGCTATTTCTCCTGTTAAGTGTAGTCAGTCCACGGGTCATCCATTACTTATGGGATTATGTCTCCTCCCTAACAGGAAGTGCAAGAGGATCACCCAAGCAGAGCTGCTATATAGCTCCTCCCCTCTACGTCATACCCAGTCATTCTCTTGCACCTAACTAATAGATAGAACGTGTGAGAGGACTGTAGTTATTATACTTAGTTTTTATTTCTTCAATCAAAAGTTTGTTATTTTAAACAGCACCGGAGTGTGTTGTTCTTTCTCAGGCAGCATTAGAAGAAGAATCTACCTGAGTTTGTATATGATCTTAGCAGTCGTAACTAAGATCCATTTGCTGTTTCTCGGCCATTCTGAGGAGTGAGGTACTTCAGAACAGGGGACAGCGGGCAGGGTTCACCTGCAAGGAGGTATGTTGCAGTATATTATTTTCTAAGGAATGGAATTGACTGAGAAAATACTGCTGATACCGATGTAATGTAAGTGCAGCCTTAAATGCAGTAATAGCGACTGGTATCAGGCTGATATGTATGTATGTTTACACTGAGGTATTTCTAGGGAATGGAACTTCACTAAGAAAATACTGTATACATCTAACTTATATTTAAGCCTCCACTGCAGTGAAAGCGACTAGCAGCAGGCTTTTTAATAACATTTCATAATTTTGTATTAAAACGTTTACTGGCATGTTAATCGTTTTTCTCTGAGGTACTTGGTGATAAAACTTTATGGGCATTATTTTCCACATGGCTGTCGTTTATTTATGAATAAAATCAGTTTACTGAGCTTCCCCACTGTTGTATTATAAGTGGGAGGGGCCTATTTTGGCGCTTTATTGCGCAGTAAAAATTCAGTCACAGTCTTCCTATTTCTTCCTCCATGATCCAGGACGTCTCTACAGAGCCCAGGGGTCTCCAAAACTTGTTTTGAGGGAGGTAATCACTCACAGCAGACCTGTGAGACTGTGCTTTGACTGTGATAAAAACGCTTATTTTAAATTGTTATCCGTTTTTGGGGTACTAAGGGTTAATCATCCTTTTGCTGGTGGGTGCAATCCTTTGCTAACTTTATGCATTTACTGTGAAAATTTGGTTGCTATAACTAATTTGGTTCATTGTTATTTCAACTGTGACGATTTTGTGTGCTTCTTAAAGGCACAGTAACGTCTTTCATATTGCTTGTAAATTTATCTGAAAAGTATTTTCCAAGCTTGCTAGTCTAATTGCTAGTTTGTTTAAACATGTCTGACACAGGGGAATGTCTTTGTGCAATATGTTTAAAGGCCAATGTGGAGCCCAATAGAAATTTGTGTACTAATTGCATTGATGCTACTTTGAATAAAAGCCAATCTGTACATGTAAAGAAAATTTCACCAGACAACGAGGGGGAAGTTATGCCGACTAACTCTCCTCACGTGTCAGTACCTTCGTCTCCCGCTCAGGAGGTGCGTGATATTGTGGCACCAAGTACATCAGGGCGGCCCTTACAAATCACTTTGCAAGACATGGCTAATGTTATGACTGAAGTATTATCTAAATTGCCAGAACTTAGGGGTAAACGCGACCACTCTGGGGTGAGAACAGAGTGCGCTGATAATATTAGAGCCATGTCTGATTCTGCATCACAATTGGCAGAACATGAGGACGGAGAGCTTCATTCTGTGGGTGACGGATCTGATCCAAGTAAACTGGACTCAGACATTTCAAATTTTAAATTTAAGCTTGAGAACCTCCGTGTATTACTAGGGGAGGTATTAGCGGCTCTGAATGATTGTAACACGGTTGCAATCCCAGAGAAAATATGTAGGCTGGATAAATATTTTGCGGTACCGACGTGTACTGACGTTTTTCCTATACCTAAAAGGCTTACAGAAATTGTTAACAAGGAGTGGGATAGACCCGGTGTGCCTTTTTCACCCCCTCCTATATTTAGAAAAATGTTTCCAATAGACGCCACCACACGGGACTTATGGCAGACGGTCCCTAAGGTGGAGGGAGCAGTTTCTACTCTGGCTAAGCGCACCACTATTCCGGTGGAGGATAGCTGTGCTTTTTCAGATCCAATGGATAAAAAGTTAGAGGGTTACCTTAAGAAAATGTTTGTTCAACAAGGTTTTATATTACAACCCCTTGCATGCATTGCACCTGTCACGGCTGCGGCGGCATTTTGGTTTGAGTCTCTGGAAGAGACCATTAGCTCATCTCCATTGGATGAGATTATAGACAAGCTTAGAGTCCTTAAGCTAGCTAATTCATTTATTTCTGATGCCGTAGTACACTTAACTAAGCTTACGGCTAAGAACTCCGGATTCGCCATTCAAGCGCGCAGAGCGCTGTGGCTTAAATCCTGGTCAGCCGATGTGACTTCTAAATCTAAATTGCTTAACATTCCTTTCAAAGGGCAAACATTATTCGGGCCCGGGTTGAAAGAGATTATCGCTGAGATTACTGGAGGTAAGGGCCATGCCCTGCCTCAAGACAGAGCCAGACCAAGGGCTAAACAGTCTAATTTTCGTGCCTTTCGTAACTTCAAGGCAGGAGCAGCATCAACTTCCTCCGCTCCAAAACAGGAAGGAACTGTTGCTCGCTACAGACATGGCTGGAAACCTAACCAGTCCTGGAACAAGGGCAAGCAGGCCAGAAAGCCTGCTGCCGCCCCTAAGACAGCATGAAGTGAGGGCCCCCGATCCGCAAACGGATCTAGTGGGGGGCAGACTTTCTCTCTTCGCCCAGGCTTGGGCAAGAGATGTCCAGGATCCCTGGGCGTTAGAGATCATATCTCAGGGATATCTTCTGGACTTCAAAGCTTCTCCTCCAAAAGGGAGATTTCATCTTTCAAGGTTGTCAGCAAACCAGGTAAAGAAAGAAGCGTTTCTACGCTGTGTACAAGACCTTTTAATAATGGGAGTGATCCACCCGGTTCCGCGGTCGGAACAAGGACAAGGGTTTTACTCAAATCTGTTTGTGGTTCCCAAAAAAGAGGGAACCTTCAGACCAATCTTGGATTTAAAGATACTAAACAAATTCCTAAGAGTTCCATCGTTCAAAATGGAAACTATTTGGACAATCTTACCTATGATCCAAAAGGGTCAGTACATGACCACAGTGGATTTAAAAGATGCCTACCTTCACATACCGATTCACAAAGATCATTATCGGTACCTAAGGTTTGCCTTCCTAAACAGGCATTACCAGTTTGTAGCTCTCTCCTTCGGGTTAGCTACAGTTCCAAGAATCTTTACAAAGGTTCTGGGCTCTCTTCTGGCGGTACTAAGACCGCGAGGAATATCGGTTGCTCCGTACCTAGACGACATTCTGATACAAGCGTCAAGTTTCCAAACTGCCAAGTCTCATACAGAGTTAGTTCTGGCATTTCTAAGGTCGCATGGGTGGAAGGTGAACGTAGAAAAGAGTTCTCTATTGCCACTCACAAGAGTTCCCTTCTTGGGGACTCTTATAGATTCTGTAGAAATGAAAATTTACCTGACAGAGACCAGGTCAACAAAACTTCTAAATGCTTGCCGTGTCCTTCATTCCATTCAACGCCCGTCAGTGGCTCAATGCATGGAGGTAATCGGCTTAATGGTAGCGGCAATGGACATAGTTCCTTTTGCACGCCTGCATCTCAGACCACTGCAATTATGCATGCTAGGTCAGTGGAATGGGGATTACTCAGATTTATCCCCTATGCTGAATCTGGATCAAGAGACCAGAGATTCTCTTCTATGGTGGCTTTCTCGGCCACATCTGTCCAGGGGGATGCCCTTCAGCAGGCCAGATTGGACGATAGTAACAACAGACGCCAGCCTGCTAGGTTGGGGCGCCGTCTGGAATTCCCTGAAGGCTCAGGGATCATGGACTCAGGAGGAGAAACTCCTTCCAATAAACATTCTGGAATTAAGAGCGGTTTTCAATGCTCTTCTGGCTTGGCCTCAGTTAGCAACTCTGAGGTTCATCAGGTTCCAGTCGGACAACATCACGACTGTGGCTTACATCAACCATCAGGGAGGGACAAGGAGTTCCCTAGTGATGATGGAAGTCTCAAAGATAATTCGCTGGGCAGAGTCTCACTCTTGCCACCTATCGGCGATCCACATCCCAGGAGTGGAGAACTGGGAGGCAGATTTCCTAAGTCGCCAGACTTTTCATCCGGGGGAGTGGGAACTTCATCCGGAGGTATTTGCCCAACTGCTTCGGCGTTGGGGTAAACCAGATCTGGATCTCATGGCGTCTCGCCAGAACGCCAAACTTCCTTGTTACGGATCCAGGTCCAGGGACCCGGGAGCGGTGCTGATAGATGCTCTGACAGCACCTTGGGTCTTCTACATGGCTTATGTGTTTCCACCCTTCCCGATGCTTCCTCGATTGATTGCCAGAATCAAACAGGAGAGAGCATCGGTGATTCTAATAGTGCCTGCGTGGCCACGCAGGACCTGGTATGCAGATCTAGTGGACATGTCGTCCTGTCCACCATGGTCTCTGCCTCTGAGACAGGACCTTCTGATTCAGGGTCCTTTCAAACATCCAAATCTAATTTCTCTGAGACTGACTGCATGGAGATTGAACGCTTGATTCTATCAATCGTGGATTCTCGGAGTCAGTGATTGATATCTTGATACAGGCTAGGAAACCTGTTACCAGGAAAATTTACCATAAAATATGGCGTAAATACTTGCATTGGTGCGAATCCAAGAGTTACTCATGGAGTAAGGTTAGGATTCCTAGGATATTTTCTTTTGTACAAGAAGGTTTAGAAAAGGGTTTATCTGCTAGTTCTTTAAAGGGACAGATCTCAGCTCTGTCCATCCTTTTACACAAACGTCTGTCAGAAGTTCCAGACGTTCAGGCTTTTTGTCAGGCTTTGGCCAGGATTAAGCCTGTGTTTAAAACTGTTGCTCCGCCGTGGAGCTTAAACTTAGTTCTTAACGTTTTACAGGGTGTTCCGTTTGAACCCCTTCATTCCATTGATATCAAGCTGTTATCTTGGAAAGTTCTGTTCTTGATGGCTATTTCCTCGGCTCGAAGAGTCTCTGAACTATCGGCCTTACATTGTGATTCTCCTTATCTGATTTTTCATTCAGACAAGGTAGTTCTGCGTACTAAACCTGGGTTCTTACCTAAGGTAGTCACTAACAGGAATATCAATCAAGAGATTGTTGTTCCATCATTGTGCCCTAACCCTTCTTCAAAGAAGGAACGACTTCTGCACAATCTGGACGTCGTCCGTGCCCTGAAATTTTATTTGCAGGCAACTAAAGATTTTCGCCAAACTTCTTCCCTGTTTGTCGTTTATTCTGGACAGAGGAGAGGTCACAAAGCTTCGGCTACCTCTCTCTCTTTATGGCTTCGTAGCATAATACGTTTAGCCTATGAGACTGCTGGACAGCAGCCTCCTGAAAGAATTACAGCTCATTCTACTAGAGCTGTGGCTTCCACCTGGGCCTTTAAAAATGAGGCCTCTGTTGAACAGATTTGCAAGGCTGCAACTTGGTCTTCACTTCACACCTTTTCGAAATTTTACAAATTTGACACTTTTGCTTCTTCGGAGGCTGTTTTTGGGAGAAAGGTTCTTCAGGCAGTGGTTCCTTCCGTGTAAAGAGCCTGCCTGTCCCTCCCGTCATCCGTGTACTTTTAGCTTTGGTATTGGTATCCCATAAGTAATGGATGACCCGTGGACTGACTACACTTAACAGGAGAAAACATAATTTATGCTTACCTGATAAATTCCTTTCTCCTGTAGTGTAGTCAGTTATGGCAGGTCTAAATTTTAAATTATACTCCAGTCACCACTGCACCCTATAGTTTCTCCTTTCTCGTTTGGTTTTTGGTCGAATGACTGGGTATGACGTAGAGGGGAGGAGCTATATAGCAGCTCTGCTTGGGTGATCCTCTTGCACTTCCTGTTAGGGAGGAGACATAATCCCATAAGTAATGGATGACCCGTGGACTGACTACACTACAGGAGAAAGGAATTTATCAGGTAAGCATAAATTATGTTTTCCGTCGAGCCTGAAGGCTCACGCCGAAACAGGGGAATCAGGGACCAGTCAGCCCTTGATAATTCGGCCCCATATACTCTAATCTCCATATCTACTATTCACCGGAGCTATAATCTTATTTATGATTCATCTTTCAAAGATAATACATTAGGTATTCTAAACCATACATGTTCAAATAGAAAATATCAACTATAAAGAGATCTCACTTTATGCAACCTTCAACCTATGCAAATATAATACACAGCTTAAGCAGTTGTAGTGGTCAAATGAATAATAATTATAGCTACCCTTAATCCCCCTATGAAATAAAAAATAAAAATATAAATATATAAATCACTTACTGATATTCCATTGCAGTGGGTAAAGAAGGGGAAGAATATTCTGGACTTCAAACTGCTATTCAAAGTTTTGAAACATCTTCATATTTTTGGGGCATTTTCCGGTCTTACAACAGTGTTTCATCATCATATTCTTGGGGCATCATCATCTCATCAAAAATTGGCTTATATTTGATCAGCTCTTAGGAAATCATAGAAACTAATTTTGCCAGTGACAAATACTGTACAAAACTAAGCTGAAGCAAACAACTCTGTTAACTAATCAGAGGCATCTGAGTGTAGTCTGCTAAGACAGGTTGCTGCTCCAATAGTGGACAAATTATTGGGAGGGATTGGTGATGATCTGGCTGTTCTGGTTTATTTTGGTACCAATGAAAAAGTAAGTGGAAATTGGAGGGTCCTAAAAAATGAGTTCAGAAAGTGGAAAACATATTTCAGAAAACTGCAAGGTAGCATCTTCCATAAAACTACCTGTACCATGTCCTTCCGTACAGAGGGCAGAAAGAGGGTTTGGGGTTTTTAGAATACTGGGTTGTTTTAGCACTTGGGTACAGTCTTTAGAGTTATGATCTACTACACCTGAATAAAAGGAGGGTCTGCTGTGCTTGGGAAAAGGACGGCTAGATGGTTGGAGGAGTTTTTAAAGGGACATGAACTTTCATGATAGAGCAAGCAATTTTAAATTGTTTTTATTTTCTTGGTATCCCTTGTTTAAAAGCATACCTAGGTAGGCTCAGGTGCAACAATGCACTACTGGAAGCAAGCTGCTGATTGGTGATTGTACATGTATGCCGCTTATCATTGGCTCACTTGACGTGTTCAGTTAGTTCCCTGTAGTGTACTGCGGCTTCTTCAACAAAGCATACCAAAAAAATTAAGCAAATTTGATAATAGAAGTCAATTGGAAAATTGTTTAAAATTGCATGCTCTATCTGAATAATGAAAGAAAAAAAATGTGTGTCATTTCCCTTTTAAATTAAGAAAAAGGGGGTGGAAGAAATGGGGTAGTATTTACACAGAGAGGGTGGCAGTGGCACTCAGTAGAGACCAGGGGGTGTGGTGATTGTTTGGGAGGGGTAGTTCAGATAACAGGAAGGTGTATATACATAAAAATCAATTTATAATCGCTAACAACAATGGAAAATAATAGTTGCTTTAATAATATTGCAAATTCTATAGCTCAGAGGTCTCGAAAGGTGTGTTAAGCACATCAATGTGCTTTTCCAAATGTGAGTGAATCTTGTTTTAATACCTGTTAGCTATTGCTGTGACAATCCTACTTCATGAGGCGCCTTCTTGTCTTTTGTATCTTCCAGAATTGCAAATTCAACTGTTTAAAGGGACAGTCTAGACCCAATACTAAAGGCTATTTTACGAGTGGGGTGGTAGTTTGCGCTCAAGCATTAAAACCACTAGAAGTATTTTTTGCGCTCAGAGATTCACGCGTGTATTACAAGTTGAAAGTAAAAAGTTTGTGCTCTCGCGTTCGTAATGTTGCGATAACAAATAGAGTTTGAGAAGTTACATTACCCCATAGGGGCCGAATTATCAAGCTCCGAATGGAGCTCGATGCCCATGTTTCCCCGCGAGCCTTCAGGCTCACAGGGAACAGCAGTTATGAAGCAGCGGTCTAAAGACCGCTGCTCCTTAACTGGTCCGCCTGCTCTGATGCTGTGGACAACCAATTGTGGTTATTTAAAAGATAATATTGCATATTTAATAATCCATTGTTCTGCACATAGCAGAATAAGTTCTATCTATTCTTAAAGAGAAAGGAAAAAAGAAACGCAAGCGCAACTCCGATTCACAGGGACTGAATTATTTATTGGACACACAAATGCGCTTACATATGCACTTACTAGAAGCCGGAAAATTCAAGCATATCATAGAAGTAAGCGTAGTTTCTGTAGTCCCAGTTATCCTCTTTACACTGGCACGACACCCTAGTGCCCACACGTCTGCTATGATGTAAAAATTTCAGCTATAGGTCTCCAAATGCCATTAATCTTTGAATCTCAAGCTCAACGCATTTCATCTGCTTGTTGTGAAGACTAACTTTTTCAAGAGATTACGGAATACTGTTTACCTGTTCCGATACCGGATGTTTAAAAATGGTACTAGAACACGCCTACAATCATTGATTGGTCAGAGAAGCTGATCTTAAAGGGACATTGTACTCTAGATTTTTCTTTTTATAAATGTTTTGTAGATGATCCATTTATATGGCTCACCTGGGTGTGTTTTTGTAAAAATGTATAGTTTTGCTTATTTTTAAAGAGCATTGTACTGATTTTCTCCTAACCAAGCCCCAAAGTTTTAGATGCATACTGATGTATACAGACTTCAGACTGCTTCTGTTTGTAAAATGGGTCTTTTCATATGAATGGGAGAGGGGAGGAGGTTCTGCTTTCAGCCCCTTTCAGTGGGTGTCCCAGGCTAATCTTATCAACAGTGCTAAATTGGGAGATTCTAAGTAAGTTTTTAAAAGGTTTTATACAAAAATGTTATATTAGTATCTGTATAATAGTATTCTTTATAGTAGTATCTATTACATGCAGTTAAATGAAAATTGGTGTATACTGCCCCTTTAAGAAGGAGTACTCATCCTGACAATACGTGGTAAGCTAGTTAATAAACAATGTTGCACACCTATGATCATTGATTGATACATTGCTCTGACATGATCCCAAGTGGGAGTACTTCTCCTGACATTACGTAGTGTGCTCATTTGTTACATTGTTGCTCTGTTCAAATAGTGGATAACTGGAACTCGGTATATTTGGCTACAATGTTAAAAATTTCACATTTAAAACATCCATTGCATGAAAGGTAATTAAAGCGCACATGTGAAATACAGGATTACAATTGGAATAAAATGAATTTAACAATACAAACAATCACCAAGATTACAAGTTGTGCGCTAAACCGGGTGCGTAAATAACACAAAAAAATTAACGGTATCACACTTTCCATAGCGCTGCCATTACAAGTTACTGAAAAACCTTTTGTTGTGCGATATGGTGCGTTAAGCTCAATAACACACAAAACCCAAGGCTTGACTTGACGTGCTCGTGCACGTTTGCCCTCATAGACATCAATGGAATAATAAACAAATTACATGATATTTAAACTAATTACACCTAATCTAATAGCCCTATCAAAATAAAAAAGCCCCCCCAAAATTAAAAAAAACCCTAGCCTAAACTAAACTACCACAAGCCCTTAAAAGGGCCCTTTGCGGGGCATTGCCCCAAAGAAATCAGCTCTTTTACCTGTAAAAAAAACCCACAAACATCCCCAACAGTAAAACCCACCACCCACACAACAAACCCCCGAAATAAAAACCTAACTAAAAAAACCTAAGCTCCCCATTGCCCTGAAAAGGGCATTTGGATGGGCATTGCCCTTAAAAGGGCAGTTAGCTCTTTTGCAGCCCAAAGCCCTAACCTAAAAATAAAACCCACCCAATACACCCTTAAAAAAACTAACACTAACCCCCTGAAGATCGACTTACTGTTCTGAAGACCGGACATCCATCCTCAAGGAAGCTGCAGAAGTCTTCATCCAACCGGGCCGAAGTCCTCAACGAAGCCGGGAGAAGTCTTCATCCAAGCGGGGGCGAAGTGGTCCTCCAGACAGGCAGAAGTCTTCAACCAGACGGCATCTTCTATCTTCATCCATCCGACGCGGAGCGGCTCCATCTTCAAGACATCCGACGAGGAGCATCCTCTTCATCCGGAGTCTTCTTACTGAATGAAGGTTCCTTTAAATGACGTCATCCAAGATGGCGTCCCTTAGATTCCGATTGGCTGATAGAATTCTATCAGCCAATCAGAATTAAGGTAGAATAAAATCCTATTGACTTCTCCCGGCTTTGCTGAGGACTTTGGCCCGTTTGGATGAAGACTTCTGCTGCTTCCTTGAGGATGGATGTCCGGTCTTCAGAACAGTAAGTCCATCTTTAGGGGGTTAGTGTCAGGTTTTTTTAAGGGTGTATTGGGTGGGTTTTATTTTTAGGTTAGGGCTTTGGGCCACAAAAGAGCTAACTGCCCATCCAAATGCCCTTTTAAGGGCAATGGGGAGCTTAGGTTTTTTTAGTTAGGTTTTTATTTGGGGGGTTTGTTTTTACAGGTAAAAGAGCTGATTTCTTTGGGGCAATGCCCTGCAAAAGGCAATTTTAAGGGCTATTGGTAGTTTAGTTTAGGCTAGGGTTTTTTGTTTTTTTTTGGGGGGGCTTTTTTATTTTGATAGGGCTATTAGATTAGGTGTAATTAGTTTAAATATCTTGTAATTTGTTTATTATTTTCTGTAATTTTTTGGGGGGGTTGTACTTTAGCTAATTGTATTTAATTTATTTAATTGTATTTAATTCAGGTCATTTATTTAATTGTAGTGTAGTGTTAGGTGTTAGTGTAACTTAGGTTAGGTTTTATTTTACAGGTACTTTTGTCTTTATTTTAGCTAGGTAGTTATTAAATAGTTAATAACGATTTAATAACTATTCTACCTAGTTAAAAAAAATACAAACTTGCCTGTAGAATAAAAATAAACCCTAAACTAGATACAATGTAACTATTAGTTATATTGTAGCTAGCTTAGGGTTTATTTTATAGGTAAGTATTTAGTTTTAAATAGGAATAATGTAGTTAATGATATGAATTTTATTTAGATTTATTTAAATTATATTTAAGTTAGGGGGTGTTTAGGGTTAGGGTTAGACTTAGATTTAGGGGTTAATACATTTAATATAGTGTCGGCGACGTTGGGGACGGCAGATTAGGGGTTAATAAATGTAGGTAGGTGGCGGTGATGTTAGGGATAGCAGATTAGGGGTTAATATTATTTAACTAGTGTTTGCGAGGTGGGAGTGCGGCGGTTTAGGGGTTAATATGTTTATTATAGTGGCGGTGATGTCCAGAGCGGTAGATTAGGGGTTAATAAGTGTAAGATTAGGGGTGTTTAGACTCGGGGTTCATGTTAGGGTGTTAGGTGTAAACATAAATTTTATTTCCCCATAGGAATCAATGGGGCTGCGTTACTGAGTTTTACGCTGCTTTTTGGCAGGTGTTAGACTTTTTCTCAGCCGGCTCTCCCCATTGATGTCCATGGGGAAATCGTGCACGAGCACATACGACCAGCTCACCGCTGACTTAAGCAGCGCTGGTATTGAACTGCGGTAAGGAGCACAATTTTGCTCAACACTCACTTCTTGCCTTTTAACGCCAGGTTTGTAAAAACCCTTAATACCAGCGCTGTAGGTAAGTGAGTGGTGAGACTAAACTGCTCGTTAGCACCGCACAGCTCATAACGAAAAACTCGTAATCTGGACGTTAGTTTTTTTTTAATTTTTTCATAGTGTTAGGATTTTTTAATATTGTAATTTAGTTTTTTTTATTTTTAGTTGTTTTTTTTTTTTTTAAATAGTTATGTTAGGTTCCTTTACAGTTTAATCTTAGTTTTTTTTTCTTTTCACAGGTATGTATTTATTTTAAGATAGTTATATTGTAAGTTTAATTTAAAGTTACAATGATACAAGAGGTGCAGACAGATTGAAATTTAAAAAGTCAAATTTTATTCCAGAAGGATTAAAAACAGGAACAAGCAGAAGAAAGTAGCTGGATATGGTGTAACACCTAGATAGGTTTACGCGTAAGCCTATCTGGGTGTTACACCATATCCAGCTACTTTCTTGTGCTTGTTCCTGTTTTTAATCCTTCTGGAATAAAATTTGACTTTTTAAATTTCAATCTGTCCGCACCTCTTGTATCATTGTTGTTTCACCAGCAAGGACAGATTGTTATCCCCAGCTGTACTGGTGCCTTTTGGTGCCTGAGGAGTTAACCAAGTTTTGCCTTTGTGGATGACGCTATTGGAGCAAAGACACACCTACCCTCTCATTCGTCAGTCGGGAGACCGGAGCCTGAGCCAGTCATCGGTGACGTCTATCCCCTCCTTCTTCCTCGCAGACAGCGAGTTGGTGTGCGGCTGGAGTAAGTGGTGAGTGACCTGCTAAAGCGGCTACGCCGAAGCAACGTTTGGGATATGTTCCTGAGGCCTGGCGGGTCCCGTCTGAAGTAACCGCACGGCTATTTAGAAGTGTGAGTTTAAAGGGGTATAACCTAATGCATTTTTATTATGGCTCAATGAATGATAACGACAAAGAGTGGTGTTTATGAACTGGTCTTTTAAGGGTTACAAATAATATCTCTGTGTGTGTTATTTGCTCCACCTCGGGACACTGATTGAATATAAATATTCACTGATTGTGACCTACAAGTATTTTCACAAGATAGGTCTTTTTGAGTGTTACACCCACTTTTCTCATTACCTGTGTAATTTAAAGTTACCCCTAATTTAGTGTTTTGCAATGTGGGGGGCCAGCGGTTTAGGGGTTAATAGCGTTAGTGTTGGCGATGGGGGTGGCAGTTTAGGGGTTAATAGGTTTAGTTTAGTGTTGGCAATGTGGGGGGCCGTCGGTTTAAGGGTTAATAGGTTTATTTAGTGTTGGCGATGTGGGGGTCGTTAGTTTAAGGGTTAATATGTTTATTTAGTGTTGGCTATGAGGGTGGACAGCAGATTAGGGGTTAATAAGTTTAATAAAGTATTTGCGATGTGGGGGATGGCGGTTAAGAGGTTAATAGTGTAGTTTATGGGTGTTAATGTACTTTGTAACATTTTTGTTATGAGTTCTGTGAAAACATTTTTGCTTAATTTAAAGTTAGGGGATGTTAGGTTTAGGGGTTAATAGTTTAATTTAGTGTTTTACAATGTAGGGGGGCGGCAGTTTAGGGGTTAATAGGTTTAGTGTTGGCGATAGGGGACAGCAGTTTATTGGTTAATAAGTTTAGTTTAGTGTTGGCGATGTGGGGGTTGCCGGTTTAGGGGTTAATATGTTTATTTAGTGTTGGCTATGTGGGTGGGCGGCAGATTAAAGGTTAATAAGTTTAATAAAGTATTTGCGATGTGGGGGGATGGCGGTTTAGAGGTTAATAGTGTAGTTTATGGGTGTTAATGTACTTTGTAACATTTTTTGTTATGAGTTTTATGAAACATTTTTGTTTAATTTAAAGTTAGGGGGTGTTAGGTTTAGGGGTTAATAGTGTAATTTAGTGTTTTGCAATGTGGGGGGCCGGCGGTTTAGGGTTTAATATGTTTAGTGTTGGCGATGGGGGGCGGCAGTTTAGGGGTTAATAGGTTTAGTTTAGTGTTGGCAATGTGGGGGGCTGGCAGTTTAGTGGTTAATAAGTTTATTTAGTGTTGGCGATGTGGGGGTTGTCGGTTTAGGGGTTAATATGTTTATTTAGTGTTGGCTATAAGGGTGGGTGGCAGATTAGGGGTTAATAAGTTTAATAAAGTATTTGCAATGTGGGGGGATGGCGGTTTAGAGGTTAATAGTGTAGTTTATTGGTGTTAGTGTACTTTGTAACATTTTTGTTATGAGTTTTGTGAAACATTTTTGTTTCGCAAAATCCATACCTACTGGTCTTTGATCGTGAAATGGATCGGGGCGGTATAAGCTATAACGCTAGCGTTATAGCCAGACGGGACAACCATACCGCATCCCATAGAAACTTTAAAAACATATATGCACCTAACCCGCTCAATTTCATGACAAAACTTGATAAAAACCTCAATAAAAAAGATACAAATGGGTACTAATATATAACCACAAAAGTGTTAAAAGAACATACTGATGTATATCCATAACTCCTCCTGACATTAAGTTAGTTAATAAACAATGTTGCACACCTATGATCATTGATTGATACATTGCTCTGACATGATCCCAAGAGGGAGTACTTCTCCTGACATTACGCAGTGTGCTCATTTGTTACATTGTTGCTCTGTTCAAATAGCGGATAACTGGAACTCCGTTTATTTGGCTACAATGTTAACAATTTTAACAATTTCACGTTTAAAGCATCCAGCGCACGAAAGTTAATTAAAACGCACATGTGAAATACAGGATTACAATTGGAATATAATAAACATAACAATACAAACAATAACCAAGATTACAAGTTGTGCGCTAAACCGGGTGCGTAAATAATGCAAAACAATTACCGGTATCACACTTTCCATAGCGCTGCCATTACAAGTTACTGAAAAACCTTCTTTTGTTGTGCGATATGGTGCGTTAAGCTCCATATCGCACAAAACCCAATGCTTGACTTGACGTGCTCGTGCACGTTTTCCCCCACAGACATCAATAGAGAGAAAGTGTTATAAAAAAACTAACACCTGTGATTGCGGAAAAGTGATCACCGTAACGCAATCCCCATTGATGTACAGGTATATGGGGAAAACCTAACACCCTAACATAAACCCCTAGTCTACATACCGCTAATCTGCCGCCCCCGACATCGCCGACGCTAAATAAAACTATTTAACCCGCCCCCCACCTTGCTAACACCTAAATAAACCTATTAACCCCTGACCCCCATATCGCTACTACTATAATAAAACTATTAACCCCTAAACCGCAGCCTCCCCCCCCACATAGCAACACACTAAATTAAACTACTAACCCCTAAACCTAACTATCCCCTATACTTAAATTTACAATATAACTATCTTAAAATAAATAAAAACTTACCTGTGAAAAAAAACAAACTAAGATTAAACTATAATTAAACCTAACATAACTATTTTAATAAAATAAAATAAAAATAAAAAAACCTAAATTACAAAATTAAAAAACCTAACACTAATTTTTATTATTTTGGATAATTTAGTTTTTTAGAATCTTACGGCTAGATTACAAGTTTTGTCGGTAAAGACTACCGTTGCTAACGCTCCTTTTTTTTCCAGCGCTCACTTTGAATAACGCTGGTATTACAAGTTTTCTGAATGGCTGCGTTAGCCTCAGAAAAGTGAGCGTTGAGCAAATTTAGCGCCACTTCTACCTGTAATACCAGCGTTGCTTACGGTAGCGGTAAGCTGGCAAAACGTGCTCGTGCATGATTTCCCCATAGGAAACAATAGGGCAGAATCGGCTGAAAAAAAACCTAACACCTGCAAAAAAGCAGCGTTCAGCTCCTAACGCAGCCCCATTGTTTCCTATGGGAAAATACTTTTTATGTCTACACCTAACACCCTAACATGAACCCTGAGTCTAAACACCCCTAATCTTACACTTATTAACCCCTAATCTGCCGCCCCCGACATCCTCGCCACCTGCATTATATTATTAACCCCTAATCTGCCGCTCCGGACATCGCCGCCACCTACATTATACCTATGAACCCCTAATCTGCTGCCCCTAACATCGCCGACACCTACATTATATTTATTAACCCCTAATCTGCCGCCCCCAATGTCGCCACCACCTAACTACAATTATTAACCCCTAATCTGCCGACCGGGCATCGCCGCCACTATAATAAATGTATTAACCCCTAAACCGCCGCACTCCCGCCTCACAAACACTAGTTACATTTTATTAACCCCTAATATGCCCCCCAACGTCGCCAACACCTATCTACAATTATTAACCCCTAATCTGCCGCCCCCAACGTCACCGCTACTATATTAAATGCATTAACCCCTAAACCTAAGTCTAACCCTAACACCCCCCTAACTTAAATCTATTTTTAATAAATCTAAATAAAATTACTATAATTAAATAAATTATTCCTATTTAAAAATAAATACTTACCTATAAAATAAACCATAAGATAGCTACAATATACAGGGAGTGCAGAATTATTAGGCAAGTTGTATTTTTGAGGATTAATTTTATTATTGAACAACAACCATGTTCTCAATGAACCCAAAAAACTCATTAATATCAAAGCTGAATAGTTTTGGAAGTAGTTTTTAGATTATTTTTAGTTATAGCTATTTTAGGGGGATATCTGTGTGTGCAGGTGACTATTACTGTGCATAATTATTAGGCAACTTAACAAAAAACAAATATATACCCATTTCAATTATTTATTTTTACCAGTGAAACCAATATAACATCTCAACATTCACAAATATACATTTCTGACATTCAAAAACAAAACAAAAACAAATCAGTGACCAATATAGCCACCTTTCTTTGCAAGGACACTCAAAAGCCTGCCATCCATGGATTCTGTCAGTGTTTTGATCTGTTCACCATCAACATTGCGTGCAGCAGCAACCACAGCCTCCCAGACACTGTTCAGAGAGGTGTACTGTTTTCCCTCCTTGTAAATCTCACATTTGATGATGGACCACAGGTTCTCAATGGGGTTCAGATCAGGTGAACAAGGAGGCCATGTCATTAGATTTTCTTCTTTTATACCCTTTCTTGCCAGCCACGCTGTGGAGTACTTGGACGCGTGTGATGGAGCATTGTCCTGCATGAAAATCATGTTTTTCTTGAAGGATGCAGACTTCTTCCTGTACCACTGCTTGAAGAAGGTGTCTTCCAGAAACTGACAGTAGGACTGGGAGTTGAGCTTGACTCCATCCTCAACCCGAAAAGGCCACACAAGCTCATCTTTGATGATACCAGCCCAAACCAGTACTCCACCTCCACCTTGCTGGCGTCTGAGTCGGACTGGAGCTCTCTGCCCTTTACCAATCCAGCCACGGGCCCATCCATCTGGCCCATCAAGACTCACTCTCATTTCATCAGTCCATAAAACCTTAGAAAAATCAGTCTTGAGATATTTCTTGGCCCAGTCTTGACGTTTCAGCTTGTGTGTCTTGTTCAGTGGTGGTCGTCTTTCAGCCTTTCTTACCTTGGCCATGTCTCTGAGTATTGCACACCTTGTGCTTTTGGGCACTCCACTGATGTTGCAGCTCTGAAATATGGCCAAACTGGTGGCAAGGGGCATCTTGGCAGCTGCACGCTTGACTTTTCTCAGTTCATGGGCAGTTATTTTGCGCCTTTGACTATTTTGAATGAAACGCTTGATTGTTCGATGATCACGCTTCAGAAGCTTTGCAATTTTAAGAGTGCTGCATCCCTCTGCAAGATATCTCACTATTTTTGACTTTTCTGAGCCTGTCAAGTCCTTCTTTTGACCCATTTTGCCAAAGGAAAGGAAGTTGCCTAATAATTATGCACACCTGATATAGGGTGTTGATGTCATTAGACCACACCCCTTCTCATTACAGAGATGCACATCACCTAATATGCTTAATTGGTAGTAGGCTTTCGAGCCTATACAGCTTGGAGTAAGACAACATGCATAAAGAGGATGATGTGGTCAAAATACTAATTTGCCTAATAATTCTGCACTCCCTGTAACTAATAATTACATTGTAGCTATTTTATGATTTATATTTATTTTACAGGCAACTTTGTATTTAATTTAACTAGGTACAATAGCTATTAAATAGTTAATAACTATTTAATAACTACCTAGTTAAAATAATTACACAATTACCTGTAAAATAAAACCTAACCTAAGTTACAAATACACCTAACACTGCCTAACACTACACTATCAATAAATAATTAAATAAATTAACTACAATTATCTAAAATAAAATACAATTAAATGAACTAAACTATAGTACAAAAACCCCCCACTAAATTACAAAAAAAAAATATTACAAGGTTTAATCTAATTACACTTAATCTAATCCCCCTAATAAAATAAAAAAGCCCCCCAAAATAATAAAATTCCCTATCCTAAACTAAATTACAAATAGCCCTTAAAAGGGCCTTTTGCGGGGCATTGACCCAAAGTAATCAGCTCTTTTACCAGCCCTTAAAAGGGCTTTTTGCGGGGCATTGCACCAAAGTAATCAGCTCTTTTACCTGTAAAAAAAAGAAATACAATACCCCCCCAACATTACAACCCACCACCCACATACCCCTACTGTAAAACCCACCCGATCCCCCCTTAAATAAACCTAACACTACCCCATTGAAGATCACCCTACCTTGAGCCGTCTTCACCCAGCCGGGCCGAACTCTTCATCCGATCCGGGCACAAGTGGTCCTCCAGCCGGGCAGAAGTCTTCATCCAAGTGGCATCTTCTATCTTTATCATTCCGGCGATGAGCGGCTCCATCTTGAAGACCTCCGGCGCGGAACATCCTTCTCGGCCGACAACTACCCGACGAATGGCTGGTCTTTTAAATGACGTCATCCAAGATGGCGTCCCTCGAATTCCGATCTGATTGGCTCAGCCAATAGAATGCGAGGTCAGATAAAATAAATACAAAGTTGCCTGTAAAATAAATATAAATCCTAAAATAACTACAATATAATTATTAGTTATATTGTAGCTATCTTATGGTTTATTTTATAGGTAAGTATTTATTTTTAAATAGGAATAATTTATTTAATTATAGTAATTTTATTTAGATTTATTAAAAATAGATTTAAGTTAGGGGGGTGTTAGGGTTAGGGTTAGACTTAGGTTTAGGGGTTAATACATTTAATATAGTAACGGCGACGTTGGGGGCGGCAGATTAGGGGTTAATAATTGTAGATAGGTGTCGGCGACGTTGGGGGGGCAGATTAGGGGTTAATAAAATTTAACTAGAGTTTGCGAGGCGGGAGTGCGGCGGTTTAGGGGTTAATACATTTATTATAGTGGCGGCGATTTCCGGTCAGCAGATTAGGGGTTAATAATTGTAGTTAGGTGGCGGCGACGTTGGGGGCGGCAGATTAGGGGTTAATAAATATAATGTAGGTGTCGGCGATGTTAGGGGCAGCAGATTAGGGGTTCATAGGTATAATGTAGGTGGCGGCAATGTCCGGTCGGCAGATTAGGGGTTAAATAATTTTATTATAGTGTTTGCTATGTGGGGGGGCCTCAGTTTAGGGGTTAATAGGTAGTTTATGGGTGTTAGTGTACTTTTTAGCACTGTAGTTAAGAGCTTTATGTTCCGGTGTTAGCCCATAAAACTCTTAACTACAGACTTTTATATACGTTAGGAGTCTTGGAGGTAGAGGCTGTACCGGTCACTTCTTCCAAGACTTGTAATACCAGCATTAGGAAAATCCCATTAAAAGGATAGGATACGCAATGGAGGCGGAGCTAGCCTGCACCAAGATGGACGCAGGTCCCTAGAGCTCCGAAGTGAGATCGGCAAGATATATAAGCAAAGTTTTTTGGAAATGCGATATTCCCACCGACACCAGCACATAATACTGGCTTATGTATGCGGTTCAACTTTTCTAAGCCTGCTTGCACAGATTTAAAGAGCACTTGCCACTTGCTGCAACGGAGTGAAACGGCTGCCCGCGTGGCGCGCTCACAGGCCCCAAAGCACCCCGGACCATCTCCTAACTCTGTTTGAGCTGTGTATGCTTACCGAGTGAGATCCCTACTGACCAGCAGATGCGGAGAGAGATCAGACTATACCGAAGTTGGGGTGGACTGCTAAGAAGACGACGGCCTTGTTACCGGACCATGTGAGTGTACCACTTAAGTACTTAACAACTGGCTTAGGGCCTATACACGGAACTTTTACCCCTGATCCGAGCTAATGCAACTGAGCGACCCTAACATTGAAAATGTACCACATATAAGGATGGGGAAATATCGATAACCTCTCTGGGGCTTAAACCACCTTAATGACATAACACTTGATGCAATAACGCCCTGGGGGCAAAACAGCTTTTATCTAAGTGCCATTTTAATCCTTATACTGTGACTTTCTATACTAAGACAAGTGTCTAACTCTGGGGTCAACTCACATAAGCAAATAGGCATCATACCTGAAAATATCATGATACTGGACTTTTGCATTATATAGAAGATAGTGACTGTGATTGTGAGCCCAGACACCCTTCCATATTGTGCTGCGGATACTTTTCACTCTGCCACTAATATACAGCTTTTCTATGGCTTCTAAGAGAGGACCCAGATCTGAGAAACCT
The DNA here is from genome assembly GCF_027579735.1 of Bombina bombina. Classification (NCBI taxonomy): domain Eukaryota; kingdom Metazoa; phylum Chordata; class Amphibia; order Anura; family Bombinatoridae; genus Bombina; species Bombina bombina. The sequence goes on from NC_069507.1 coordinate 117,716,289, forward strand.
AGCAAGGGCACAACTACAACATCTTCAAAAGTTCACTCATTCTTTAAAAATATGGAGAGCACCACCTTGCATCCCACCTCTCCTCCACATGATCCACCACCCACTCAATCCGTTTCTGACTGCCACACTGAGGATGACAATACCCTCACAAAAGCTGACATTCGTCACTTCAGGAAGACTTTACTAACTTTATATCCCAAGTGAGCTCTATGATTAAATCAAGCCTCACCGAAGTTAAAAAGGAAATTAATGAGATTGGCAACAGAATAATGCACCTTGAGGAGGATGTGGAACAAACAGACCGTCTCTTAGACCAACAAATTAGCCATACCTCTCATCATTCTAATTTAATACAACAATTGCAAGATCAGGTCGAAGACCTGGATAATAGAGGCAGACGTCAAAATATTAGGATCCGGGGAGTTCCAGAATCCATTAAATCTGCAGACCTATTGCCTTTTCTCCACAGACTGTTCAATGAGCTAATGAGGGGCGAAAATTACAACGGGAACTCAGTGGAGTATCAGCTGGATAGATACCATCGTGCTTTAAGACCACCACCCAAGGATTCGGCCCCTCTTTGGGACATCATACTAAGATTCACCAGCTTTAAAGATAAGGAGTGTATCCTATCAGCTGCCAGGAAGCAAGCTCCTATAACTTTTGAAGGTAATACACTCCAGTTTTTTGCGGATCTAAGCCAAATGACATTATCTAAAAGGAGAGACGCCAGACCTCTAACCTTACTCTTAAGAGAGCTGAAAATCCCTTATCGCTGGGGATTCCCTTTTTGTTTGAAAGTCATCAAAGACAACTCTACAGCAATTTATAGATCTCCAGAGGACCTGGAAGCATTTTGTACCCAGCTGGGAATCAGAGCCCCAGAAATGCCATCTACTCAGGACTCTGCCCCAGCCCCCCTGGAGCAGAGACCCCAACGACAGGAGTGGAGTAGGGTCACCTGCCACAAGCGCAGTAAAGAAACAAATAGAAGTCATCCCTCAGATCAAGATCGGATTACTTGAAGAGTACCCTATGTCATTCTACCTGCAAGGCTTCACTCATGACTCTTCTACCTACTAAGGTCCAGAACACACCTAATGTATTGCCACAGATGATCACTTTATCTGTAGCCATGATCCTATTTATACATAGTAATCTATAATATGTTAATAAGCTAGTTTAAAAGTTGTTTGACGTTGTCATTTCCAATTCTTAACAGTATTTGTATGCCGATCTGCTACCATGAGCCGTAGCAGTCACTTTTTCCTCCCCTAGGATTTCTCTTTTTAGAGGAAAACATGAGAATGTATCTAGATACGGTGTTACACACCACTGATTATGCAATGTTCACTGTTATAATATTTATATGTGTTTTTTTACCATTCCAGAATTGTTTTCATTATCTACTCAATCATCCCTCATCCCCTTCCCACCCTCCTTCCTTGGTCCAACTGGGATATTTATATTGCCGAGAACTCCGTCTGCCAGGTAAGCCTATATTTTTATTCACAGCTGTCTAGCAGCTTTGCACGATGTAGTGATATTCTCGAGGTCCACATTAACTTCACTTATACATTCTAACAAATTATGGCTACCCAAATGCTGAATATAGTCACACAAAATGCCAAAGGGCTGAATTCCCCCACTAAACGCTCAGTAGCCTTGTCATGGTTTAGAAAATCAAAGGCGGACATCGTCTTTATACACTTCCCCCTGGACTCACCACCTACATTTACCAATAGGGACTACCCAACAGGGTATTTTGCCCATAACCCTGGGAAGATTGGAGGAGTGGGGATACTTATAAGTAGAAAGATACCTTTTCAACTAGACAAAGTCGAATCCGACCCAGGAGGTAGATGGCTTATAGTGACAGGGCTTATTAGTAACCGACCAATCACCTTGGTATATGTGTACGTTCCCAATACCAAACAATCTAAATTCCTACATAAATTAAAACGACACATACTTTCACTCCATAGAGGCCCCCTAATTCTAGCAGGAGATTATAACTTAGCTCTAGACCCCTCACTAGACTGCTCCTCTGGCCGAAGCTGCGCCCAGCCCAAAACTTTGACAGATACCATTTCACTACTCCAAGATCTGGCTTTGCTAGATACATGGAGATTAAAACACCCCTCACAACACTCATATACCTTTTACTCGAATCCCCACAAGAGCTATTCGCGAATTGATTATATCTTTACAGACCAGCTCTTATATGAATCAGTTAGAGATGTTGACATTATCCCAACAACTTGGTCAGACCATGCAATGGTATCACTAAGTCTAAAATGGCTAAACACACCCTTATCCCCATTCATATGGAGATTAGATGAATCCCTACTCAAAAATGATAAGATTACTAAACAACTGGCGGCAACAATAGAGGAATACTTTAGACTAAATGCTACAGAAGATATATCCCCCCACATCCTCTGGGAAGCCCACAAATCTGTCCTGCGAGGCGAACTCATTAAACATAAAGCTACTCTAAAGAAGCAATTTAGAACGTAGTATGAGAGTACTCTACAATCTATACTCACACTGGAAAGGCGGCATCAGGAGACACCTCATGATGTTTCCTTGTCTAACCAACTTAGACATCATAGAAATTAACTTAACCGATTGTTGTACTCAGAGGCTCAAACTAGGGCTTTATATCTTAAGAAACTGTACTTAGCAAGATCAAATAAAATAGGCCCTTCACTGGCTAGAAACCTTAAAGAGCGTAAACTCAATTCCTATGTACACAAAATATTAGACGAATCTGGGGATGTAGCGGTAGGTAGTCTCTCGATCGCGAATAGATTTAAAAACTATTATAGCAACCTTTATAACCTCCCAGCACCTCACCAAGCAAGTACTCCCTCAGCCACTGAACAGTATATTGCGGAGGCCTCACTCCCTAACATACCTAATGACTTAGCAGAGACACTAGATAGGCCAATAACACCCCAAGAGGTTTTAGTACCTATAAAATCCTTACCTCCTCATAAAAGTCCAGGCCCAGACGGCTTTTCTAACCTGTACTATAAACAATTCAAGAATTTGTTATCCCCATACCTTACGGTGTTGTTCCAATCTATAGACAAAGGCGAATCGTGGTCCAAAAGCTCTCTCAAGGCGCACATATCGGTGATAGCGAAGCCCGGTAAAGATCCCACTTTGGTAGGTAACTACAGACCGATCTCCCTACTGAATACTGATTTAAAACTTTACACTAAGATATTAGCAACACAAGTCAATCAAATTCTCCCTCAAATCATCCACATCGACCAAACGGGTTTTATACCAAAAAGAGAAGCGAGAGACAATACCATCAGAGTCCTACATCTAATCGAACAGTCCAGCCGGTCGAATATACCCTCCATCCTAATTTCTACAGATGCTGAGAAAGCATTCGGGGGCATTCGGTTTTGGCCCTGTCATGATCCAAAGGATTTTCGGTCTATATTCTCACCCCACAGCAAAGGTCCGGGTGAATGGGACCCTATCTGATGGCTTTAAAATACAATATGGCACGAGACTCCTCTGCTTTTCGCTATCTCAATTGAGGTACTTGTGTCGTACATAAGAAATAACCCCCACATTACAGGATTGCAATTAGGTTCCAACACATACAAACTTACTCTCTATGCTGATGACGTTCTTACCCTGCTCACTCACCCATCTGACTCCCTGAAACACTTGCTAGGTGAATTTGACAGATTTGGCAGTCATTCCAACTTCCTGATCAATGCCCAAAAATCAGAAGTTCTCAACCTTAATATGCAGATAAGAGATTTTGAGGCCCTTAAAACCCAATGTCAATATAGACTATTACACGATAAAATCAAATACCTAGGTATCAACCTTGCCCCCTCTATCAATAAAGTATTCAAATATAACTATTTGCCTATCTTGCATAAACTCAAGAGAGATTTCGATTCCTGGCAGTCCAAACCCATCTCCTGGTGGGGCAGGATTCAGTCGGTCAAGATGACCGTCCTCCCACAGATCTTATACGTCCTCCAAGCTGCCCCGATACATTTACCCACGTTATACTTAACCCAAATCCAGTCGTTAATAAATTCTTTTATTTGGGGTAATGTTAAACCCCATATAAGCAAGAAAGTCCTGATAAAGCCGTTGGGTGGGGGAGGGCTGGGGGTTCCATCGATCTCCCAATACTACAAAGCAGTTACACTACAGAGAATCTGAAAAAGGGCATGAACACGCCCCTACCAAAGCCTGGGCTTCCATAGATTCCCACTTACTAGGTTCCCCCACACTAGGCCCACTCTGCTGGATTAACCACAGGTGTAGACCCGTATACGCTAGATCATCGCAATTATACTCACACATCTTCCAAGCTTGGGACAAGGTACGGACTAAGGCTAAGGGAATTTCTTCTTTTGTTTCACCCCTGTACCAATAAATGCTGAATTTAGTGGTGGAATAATCCCAACGGAACCAGCCAGGCCAGTTGGATGTAAACCAGACAATCCCCTTTAAATGCCTGACTGAGGGGGGAAACTTGAAGCCGAGGCCACAGCTCACTGACATTGCAGGGGGAGTTTTCTCCAGATGGCTAAAGTACGCCCAACTAACGCACCTACTAGGATCTTCATCCCATAAACATGAGCTTCTGAGAGGGCTGACTCGTTTCGAGCACCTCTGTTACAATGGGACGGTACTTAGGGGATCCCTATCGATAGTAAAAAAAGCTGTTAGACGACACCCTATCACTGCCTCCCTCTTCCTATGATTCCAACTGGCAATTAGATTTAGGTCTCCCTATTTCCAAAGAACAATGGGATGTAAGGGGATTTGTGGTATGGAAAAGTTGTGGAAAAAAAGTGAGCGGTACACCTGTACCTGCCTGACTCTTAATACCAGCAGGCATTAAAAAGCAGCGTTAGGACCCCTTTTTTTTGTAATAATAGATTATTTTTATTTTTGTTTTTTTTTGTTTTTTTGTAATGTTGTTTTTATTTTTATTTTTTCATAGTGTTAGGATTTTTTAATATTGTAATTTCGTTTTTTATTTTTAGTTTACTTTTATTTTTTTTAAATAGTTATCGACTAGATTATGAGTTTTTCGTTTTGAGCTGTGCGGTGCTAACAAGCAGTTTATGCTTACCGCTCACTTACAGACAGCGCTGGTATTACGGGTTTTTACAACCCAGACAAGAAGTGAGCGTTGAGCAAAATTCTGCTCCTTACCGCACTCCAATACCAGCGCTGCTTACGTTAGTGGTGAGCTGGCTGAACGTGCTCGTGCACGATTTCCCCATAGGAATCAACGGGGAGAGCCGGCTGAAAAAAAGTCTAACACCTGCCAAAAAGCAGCGTAAAGCTCCTTAATGCAGCCCCATTGATTCCTATGGGGAAATACATTTTATGTCTACACCTAACACCCTAACATGAACCCCGAGTCTAAACACCCCTAATCACCCCTAATCTGCCGCCCCCGACATCGCCGACACCTACATTATATTATTAACCCCTAATCTGCCGCTCCGGACACCGCCGCCACCTACATTATATTTATGAACCCCTAATCTGATGCCCCCGACATCACCGACACCTACATTATATTATTAACTCCTAATCTGATGCTCCGGACACCGCCGCCACCTACATTATACTTATGAACCCCTAATCTGATGCCCCCAACATCGCCTACACCTACATTATATTTATTAACCCCTAATCTGCCTTCCCCAATGTCGCTGCAACCTACCTACACTTCTTAAGCACTAATCTGACAACCCCAACATTGCTGCCACTATAATAAACATATTAACCCCTAAACCGCTGCACTCCCGCATCGCAAACATTAGTTAAATATTATTAACCCCTAATCTGCCGTCCCTAACATCGCCACCACTTACCTACATTTATTAACCCCTAATCTGCCGCACCCGTCGTCGCCACTATTCTAAATTTATTAACCCCTAAACCTAAGTCTAACCCTAACACCCCCCTAACAAATATAATTTAAATAAATATAAATAAAATTACTATAATTAACTAAATTATTCCTATTTAAAATTAAATACCTATAAAATAAACCCTAAGCTAGCTACAATATAACTAATAATCACATTGGGGCCCACTTAACAAGCTCCGTAGGGAGCTTGTGGGCCCGTGTTTCTGGCGAGCCTTCAGACTCGCCAGAAACACCAGTTATAAAGCAGCGGTCTAAAGACCGCTGCTCCATAACCCTGTCCGCTGCTCTGAGCAGGCGGACAGACATCGCCACAATTCAACCCGATCGGGTTGATTGACAGCTCCCTGCTGGCGGCCGATTGAGCTGCTGGTGCAATGCTGAATACGTATTCAGCGAGGTCTGGCGGACCTGATCCGCACTGTCGGATCAGGTCCGCCAGACCTTGTTAAATATAGGCCATTGTATCTAGTTTAGGGTTTATTTTTATTTTACAGGCAAGTTTGTATTTATTTTAACTAGGTAGAATATTAACTAAATAGTTATTAACTATTTAATAAACTACCTAGCTAAAATAAATACAAAAGTACCTGTAAAATAAAACCTAACCTAAGTTATAATAACACCTAACACTACACTATAATTAAATTAATTCCCTAAACTAAATACAATTAAATACAATTAAATAAAATTATCTAAAGTACAAAAACAAACAAACACTAAATTACAGAAAATAATAAACAAATTACAAGGTTTTTAAACTAATTACACCTAATCTAATGCCCCTAACAAAAAAAAGCCCCCCCAAAATAAAAAAGCCCTATCCTACACTAAATTACAAATAGCCCTTAAAAGGGCCTTTTGCAGGGCATTGCCCCAAAGTAATCAGCTCTTTTACCTGTAAAAAAATTAAAAATCCCCCCAACGTTAAAACCCACCACCCACACAACCAACCCTACTCTAAAACACTAACCCCTTGAAGATCACCTTACCGGGAAAAGTCTTCACCCAACCGGGCCAAAGTCCTCAACCAATTCGGCAGAAGTGGTCCTCCAGACGGGCAGAAGTCTTCATCCAGATGGCATCTTCTATCTTCATCCATCTGGCGCGGAGCGGGTCCATCTTCAAGACATCCGACGCGGAGCATCCTCTTCTTTCCACGGCGACTGAAGAATGAAGGTACCTTTAAGTGACGTCATCCAAGATGGCGTCCCTTCAATTCTGATTGGCTGATAGAATTCTATCAGCCAATCGGAATTAAGGTAGAAAAAAATCCTATTGGCTGATGCAATCAGCCAATAGGATTGAGCTGGCATTCTATTGGCTGATTGGAACAGCCAATAGAATGCCAGCTCAATCCTATTGGCTGATTGGATCAGCCAATAGGATTGAAGTTCAATCCTATTGGCTGATTGCATCAGCCAATAGGATTTTTCCTACCTTAATTCTGATTGGCTGATAGAATTTTATCAGCCAATCGGAATCTAAGGGACGCCATCTTGGATGAGGCCACTTAAAGGAACCTTCATTCTTCAGTCGCCTTGGAAAGAAGAGGATGCTCCGCTTCGGATGTCTTGAAGATGGACCCGCTCCGCTCCGGATGGATGAAGATAGAAGATGCCATCTGGATGAAGACTTCTGCCCGTCTGGAGGACCACTTCTGCCGGATTCGTTGAGGACTTCGGCCCGCTTGGGTGAAGACTTCTCCCGGTAAGGTGATCTTCAAGGGGTTAGTGTTAGGTTTTTTTAAGGGGGTATTCGGTGGGTTTTAGAGTAGGGTTGGTTGTGTGGGTGGTGGGTTTTAATGTTGGGGATTTGTAATTTTTTTTACAGGTAAAAGAGCTGATTAAAAGGGCAAAAGGCCCTTTAAAAGGGCTATTTGTAATTTAGTGTAGGGTAGGGCTTTTTTTATTTTGGGGAGGCTTTTTTATTTTGTTAGGGGGATTAGATTAGGTGTAATTAGTTTAAAAATCTTGTAATTTGTTTATTATTTTCTGTAATTTAGTGGGTTTTTTTTTTGTACTTTAGATAATTTTATTTAATTGTATTTAATTGTATTTAGTTTAGGGAAATAATTTAATTATAGTGTAGTGTTAGGTGTAATTGTAACTTAGGTTAGGCTTTATTTTACAGGTCAATTTGTCTTTATTTTAGCTAGGTAGTTTATTAAATAGTTAATAACTATTTAGTAACTATTCTACCTAGTTAAAATAAATACAAACTTGCCTTGTAAAATAAAAATAAACCATAAGCTAGATACAATGTAACTATTAGTTATATTGTAGCTAGCTTAGGGTTTATTTTATAGGTAAGTATTTAGTTTTAAATAGGAATTATTTAGTTAATAATAGGAATTTTTATTTAGATTTATTTAAATTATATTTAAGTTAGGGAGGGTTAGGGTTAGACTTAGATTTAGGGGTTAATAACTTTAGTATAGTGGCAGCGATGTTGGGGGCGGCAGATTAGGTGTTAATAAATGTAGGTAGGTGTCGGCGATGTTAGAGACGGCAGATTAGGGGTTAATAATATTTAACTAATGTTTGTGAGGCAGGAGTGCGGCTGTTTAGGGGTTAATATATTTATTATAGTGGCGGCGATGTCCGGTTTGTCAGATTAGGGGTTAAAAAATTTATTTTAGTGTTTGCGATGTGGTGGGGCCTCGTGTTAGGGGTTAATAGGTAGTTTATGGGTGTTAGTGTACTTTTTAGCACTTTAGTTAAGAGTTTTATGCCAAGGCGTTGTAGTGTAAAACTCTTAACTACTGACTTTAAAATGCTGTACCAGTCTTGACAGGAGAGGGTGTACCGCTCACTTTTTGGCAGACTCGTAATACCAGCGCTATGCAAGTCCCATTGAAAATATAGGATACGCAATTGACGTAAGTAGATTTGTGGTATTTCCAAGTCTGGCCAAAAAAGTGAGCGGTACATCTGTACCTGCAAGACTCGTAATACCAGCGGGTGTAAAAAGCAGTGTTGGGACCGGCCAACGTTGCTTTTTAAGCCTAACGCACAACTCGTAATCTAACCGTATGTTAGGTTAATTTATAGTTTAATCTTAGTTTTTTTTTCTTTTTACAGGTTTTTATTTATTTTAAGATAGTTATATTGTAAGTTTAATTTAAAGTTAGGGATGTTAGGTTTAGGGGTTAATAGTTTTATTTAGTGTTTTGCAATGTGGGGGGCCGGTGGTTTAGGGGCTAATAGATTTATTGTTGGTGATGTGGAGGGGATGGCAGTTTAGGGATTAATTGGTTTATTTAGTGTTGGCGATGTGGGGGGTCATTGGTTTAGGGGTTTAATATGTTTACTTAGTGTTGGCTATGTGGGTGGGCAGCAGATTAGGGTTTAATAAAGTATTTGCGATGCAGGGGGATGGCGGTTTAGAGGTTAATAATGTAATTTATTGGTGTTAGTGTACTTTGTAACATTTTTGTTAGGAGTTTTGTGAAACATTTTTGTTTCACAAAATCTAGAACTACTGGTCTTTGATCGCGTAATAGATCGGGGTGGTATAAGCTATAACGCTAGTGTTATAGCCAGACCGCACAACCTGTAATACGGTGCAATGAAAATTCCACACTCAAAAGTCATTTTTTGAGTGCGGAATGAATAGTTGCGTAAAGGCTAAAATGCAAGCGGTATAGCTTTTTCCGCTGAGATTTGTAATATGGGAGACCTGCATTTTCCACGCTCAATGGCCAATTTTTCAACACTTGTAATCTTGCTGAATGTGATTAAAAATCAATTGCATCCCATAGAAACTTTAAAAACATTAAAAACATATACAGGTGGCCCTCGGTTTACGCCGGTTCAATTTGCACCGTTTCAGAATAACAACCTTTTTTTCAGTCATGTGACTGCTATTGAAAAGCAGTGCACTATTTAAAATAGCCAGTAGGTGGAGCTGTCCGCTTGTTTTGCAGCAAAGATATGCAAGCACACAAGCAGGCTGAAATTAATCCGTGTACACAGAACAGACCTGAGCTATCGAGCATGTCAGGATATCTATGAGTGTTATTAAATATTATATAGATATATATATATATATATATATATATATACAGTACATTATTTATACATGATAAGACCACAGGATTCATTATATATGAAACTGATTACATCAGTTTATTTACTATAAATTATAGTTCTTTTTGCCAGATGGTTTTGGCTGGGTAAAACAACCTCCCTTCTTCTTGGTTACATAGGATGCATTGCAAATCTTTGTCCCAATTCATCAAAAGGAATTGCTTTCAAAGTAATCTTAAAAAGATCACTTTAAAAGACTTTTGGATTACTACCTGGAAATGTGTAATAAGATTTCCTATCAGATCACTAGACCCCATTGTAAGAAGAAGAGAGCCTAGCAGTCTGAGCCAAGTGACAAATTTGGTGGAAAGGTGGCTAACAGCTGGCTAACAGAGACACATGTTTTGCATTGTAACTCTCATTCATTTTAAAGAAAAAAAAATATTATTATTAAATTTATCACATTGATATAATATACTTGTAGTAAATAGAGATTCTAAAAAAAAAATTACATTTTTTTTTAAAAAATGATTACATTTTTTAAATTTTTCATATTTAAAAATTAATATTAATATTTTGAAAAAAATGTTTTTTCTTCTTATTGGTCAAAATTGTATTAGCGTTTTAATTTAACTAAATACTAAGCCAATATAATCATGTCTGTTACTAGAAGTGAATCAATTAATTCTATACATAGTGTTAATATATGTTCCCCAAAATTACCCCTCACTCAGGGCGATATCCTTAAGATGGACATTATAGGCTACATTAAAAAGAGGTTTAATATTGCGGGGGATTTAAATGATTATATGGAAATGCTTGCAATTAAGTCTAAAAATATTGCTATTGATGATGGAAGGTGGAATGAAAAAAGTGAATTATTCCAAGAATTATTAAAAATTCATTAATGCAAAAATCTCAAAAAACAGGATGAACTGATACTAAAATCTTGGCCCCTTGTAATATGCATTATTGACGAAATGTCTACGCTTCTTATAGAAAAGGAATTGCAAATACAGGGGATAGATAATGGTATTCGCTCATCACGCAAGTGCGAAGAGAGTTTAGAAATGGCAGAAAATGAAATTGTTACATTTAAACAAGACATGGACGCCTTAGATAAGCATAACCTCAATTTACTAGCCAAAATACAAGAGTTAAATAAACAACTCGCGCAAAGCCAGAAAGAACTTACGGCTAGATTACAAGTTGTGCGTTAGGCTGAAAAAGCAGCGTTAATGGGTCCTAACGCTGCTTTTTCCCTACTGCTGCTATTACGAGTCTTGCAGGTTTAGGGGCACGGCACACTTCTTTGGCCTTACCGCAAAACGACTTACGTAAACTTCATAAAGTCTTTTTTCTATGGGACTTCCATAGCGCTGATATTATGAGTCTGTCCTGGGAGGCCAAAAAGTGAGCTGTACACCCTCTACCGCCAAGATCCGTAACGCATTTAAAAGTCAGTAGTTAAGAGTTTTATGGTACAACGGCGTAACATAAAACTCATAACTAAAGTGCTAAAAAGTACACTAACACCCATAAACTACCTATTAACCCCTAAACCGAGGCCCTCCCGCATCGCAAACACTAAAATAAAATTTTTAACCCCTAACCTGCCGCTCCGGACATCGCCGCAACTATAATAAACATATTAGCCCCTAAACCGCTGCACTTCCGCCTCGCAAACACTAGCTAAATATTATTAACCCCTAATCTGACGATCATAACATTGCCACCACCTACCTACATTTATTAACCCCTAATCTGCTGCCCCCAACGTTGCTGCCACTATACTAAATGTATTAACCCCTAAACCTAAGTCTAACCCTAACACCCTTAACTTAAATATAATTACAATAAATCTAAATAAAAATTAATATTATTACCTAAAAAATTCCTATTTAAAACTAAATACTTACCTATAAAATAAACCCTAAGCTAGCCACAATACAACTAATAGTTACATTGTAGCTATCTTAGGGTTTATTTTTATTTTACAGGCAAGTTTGTATTTATTTTAACTAGGTAGAATAATTATTAAATAGTTATTAACTATTTAATAACTACCTAGCTAAAATAAGTACAAAAGTACCTGTAAAATAAAACCTAACCTAAGTAACAATAACACCTAACCTTACACTATAATTAAATAAATTAACTAAATTAAAAACAATTAAATAAATTAAATTAAATTAGCTAAAGTACAAAAAAACCCACTAAATTACAGAAAATAATAAACAAATTACAAGATATTTAAACTAATTACACCTAATCTAATAGCCCTATCAAAATAAAAAAGTCCCCCCCAAAAAAAAATAAAAAAATCAGCTCTTTTACCTGTAAAACAAAATACAAATAACCCAAACCCTAATCTAAAAAGTAAAACCCACCCAATACACCCTTAAAAAAAACTAACACTAACCCCCTGAAGATTGACTTACTGTTCTGAAGACCGGACATCCATCCTCAAGGAAGCGGCAGAACAGTAAGTCGATCTTCAGGGGGTTAGTGTTTTTTTAAGGGTGTATTGGGTGGGTTTTATTTTTTAGATTAGGGTTTGGGCTGCAAAAGAGCTAACTGCCCTTTTAAGGGTAATGGGGAGCTTAGTTTTTTTTAGATAGTATTTTATTTGGGGGGTTGGTTGTGTGGGTGGTGGGTTTTACTGTTGGGGGGTTGTTTGTTTTTTTACAGGTAAAAGAGCTGATTTCTTTGGGGAAATGCCCCGCAAAAGGCCCTTTTAAGGGCTATTGATAGTTTAGTTTAGGTTAGGGTTTTTTTTTATTTTGGGGGGGGCTTTTTTTTATTTTGATAGGGCTATTAGATTAGGTGTAATTAGTTTAAATATCTTGTAATTTGTTTATTATTTTCTTTAATTTAGTGGGGGGGTTATTGTAACTTGTTAGGTTATATTTTACAGGTACTTTTGTATTTATTTTAGCTAGGTAGTTATTAAATAGTTAATAACTATTTAATAACTATTCTACCTAGTTAAAATAAATACAAACTTGCCTGTAAAATAAAAATAAACTCTAAGGCCTAGATTTAGAGTTCGGCGGTAGCCGTCAAAACCAGCGTTAGAGGCTCCTAACGCTGGTTTTGGGCGCCCGCTGGTATTTGGAGTCAGTGATTAAAGGGTCTAACGCTCACTTTACAGCCGCGACTTTTCCATACCGCAGATCCCCCTACGCCATTTGCGTAGCCTATCTTTTCAATGGGATCTTTCTAACGCTGGTATTTAGAGTCGTTTCTGCAGTGAGCGTTAGAGCTCTAACGACAAGATTCCAGCCGCCTGAAAATAGCAGGAGTTAAGAGCTTTCTGGCTAACGCCGGTTTATAAAGCTCTTAACTACTGTACCCTAAAGTACACTAACACCCATAAACTACCTATGTACCCCTAAACCGAGCTCCCCCCACACCGCCGCCACTCGATTAAAATTTTTAACCCCTAATCTGCCGACCGCCACCTACGTTATACTTATGTACCCCTAATCTGCTGCCCCTAACCCCGCCGACCCCTATATTATATTTCTTAACCCCTAACTTGCCCCCCACAACGTCGCCGCAAGCTACTTAAAATAATTAACCCCTAATCTTCCGACCGCAAATCGCCGCCACCTACGTTATCCCTATGTACCCCTAATCTGCTACCCCTAACACCGCCGACCCCTATATTATATTTATTAACCCCTAATCTGCCCCCCTCAACGTCGCCGACACCTGCCTACACTTATTAACTCCTAATCTGCCGAGCGGACCTGAGCGCTACTATAATAAAGTTATTAACCCCTAATCCGCCTCACTAACCCTATCATAAATAGTATTAACCCCTAATCTGCCCTCCCTAACATCGCCGACACCTAACTTCAATTATTAACCCCTAATCTGCCGACCGGAGCTCACCGCTATTCTAATAAATGTATTAACCCCTAAAGCTAAGTCTAACCCTAACACTAACACCCCCCTAAGTTAAATATAATTTTTATCTAACGAAATAAATTAACTCTTATTAAATAAATGATTCCTATTTAAAGCTAAATACTTACCTGTAAAATAAATCCTAATATAGCTACAATATAAATTATAATTATATTATAGCTATTTTAGGATTAATATTTATTTTACAGGCAACTTTGTAATTATTTTAACTAGGTACAATAGCTATTAAATAGTTAAGAACTATTTAATAGTTACCTAGTTAAAATAATAACAAATTTACCTGTAAAATAAATCCTAACCTAAGTTATAATTAAACCTAACACTACCCTATCAATAAAATAATTAAATAAACTACCTACAATTACCTGCAATTAACCTAACACTACACTATCAATAAATTAATTAAACACAATTGCTACAAATAAATACAATTAAATAAACTAGCTAAAGTACAAAAAATAAAAAAGAACTAAGTTACAGAAAATAAAAAAATATTTACAAACATAAGAAAAATATTACAACAATTTTAAACTAATTACACCTACTCTAAGCCCCCTAATAAAATAACAAAGCCCCCCAAAATAAAAAATTCCCTACCCTATTCTAAATTAAAAAGGTTACAAGCTCTTTTACCTTACCAGCCCTGAACAGGGCCCTTTGCGGGGCATGCCCCAAGAATTTCAGCTCTTTTGCCTGTAAAAGATTAAATACAATACCCCCCCCCCCCCCCCAACATTACAACCCACCACCCACATACCCCTAATCTAACCCAAACCCCCCTTAAATAAACCTAACACTAAGGCCCTGAAGATCATCCTACCTTGTCTTCACCATCCAGGTATCACCGATCCGTCCTGGCTCCAACATCTTCATCCAACCCAAGCGGGGGTTGGCGATCCATAATCCGGTGCTCCAAAGTCTTCCTCCTATCCGGCAAGAAGAGGACATCCGGACCGGCAAACATCTTCTCCAAGCGGCATCTTCGATCTTCTTCCATCCGGTGCGGAGCGGGTCCATCTTGAAGCAGGCGACGCGGATCCATCCTCTTCTTCCGATGTCTCCCGACTAATGACGGTTCCTTTAAGGGACGTCATCCTATCAGCCAATCGGAATTCGAGGGACGCCATCTTGGATGACGTCCCTTAAAGGAATCGTCATTAGTCGGGAGACATCGGAAGAAGAGGATGGATCCGCGTCGCCTGCTTCAAGATGGACCCGCTCCGCACCGGATGGAAGAAGATCGAAGATGCCGCTTGGAGAAGATGTTTGCCGGTCCGGATGTCCTCTTCTTGCCGGATAGGAGGAAGACTTTGGAGCACCGGATTATGGATCGCCAACCCCCGCTTGGGTTGGATGAAGATGTTGGAGCCAGGACGGATCGGTGATACCTGGATGGTGAAGACAAGGTAGGATGATCTTCAGGGGCTTAGTGTTAGGTTTATTTAAGGGGGGTTTGGGTTAGATTAGGGGTATGTGGGTGGTGGGTTGTAATGTTGGGGGGGGGGGGTATTGTATTTATTCTTTTACAGGCAAAAGAGCTGAAATTCTTGGGGCATGCCCCACAAAGGGCCCTGTTCAGGGCTGGTAAGGTAAAAGAGCTTGTAACCTTTTTAATTTAGAATAGGGTAGGGAATTTTTTATTTTGGGGGGCTTTGTTATTTTATTAGGGGGCTTAGAGTAGGTGTAATTAGTTTAAAATTGTTGTAATATTTTTCTTATGTTTGTAAATATTTTTTTATTTTCTGTAACTTAGTTCTTTTTTATTTTTTGTACTTTAGCTAGTTTATTTAATTGTATTTATTTGTAGCAATTGTGTTTAATTAATTTATTGATAGTGTAGTGTTAGGTTAATTGTAGGTAATTGTAGGTAGTTTATTTAATTATTTTATTGATAGGGTAGTGTTAGGTTTAATTATAACTTAGGTTAGGATTTATTTTACAGGTAAATTTGTTATTATTTTAACTAGGTAACTATTAAATAGTTCTTAACTATTTAATAGCTATTGTACCTAGTTAAAATAATTACAAAGTTGCCTGTAAAATAAATATTAATCCTAAAATAGCTATAATATAATTATAATTTATATTGTAGCTATATTAGGATTTATTTTACAGGTAAGTATTTAGCTTTAAATAGGAATAAGTTATTTAATAAGAGTTAATTTATTTCGTTAGATAAAAATTATATTTAACTTAGGGGGGTGTTAGTGTTAGGGTTAGACTTAGCTTTAGGGGTTAATCCATTTATTAGAATAGCGGTGAGCTCCGATCGGAAGTTTAGGGGTTAATAATTGAAGGTAGGTGTCGGCGATGTTAGGGAGGGCAGATTAGGGGTTAATACTATTTATGATAGGGTTAGTGAGGCGGATTAGGGGTTAATAACTTTATTATAGTAGCGCTCAGGTCCGCTCGGCAGATTAGGGGTTAATAAGTGTAGGTAGGTGTCGGCGACGTTGTGGGGGGCAGATTAGGGGTTAATAAATATAACATAGGGGTCGGCGATGTTAGGGCAGCAGATTAGGGGTACATAGGGATAACGTAGGTGGCGGCGTTTTACGGAGCGGCAGATTAGGGGTTAAAAGTGTAATGCAGGGGTCAGCGATAGCGTGGGCGGCAGATTAGGGGTTAATAAGTGTAAGGTTAGGGGTGTTTAGACTCGGGGTACATGTTAGGGTGTTAGGTGCAGACGTAGGAAGTGTTTCCCCATAGGAAACAATGGGGCTGCGTTAGGAGCTGAACGCTGCTTTTTTGCAGGTGTTAGGTTTTTTTTCAGCTCAAACAGCCCCATTGTTTCCTATGGGAGAATCGTGCACGAGCACGTTTTTGATGCCGGCCGCGTCCGTAAGCAGCTCTGGTATCGAGAGTTGCATTTGCGGTAAAAATGCTCTACGCTCCTTTTTTGGAGCCTAACGCAGCATTTGTTTTAACTCTCGATACCAGAGTTAAATATATGGTGCGGCCAGAAAAAAGCCTGCGGAGCGTTAACAGCCCTTTTACCGCCGAACTCTAAATCTAGGCCTAAGATAGCTACAATGTAACTATTAGTTATATTGTAGCTATCTTAGGGTTTATTTTACAGGTAAGTATTTAGTTTTAAATAGGAATTATTTAGGTAATATTAATTTTTATTTAAATTTATTGTAATTATATTTAATTTAGGGGGTGTTAGGGTTAGTGTTAGACTTATGTTTAGGGGTTAATACATTTAGTATAGGGGCGGCAGATTAGGGGTTAATAAATGTAGGTAGGTGGCAGCGATGGTAGGGACGGCAGATTAGGGGTTAATAATATGTAACTAATGTTTGCGATATGGGAGTGCGGCGGTTTAGGGGTTAATATGTTATAGTGGCGGCGACGTTGGGGGTGGCAGATTAGGGGTTAATAAGTGTAGGTAGGTTAATAAATATAATGTAGGTGTCGGCGATGTTGGGGGCAGCAGATTAGGGGTTTATCAGTATAATGTAGGTGGCGGCGGTGTCCAGAGCGGCAGATTAGGGGTTAATAAGTATAATCCAGATGTTGGCGATATCGGGGGCGGCAGATTAGGGGTTAATAAGTGTAAGGTTAGGGGTGTTTAGACTCGGGGTTCATGTTAGGGTGGTAGGTGTAAACATAAATTTTGTTTCCCCATAGGAATCAATGGGGCTGACTTAAGCAGCGCTGGTATTGGAGTGCGGTAAGGAGCACAATTTTGCTCAACGCTCACTTTTTGCCTTTTAACGCCGGGTTTGTAAAAACTCGTAATACCAGCGCTGCATGTAAGTGAGCGGTGACAAAAAACTGCTCGTTAGCACCGCACAGCTTCTAACGCAAAACTCGTAATCTAGCCGTTAGTGAATTAAAAAGACAATATCGTCATAATGAAAACCCCTCTATTAGCAATGAGGATAATGCAGATAATTCTAACTCCCTTAAGGAATACATCAGAAATGAATTACAGAACTTTAGAGAAGAATTTAAACACAGGTCACTGATTGGCTCAGAGATAAACTTCCCACATAGACAATCACCTCATGTTTTAAATTCAGAGAACTGCTACACTTCAGAGGGGGAGGGAAGTTCTAGTAGTGAGTCAGAGGGCGGAGCCAGCTACCCAAATAGCTCACATAGTACTAATGTACGTAGGGGGTCTCCCCATAGTAAATATAGGGCATATAGGGGGCACTCCAGCCCCAAAAATAAGGTCCCTAGGAAAGCCCAAGATACGTCTAATAAGGTATATGACACCCCTAAAATAATTACTTTCTTAAAGGATGCAGTACCTACATTTTCCAAAAATTGAACCACTTCTATAATTGACCACTTAGAGGCCTTTGAAAATGCTTTATCCATAATGAATGTTACTAGTGAGCAGTCAAAAATTGAATTTCTGCCCTGGGTATTTGAAGGTAAACATCACAAATTCTTTGCTTCCCTAAAGGATATGAATATTCATTCCTGGAGTGAAACAAAAAATCAGTGCAGAAAAGAATTTGGGCAATATCGCACTAAAACCGCTGCAAAAATAGCTGTATACGGTTTGAAATGTGGCGTGAATCAAAGCCCAATTAAATTCCTTTCTGTACTGAAAAGTGCATACAGTATGGCCAAAGACTACCCCATATTTGAAAGCTCAGAATTTGTAAATTTATTTTTCGAAGCATTGCCCGCGCACATCAAAATTAATTTAGCTAGAGATTTTGATGAGCACTGCTCATTGGACTGGCTGATCAAAGAGAGTACAAAGTTATACTCTATTCAGCAGTCCGGTGAACAGGGGGTTAAAAGGGAACCAAAACCCAGTCCCAAAATTGTGGCAGAAACTAGGGTGTCACCTAGCCCCCAAAATTTGGAGTCTAACAAGAAAACCTATGCGGAGGTGGCCCGAGAAAAAAGGCCACCCCCACAAAGTTTTAACTCTGCCCCTCCCCCAACACGGGCTGAGGCACTTAGAGAATATACTCAAAATGGGGGGCATACCCAGGTAAATAATTATCCTCAAAGAGATGAATACTCACAAGGTAATTGGTATCCCCGTAAAAATAAATACCAAAAGTGGCGAAAATACTCTCAGGGTAACCAGACACCCCAAGTAAATAGTGCTCCCCAAAATATTACCGCTGAACAAGTTGAACCCCAAAGACAACCGCGTCAAAATAGGAGAAATAGCTATGATTCTGAGGGATTCCAAGGATCCAGGAATCAGCACCCTGGGACATCAAAAAATCGGTCCATGGGTAAAGATAGCTTGTCCATTCAAGTGGGCCAACTCAGTATGCAAGTAAGTCAATTATGTAGGCTATTTACTAATATGAGCCCAGTTTTTACGGCTCAACACCCTAATAATCCTTTTTTAGGGGTACAGCCAGTGGCCAGCAGTGGGCCACAGACACAGTTATTAAATACTGCAGTATCACCTGAGAGCGAGGGGAGAGATATACCAAATGAAATGATAAATCTCAATAATGGTACTAATCATGTTCTCTCCCTACAGACCGGAAACGGACGATTTAGCAGTGATGACGAGCAACCTCAGCCTGAAAGCTTTAACAAATCTCTTCCTTTGCAGTATTCTCCTAACCTTATTTCCACAGATGCAGTACACAGAAACCCTGTCGATCCTATTATAGAGGGATGGACTGGTAAGAATGAAGTTTCTTCTGCATCAGGTAACGTGGCAGATTCAGGTAACTCATAGCGAAGCCCACAGATGTGTAATCATGCTAATTTTTTGTGTGAAATGGTAGGAAGATATTATGTATGTGCTGAACTCCAGGATTCAGTCTCCAACCCTATCATTGGATTAACTGATACTGGATTTCAGGCAACTATTTTATCCCACAGGTACTACACACAGCTAAATGAGCTAACAACCCACAAACCTAAGATAAAAGAATTTTGTGGTTCTCTAATAGGTATTATAGGGGGTAACTCTCTAAAAGTCTCTCACCTAGATTTAGAGATATTGTAGCTATTTTAGGATTTATATTTATAAATATAAATCCTAAAATAGCTACAATGTAACTATTAGTTATATTGTAGCTATATTAGGGTTTATTTTATAGGTAAGTATTTAGTTTTAAATAGGATTAATTTATTTAATAATAGTAATTTTAGTTTGTTTTATTTAAATTATATTTAACTTAGGGGGGTGTTAGGGTTAGACAGGTTTAGGGGTTAATAACTTTATTATAGTAGCGGCGACGTTGGGGGAGGGAGATTAGGGGTTAATAATTGTAGGTAGGTGGCGGCGATGTTAGGGAGGGCAGATTAGGGGTTAATAAAAATTAATAGTGTTTGCGAGGCGGGAGTGCGGCGGTTTAGGGGTTAATACATTTATTATAGTGGCGGCGATGTCCGGTCGGCAGATTAGGGGTTAATAAGTGTAGGTAGGTGGCGGCAACGTTGGGGGGGACAGATTAGGGGTTAATAAATATAATATAGGTGTCGGCGATGTTAGGGGCAGTAGATTAGGGGTTCATAGCTATAATGTAGGTTGCGGCGGTGTCCGGAGCGGCAGATTAGGGGTTAATAATATAATGTAGGTGATTAAATATCTTTCTCCCCAAGACCACTGTGTCCACGGCCTAGATGACTGGTCTGAAAGCTATAATATCACAGCTAAGTGTTTATTATCTATCTCTATAGGTAATAAATCAGCAAAGCACCTGTTTCTTAGTTTTAAATACTCCCCATAATCAAATATACATTGGCAATGATCTCTTACATAGATATGCCATACAAATAGATTTGATTAACTCTTGCCTGTGGAGCAGGTTTAAGGGGGACCTTGAAGTATTTCAGGATGAAAATACAGCCCTGAAATCAAACCAGCAATTGCCATATGCTGTAAATATACAGATGTCTAACGATGTTGTAATCCCTGCTGGGGCTGATAGATTCCTTGTATCCTTACAGGTAAAAAGAGGTCAGAAATTAAAAACTTCTGAAACACTTATTTGCCTCTCACATAGAATGCAAAATCTGGGTATAACAATGACCCATACTCCTATGGTAAATATTGGAACTATTTCAATACATGTTATTGTGCATAACATGACCCCCCAGGATATCACCTTATCCAAGGGAACTACCATAGGATATGCGCTGGAATCAAATTATTCCAGAATAATGTAATTGGGCTAATACCTGAAGGATACTTAACTAAATAACAGTTAATAGAACAAACCTTTGCATCTATGCCAGAGGGATTGTTTGCAATTCAGTCTATTTATCCCTTCAGCTCAGAGGAAGGCATCTGTAAAATTGAAGAAGCCTCCCTGGTGTTTGATCAGCCGATCAAACAGCAAGAATACCCCGATACCCAGAGTCATGGGGGCAATGTAAATTATAATCAAGGGGATCTCACCTCTAGGTTGGAAGAAGCCTATGAGATAGGACAGCCTGAAATCTTTCCAGGATTTCAGCAAATAGTCGAAGAGCAAATCTCCTTAGCTAATGGCTGTTCCAGTAATGATGAACGCCGAAAGCTACGAGAACGCCTGATGGAGTACAAGGATATTTTTGCTAGGGATTCTTATGACTGTGGGGCTACAGACTTGCACATTGCAAGAATCCAAACAGATCCCAATGCACCACTTGTCTTTGTTAAACAATACAGACTTCCTTTAGCCTCATATGATTCTCTTGCAGAAATCATAAGGAACATGGAAGAAAGGGGTATTATCCGACAGGTGCACAGCTCTTATAACAATCCTATTCTAAGTGTTCTCAATCCCAATGGACAATGGCGTTTGTGTGCTAACTTAAGACAGCTAAACAGGGGAGTGTACATGTCTGGCTGGCCTGTGCCATACATTGACCAGTGCCTAGCGCAGATGCAGGGATCCAAAATATTCACTGCCATTGATTGTGCACAGGGATGTTGGACCATAAAGGTACATGAAGAGGACCAGTATAAGCTTGCATTCACGTTCCAAAAGGTCCAGTATGCATTCCAAAGACTACCGTTTGGATACATAAATTCAGGACATGAATTTGCAGTATTCATGCATAAGGCTATGCCTGATGCACTGGAAAGGGGACCTTATCTTATGTTGATGATGTTCTAATCAAAAGCACAGACTTTGAAAAACACATCACAGAGCTTAAACACGTCATCAGCCAACTTAAAAGGGCAGGTGTCAAATGATCCCTACAAAAAGCTCAATGGTGCCGCTCTTGTGTAAACTTCTTGGGACATGAAGTTACTTCTGAAGGGTTAAATCCTCAGAAGAAAAAGGTGGAAGCTATAATAAATGCTAAGAACCCAACAAACAAAGTAATTGAGATGATTCCTGAGTATGACAAATTATTCTCGCAAATGTATTGATAATTATGCAGAATTAGCTAAACCAGTGCTACTTCTTTTAAAGAAGGATGTGAAATGGCACTGGAATGAGACCCAAGAGACAGCCATCAGAGAGCTGAAGAGGAAACTCACTCAAGCACCTTGCTTAGCGTACCCTGAAGGGGGTAAACCTTTCTACTTAGAAACAGGTTACACAGATATAAGCATGAGTGCTGTTTTGTACCAAAAGCATGATAATTTAAGCAAAGTCATTGCTTATGCGAGCAAAACTCTATCCCCAGTAGAAATAAAATTTAGCGATTGCAAAAAGCCCTCTTATCTACTGTATGGGCTCTACAAAATTTCCGCAGCTATATACAGGGCGAGAAAATTATTGTAGAAACGGCCCACCAGCCTTTGCTAAATCTGCAAAGTGAGAGAATAAGAGATGGGAACTTGTCTAATAGCCGCATAACAGCTTGGAATCTTTCCTTACAAGAATGGCCTTTGGAAATTTGCTACAAGCAGAATAAAAAGAATCCAGTCACACAGGGGCTTGCTGAGCTCCACAACTGTACTACTAAGGATCATGGGGAAGAGTTATTAGAAGATGATTTCCTGGAGGAACAATTGTTTCCCCATATAAAATATACAATGAGGACCAGTGTCAAACATTAACTTGGGTATATGTTGATGGCTTTTCTTACCATGACACTATTGATAATGAGCACAGATTAGTTGCCGGCATTGTTATAACCTGGGCAAGTGGATTCCCAAACATTTCTGTAGGTTTCAACATTGGACCAAGATCCAGTCAAGTTGCAGAACCTACTGCTGTTCTAAAAACCATTAAGATGGCTATTGAACACGGTGTTCATGAATTTGTAATCATTACTGACTCAAATTACATGCGTGACAGTTTTGTTGAATACCTGCCAACTTGGAAAAGAAATGGCATGCAGAAAACTAACAACAAACCAGTCAAGCATGGCAAGTTGCGAGATTGATAATCTAGTGGTGTCCAATGGGTTAACCATACACTGGAAAAAGACCAAAGGTCATTCCAGGGTTCTAGGTCCTGATAAGGAAGGCAATGATCTTGCGGATTCATTAGCCAAACAAGTAGCCATAACTGGAGAACTCCTTAATATTGACCACTTAATGGGTGCAGTCCAGGTAGAAGCCATTACCAAAAACCAGGCTAAACAACAAAGTGAGCCTAACCTGGTACAATGGAGTCAGGATTCTCCTAGTGAGGACCTGATCACTAGTCAAAAAGAAGACCCCATTGTAGGCATCTTCTATAAACACATAGAAGATCCTGAAAGCAACCCCATCTCAAAAGAGGACGGTATTGGCAAGGAAGATCTTAGAATTTAAATGAAATCCAAATCACAATTCAAGTTACAGGATGGTTTGTTAGTTAGAACCTCCTAAACTGGCATCCAGCAATGGGTGGTACCCACCAAGCTCAGAGGTCTCATGCTTCAACATGCCCATGATGCTCCCACATCTGGCCATCGCGGTGCCAAATTAACGTATGAAATATTGCATGACTACGCCTTTTGGCCACATATGTTGAAGGATGTTCAAACCTACTGTCAAGGTTGTTTAATCTGTCCACAGTTCCAACCCACTGCACCAACGCATAGAGCGCCATTGCAGAAAAGGGGGATAGTAATGCCATGGTCAGATATACAAATTGATTTTATTGGTCCAGTAACTAAGTCATCAAGAGGTAACAAATACATGTTAACAGTGACATGCCTGTTCACCAAATGGGTAGAGTGCATCAGTGCACCTAACAACAGTGCTGAAACTTGCGCAGCATTACTCATCAACCACGTGTTTTCCAGATTCGGCTTACCCCAGAGAATCGAATCCGATTGGAGAACCCACTTCACTAGCGAAGTGATGACCAAGATGTGGAAAATACTAGTGGTCAAAAGAAAGCTCCATATTGCATATAGAGCTGCCTCGAGTGGTGGTGTAGAGAGTTACAACCAGTCCATTGTGAAAATCCTCAAAAAGTTTGTGAGTGAAACGGGTAAAGACTGGGATGTAAAATTACCTCTAGTCCTAAACTGTCCTAATGGCATTAAGAGCAACTCCAAGTAGTGCTACTAAGATGTCACCTTTTGAGTTGATGACTGGTAGAAGAATGGTTCTATCTCAGCATCTACTGTACCGTACATCAGACCAGAACTTGATAAATGCTGCCAATACGCATCAATATGTGGAGAACTTAAGGAAGCACCAACAATATGCCTTTGCATTTGCTCAAAGAAACTTAGGGAAAGCTGCAACTGCCACTAAAACCTATTATGATCTCAAAACGTCCAAAAGGGAATATGAAATAAATGATAAAGTTTATCTTTATAACTTTGGAAGAGATCAGGTTAAGGAGAAGTTTCTTCCATCATGGAAGGGTCCTTTTGTCGTTACTGACAAAATATCTTGTCGCCTATAAAATTAGGATTCCTAAAAACGATACTTTTACGGATAAATGGGTCCATATTAATCAGTTGCGAGCTTACCATCCTAGATCCCAACTACAAGTCATAAAGGGAGAATGAAATATCATATCCCCAAATACATTAGACATATTGTAGTTTAAAGATGCCTAGCTAGCGAGCATAAGGGCTCAAAAATAACAGACTCTCTTCATAGAAGGCTGTCTATAATGCATACTGTCGATATACTCACCAAATACCACTGACTGTAAGCCAATTCCAATACGTGTCCTACATCCATTGAAAATTGGAAGGGGGATTTATGTCAGGATATCTGTAAATGTTATTAAATATTATATAGATATACTGTATAAAAAAGGAAAAGACAGACAAACATTCTACAAACGAAGATGTAAAAATGAAAATCTTCAATTTATCAAAGAAAAGTTTGTCAATAGATGAGGAAAAAACACTAGAAAAAGGCTTATCTTTTGCCCCAACAAAGGGCCCAAATCCATTCCAACTCTTTGTGGATTTTAATAAATTCACCAGAAATCTCACTCTAAAAAGGTATTTCGAGAAACAAAAAAGCGACAATAAGATGAACACTCCAGAGCTCAAATTGGAAACTTTGTTGACTCTGGAATCACTAGAACAAGAAAGTGATAGAAATGGAGATACGATTGAACAACATCAAAAAAACATTCATACAGGTCTTAAACCTCGCTCCACCTTTTTTCCGGTTAACTCGAAAGGGAACCGTATCCCTGTTTTCGCTAAATTAGTCCAAGAGGACCTAGACAACCTCTGTAGAGACTATAAAATTAAAAAAGACAATCTCTCTAAATTCATTCCAACTCTTTGTGGATTTTAATAAATTCACCAGAAATCTCACTCTAAAAAGGTATTTCGAGAAACAAAAAAGCGACAATAAGATGAACACTCCAGAGCTCAAATTAGAAACTTTGTTGACTCTGGAATCACTAGAACAAGAAAGTGATAGAAATGGAGATACGATTGAACAACATCAAAAAAACATTCATACAGGTCTTAAACCTCGCTCCACCTTTTTTCCGGTTAACTCGAAAGGGAACCGTATCCCTGTTTTCGCTAAATTAGTCCAAGAGGACCTAGACAACCTCTGTAGAGACTATAAAATTAAAAAAGACAATCTCTCTAAAAAAGAGAACTAGAGGACTAGAAAAAGATAATGATATCATAATTCGGGAAGCCGATAAAGGGGGTAGCATTGTTCTACAAAATAGAAGTGACTATTTGAAGGAGGCTAATAGATTGTTGTATGACGTTAATACGTACAAGAAATTAAAATCCAATCCGACTAATGTCTTTCTAGAACAATATAAGCATCTTCTAGACAATGCAAGACACTTAAAGGTCCTAAATGAAAACGAATGGAACTTTTTGAAAAATGAAACTCCGGTAGTGGCAATTTTTTACCATCTACTGAAAGTGCCTGGTAAACCCACCGGGTAGACCGATAGTGTCAGGTATTGGCTCATTAACATCCAAGCTGTCAGAATACATTGATTATTTTCTACAACCCTTGGTACCGGGATTCAAATCGTATTTAAAAGATACACCCGATACGATACAAAAACTGAGCAGAGTCAAGTGGAATGAGGGTTGGTTGTGGGTGACTATCGACGTTAACGCACTATATACAAATATCCCCCATGAGAAGGGGTTACAATCCATACAATATTGGCTGGAAAAAGATAATAAATTACACCCCAACCAACAGAACTTCTTAATTGAAGCTATTAGATTCACACTAGAAAAGAACTACTTTACCTTTGAAAAAGAATATTTTCTCCAGATAAATGGCACAGCTATGGGGACAAAATTTGCCCCGAGCTATGCCAATCTCTATCTGGGCCAATGGGAGGAGGAGGTAATCTGGAATAATAACATATATCTCCCCAACATTAAAGTATGGGGAAGATATATAGATATTATTTTTATTTGGGATGGATCAGTAAGCCAATTGGAAGATTTTATGTTAAAACTAAATACAAATAATTTTAACCTATCCTTCACCAACAAAAATAGTCCTGTGGAAATTGACTTTCTTGACGTTGTTTTCTTTCAGGAAAACAACAATATACACACCAAAATGTTTAAAAAAAAGACAGACAGCAATGGCTACCTACATGCCACAAGTGGGCATGATAAAAATTGGATAAATAACATACCGACAGGACAGTTTCAGAGACTAAAAAGAAATTGTTCAAAAAAAGAGGATTTTAATTTGGAAGCAAGTAACTTAAGTGACAGATTTAAGGCCAGGGGATATAATTCCTACAGAGTGGGCAAAGCTTTGAAGAAGGTGGAAAAAATTGATAGAAACGTCCTCCTAGAAACAGGAACAAATAAAGTTGATAAGTTAAGAAATATGGGAGAACAGTCTGTAAATTTCATCACGACTTTTAATGAGGGGGCGCCAGAAATTAGAAAGATTATAAGAAAACACTGGCACATCCTCAAGAAAGATACACTCCTCAACCAAATAACGATTAAAGAACCAAAGATTGTTTTTAGAAAAAACCAAAATTTCAAAAACATTTTGGCACCGAGTGAGCTCAAAAACTCAGATGGAAAAGAAATAAACTGGCTTAATAAGGCCACAGTAGGATTTTACAAGTGTAATCGTAAAAACTGTGTGGCATGTACTCACCATTTTCTCAACAATAAACCAACAAAGGAAATAATTTCAACAACGACCTCAAAAAAATACAAAATTCAAAGTCTTGTGGTATATCTCCTACAATGTGGGTGTGGCCTTCAGTATGTTGGACGCACTATAAGGCCCTATAAAAAGAGACTACTAGAACACATTAACAATATTGAGTCTGGAGAAAAAACACACAGCCTCTCAGCCCACTATAAGGAAAAACATAATAAGGACCCCTCATGTTTGAGAGGTACCATCATAGAGTGTGTACAATTAAACAAGAGAGGTGGGGACAGGGAACTTAATCTCCGTAAAAGAGAGACGTATTGGATTTACACATTGGGAACCCTAATCCCACAAGGCCACAATAAAGATATTGATTTGGCGGTAGTTTTGACCTAACCCTTGTATCAATGACCCACTACTCTAAAGTATTGGATCCAGGCTGTCCTTTTTCATCAAGATGTTCTCCAGTTTTATTGTCCTAAATAGGATTGTAGGTAAACTATTAGAATATTTATAATGCTACTTTTAAAAATCAGTTTATTGCTAAACTAATATTTTCTATAAAACTAATGTGTCTTGTATAAAATTAATGTAGTTGCTAGGTAATTTTATGACTTAAACTAGGGATAAATTTGTTTAAACCAATTTGTATTTTAGGCATAATAAGAGATATATCAGCATTATACATCTACAAAGAATGACATATTTTTATGTGTAGTCTCTAGTAAAAAACTAGGAATCGCTATTTCAAACCTTATAACTTCTTAATATGACAACCCTTATATTGTTATTTTTAGTTTTTTAGTATTCTATTATTAGAATTAAATCAACTAATATCTAACTAGAGCTCTCATGATTTTTATTCTATTGTATCAGTTATAAACAGTTTTATTAATACCCGTTTTAAAATACTTGGCCTTTCTAAAATAAAATAAATTTTAAGGATAATCTCTACCTAATTTTATCTATATAATTCCATTATGTCTAAAACAGAATGACTTAACAAATAAAACAATATGATATATGAGCTATATTGTTTTAGGGTAATTAAATATAAAAGTTTCTTATTTTTATTCTATTTTATACTATTCCTGAATGTTCATATTATATAGTTGCATTTTTTAATACCTAATATTTATTTTTTACTAGATACATGTTAAAACTTTATAGGTACTATACCTGAATTGTAAATATATTTTTTAAGTGTGTATATAGTAGCTATCAATTTTTGCTATTTAGTCTGGGACATATAGCAACAGAATACTTTCATCTTTATTTCTAACTATACGCATATGCTATTTTAATTAATCCTACAAAGCTACATTTGGGTAATGCTAGCAATATATTTCCTATATTTATAGACGTGTATCATGTTTCATGTGTTTCACACAGGTCATTTGTTTTTAATGATCTATTTAGATAGGCAGTATAGCACTAAGCAATACTTCACTATTGCAATATATAAAATCTGACAAAGAAAAAACTAGGGACTTTTTTCAACTACTCATTTGGATAGAAATATTAATCTAGTATCCCTTTATAGGAAAACGCTATTCCAGATTATTATAATTTTAATCTTCTAAATTTCGTTAGTACTGTATGTTCTACAAATTTACAGACATACAAAATATAATAGGTGCTCTATATAGGCCACCTATTTATATTTTATTATCATATAACATATGCCAATAATCAAATTAGTATAGGGAGACAAATACTGTTAATTTTCCACCACCCAAAATACATTCCAACAAAAGCATTTTCTTGGAGATCATTAGGGGTACAAAATACATCTTTATTTATTTACATTCGGTCCCCACATTATTTTATATTTCTATATTTTTATTTTTTCTTATGTCATACTTCTTTTACTCTCACTCTCCTATACTTGCATACGGCAAAAGAGATTAGGATACAATTTTTGAAAGTGTTCATTTAAGCACGCAAAATGTATTCTATGGAAATTAGAACAAATGATAACGAGTTATGTAACAGATGAAAATTTTTTACTAAGGACCTCTCATTGGTATTGTATTTTGTGTATATTTATTTACGTTAACACCATATCTATAGCAACTACAAAGGTTCTTTAAGATGGGAAACAGTGACAATCTTTTACAACACTTTGAAATAACACAAGCGGATTGCAGGTCATGTGTCTCCTTGCATCCAATCATACTCCAGATTTGAGGGGAGTGTGCCGCCACTCCGCCTTAAATTGAGCCCAGTAACAGCTGTCTGTAAACTCCTCTGATGAAGAAGGCTGTAATGTGTTTATGCCTTTGAAACGCATTAGGATAAGGACTCTAATATTTACAGGATAACCAAGATTTTTATTTATTTATTTATCTGTTTTGGACTTACTCTTAAACTTACTGTGAACCAACACCCTACGAGTACCGATTGTGAAGTTCCGCTGGTCGGAAAAGCCAATACTTTGGATTGATTTTATACTGTCTAACAATACCTCATCGTCTGGGGTTGTCATGTTCCTTGTTCAGAGGAGAATTGCCTGGTATTTCGGGGCTGGACTGACCTTACTTGGCGGGATCAGACTGATATACTTCAGGAAAGTTTTCTTCTGTGAAAAGCACACTGGTCTAAAAGAGGCTGCTTCCGGGTGGTAAATCGCCATAGAACAAGCCACTGAGCTGTTGTTCGTTCCTGGTAGAGCGCTTCTCTCTTTGTATGCAAATTATTATGACCCTGGGGAAGTCTCCCTATGGGTGATGGGGGAAACCAGACGTGGACTCCTTGCCCAGTGTGCTTAGAGGAATGTGGCTGCACCTCACTGACGAGGCCCATAGGAGGCCGAAACGATCGTCTGGGGTTGTCATGTTCCTTGTTCAGAGGAGAATTGCCTGGTATTTTGGGGCTGGACTGACCTTACTTGGCGGGATCAGACTGATATACTTCAGGAAAGTTTTCTTCTGTGAAAAGCACACTGGTCTAAAAGAGGCTGCTTCCGGGTGGTAAATCGCCATAGAACAAGCCACTGAGCTGTTGTTCGTTCCTGGTAGAGCGCTTCTCTCTTTGTATGCAAATTATTATGACCCTGGGGAAGTCTCCCTATGGGTGATGGGGGAAACCAGACGTGGACTCCTTGCCCAGTGTGCTTAGAGGAATGTGGCTGCACCTCACTGACGAGGCCCATAGGAGGCCAAAACGATCGTCTGGGGTTGTCATGTTCCTTGTTCAGAGGAGAATTGCCTGGTATTTCGGGGCTGGACTGACCTTACTTGGCGGGATCAGACTGATATACTTCAGGAAAGTTTTCTTCTGTGAAAAGCACACTGGTCTAAAAGAGGCTGCTTCCGGGTGGTAAATCGCCATAGAACAAGCCACTGAGCTGTTGTTCGTTCCTGGTAGAGCGCTTCTCTCTTTGTATGCAAATTATTATGACCCTGGGGAAGTCTCCCTATGGGTGATGGGGGAAACCAGACGTGGACTCCTTGCCCAGTGTGCTTAGAGGAATGTGGCTGCACCTCACTGACGAGGCCCATAGGAGGCCGAAACGATCGTCTGGGGTTGTCATGTTCCTTGTTCAGAGGAGAATTGCCTGGTATTTCGGGGCTGGACTGACCTTACTTGGCGGGATCAGACTGATATACTTCAGGAAAGTTTTCTTCTGTGAAAAGCACACTGGTCTAAAAGAGGCTGCTTCCGGGTGGTAAATCGCCATAGAACAAGCCACTGAGCTGTTGTTCGTTCCTGGTAGAGCGCTTCTCTCTTTGTATGCAAATTATTATGACCCTGGGGAAGTCTCCCTATGGGTGATGGGGGAAACCAGACGTGGACTCCTTGCCCAGTGTGCTTAGAGGAATGTGGCTGCACCTCACTGACGAGGCCCATAGGAGGCCGAAACGATCGTCTGGGGTTGTCATGTTCCTTGTTCAGAGGAGAATTGCCTGGTATTTCGGGGCTGGACTGACCTTACTTGGCGGGATCAGACTGATATACTTCAGGAAAGTTTTCTTCTGTGAAAAGCACACTGGTCTAAAAGAGGCTGCTTCCGGGTGGTAAATCGCCATAGAACAAGCCACTGAGCTGTTGTTCGTTCCTGGTAGAGCGCTTCTCTCTTTGTATGCAAATTATTATGACCCTGGGGAAGTCTCCCTATGGGTGATGGGGGAAACCAGACGTGGACTCCTTGCCCAGTGTGCTTAGAGGAATGTGGCTGCACCTCACTGACGAGGCCCATAGGAGGCCGAAACGATCGTCTGGGGTTGTCATGTTCCTTGTTCAGAGGAGAATTGCCTGGTATTTCGGGGCTGGACTGACCTTACTTGGCGGGATCAGACTGATATACTTCAGGAAAGTTTTCTTCTGTGAAAAGCACACTGGTCTAAAAGAGGCTGCTTCCGGGTGGTAAATCGCCATAGAACAAGCCACTGAGCTGTTGTTCGTTCCTGGTAGAGCGCTTCTCTCTTTGTATGCAAATTATTATGACCCTGAGGAAGTCTCCCTATGGGTGATGGGGGAAACCAGACGTGGACTCCTTGCCCAGTGTGCTTAGAGGAATGTGGCTGCACCTCACTGACGAGGCCCATAGGAGGCCGAAACGATCGTCTGGGGTTGTCATGTACCTTGTTCAGAGGAGAATTGCCTGGTATTTCGGGGCTGGACTGACCTTACTTGGCGGGATCAGACTGATATACTTCAGGAAAGTTTTCTTCTGTGAAAAGCACACTGGTCTAAAAGAGGCTGCTTCCGGGTGGTAAATCGCCATAGAACAAGCCACTGAGCTGTTGTTCGTTCCTGGTAGAGCGCTTCTCTCTTTGTATGCAAAATACCTCATATATTGTTGAGGTTTTTAAACGTGAGTGCACTGTATTTAATAAACCCATTTGACAAATCATAAATACGGAGTTGCACTATTATCATTTCCATTTGTTTTTCATGTTTATGACTATATGGAGAGGGGACTGATACCACAATAAAGACAAAGTACCTGGATTGAAGTCCTGCAGGCAGTTATCCTACTTTCTGAAAGACCGGGGATCAAAGGTGGTTGCTACAGACACTACGCGGCACTTACCTCATAGTGATTGAGGTTAAGAAGTGTAAGTAGACACCCCTAGGGGGACCTGAACTCCGGAATTTGGGCAGCTGATATAAATTTATCACATCTTCAATACTGTTATTTGTAAATTCTTTTTAGTGTATTATTATTTTCATTTGATTCACAACTTGATTTAAAAATTTAAATCTTTGATAAGAAACACAGCAAGATTTTTTTGTTAACACTATGATAGCTGTTTTTATTTTGACATGTGTTAATTAGAAGATATGAGAACCAGATTTTAAACACTGTTTTACCCTAACAAGTATTTCCATATGCGAAACAGGTCAACTTGAATTTTTACAGAAAGGATCAGCTTTCTAGATATGATATGTAGCGGAGAGCAATATTAAAATACTCCCAATAACCGGACGAAACACAGTTTGGGAGTCAATAACTCACGACCCAGCCAGTTTTCAGGTTTAAAACAGAATGAACTTTATTAAAAAGGCTATGCCTAGTATTTATGCAGGTCTGACCTCCCAGATGGGGGGTTGAAAAGAATGTTGTAGATTAGATGGATGGAACACGCCTTTTGACATGATACAATAGAATACCTTGCTCAAGCTGATAACAACTTAACCACAGGACACACACTTGGCTCTTCTTATCACTAAGGCGTCGTCTCTCTAGATGTGATTGAACAATGGAATGGTAATCACTAGCTTTAATGAAAGTACACAATAGCTGAGACTAGTAACCTTGTCGTTCAAGAATAGTCTTCTTAAAGCTAAACACATTTAACTCCTTCAGTACTGCCAGAAGGGTCTGTCACATCTACATAGCACACAATACAGCCTATAGACAACCTTTCTTACATTATAGTCCAGAAGTGGCTAGGTTTGCCACAATGCTCCCCCAGAACCAAGCCGGCATACACAGTCTGATCCCAACGGATCGGCTTGGGGATGTCCGGGGAAGCACTCACAGATCACTTTTCAAGTTCAGTTTGTCTGGACAACCCGTCGGCGTTACCGTTTTGTTTCCCTGGGCGGTAATGGATGGTAAAGTCGAAGGGCTGCAGCGCCAAACTCCAGCGCAGCAGCCTGGCATTGTCCCCGGCCACACGGTTCAGCCACACCAACGGGTTGTGATCTGTGAGTAAGGAAAAAGGTTGTCCATACAGGTACGGCTGCAACTTTTTGAGGGCCCACACCACGGCCAGGCATTCTTTTTCGATGGCGGCGTAGCTTACTTCACGGGGCAACAACTTTCGGCTCAAGTAAGCTACGGGGTGTTCTCCGCCATCTGCTCCAACTTGGCTCAGCACTGCCCCCACTCCAAACATCGAAGCGTCTGTGTGAACAAGAAATCTTTTAGTTGGATCGGGTGCAGCAAGTACAGGCGCATTAGTTAGAGCCGTCTTTAGTTGTTGGAATGCCTGCTCACACTCTGGGGCCCAAGTAACTTGTCGGGGAAGGTTCTTACGTGTCAAGTCAGTCAGGGGTTTGGCTAGGGCACTATAATTGGGCACGAACTTTCTGTAGTACCCCGCCGTGCCTAAAAATGCCAGTACTTGGGTCTTGGTCCTAGGGGTGGGCCACTTAGCAACAGCTTCAATTTTGGCCGGTTCGGGTTTCTGGTGCCCGCTCCCCACCCGGTGGCCTAAATACTGCACTTCTGCCATCCCGATATGGCATTTACTAGGTTTCAGGGTCAGCCCTGCCTCCCCTATACGGTCAATAACTGCTCCTATATGCTGTAGGTGTTCTGCCCAGTTCTGGCTATATATGGCAATATCGTCCAGGTATGCGCAGGCATACTCCTGGAACCCGTCCAGTAGCCGATCTACCATCCTTTGAAAGGTCGCCGGAGCGTTCTTCATCCCGAAAGGCATGACCCGAAATTGGTATAGGCCAAACGGGGTGACAAACGCTGACTTGGGGACGGCGTCATCGGCTAGCGGGATTTGCCAGTATCCCTTGCATAAGTCTATGGTCGTAAGATACTGTCCCCTAGCCATTTTATCCAGCAACTCGTCTATCCGGGGCATCGGATAGGCATCAGACACCGTTTTGTCATTTAGCCTCCGGTAGTCAACACAGAAGCGTGTGGTGCCGTCTTTCTTGGGTACCAACACTACCGGGGATGCCCAGGGGCTGTCGGAAGGTTCGATAACCCCTAGTTGCAACATCTCGTCAATTTCTGCCTTCATGTGTGCCTTGACTGCTTCAGGGACACGATACGGGGTCTGCCGCATAGGTAGCTGCCCCGGGGTTTCAACTCGGTGAGTGGCCAGCGGGGTGTACCCAGGTAAGTGGGAGAAGATAGCCCCTTTAGCTACTATCAACTCCTGTACCTGGGCACGCTCCGAAGGGCTTAGCCGCTCCCCCAGCTGAACGCCCCTGGAGGGCTCTATCTGGTCCTCTGATTCTAATAGGTCAGGGAGAGGCAGATTCTCCTGATCCTCAGAGGCCGAGGCGCATATTGCCGCCACGTCCTCCATCCTCTCATGGTAGGGTTTGAGCATGTTCACATGAAGCATGCGTCGCTTCCCTACCCCTGAGCAGGGGCCAATCACATAGGTAGTGTCGCATCGCTGCTCTACGACCTGGTATGGGCCTTGCCAGACGGCCTGCAGCTTGTCGGTGCGTACAGGTTTTAAAATTAAAACTTTCTGCCCCACTTGAAAGCTGCGATCCCTGGCTCCCCTATCGTACCAGCGGCGCTGGCGTTGTTGAGCCGCCTGGAGGTTGGTACGTACAGCCTGGGTTAATGCCTCCAGTCGGTCCCTGAACTCCAGCACGTAAGATACAATGGGTTTACCATCGGGGCTACTCTCTCGCTCCCAATGCTCCCTAATGAGGTTTAATGGCCCCCGCACCCTTCTCCCAAATAGCAATTCGAAGGGGGAAAAACCTGTCGACTCTTGGGGTACCTCCCTATATGCGAAAAGCAGATGGGGTAGGTAGCGCTCCCAGTCCTTATGAGTCTCGCCAAATGTACGGAGCATCTGTTTTAAAGTCCCATTAAATCTCTCACATAACCCATTGGACTGGGGATGGTAGGCTGAGTTAATTATGGGTCTAACACCACATACCCTCCAAAGTTGTTGGGTCACCTCTGCGGTAAACTGGGTTCCCCTATCTGATATTATCTCCTGGGGGAACCCTACCCGGGAAAATATTTTTATTAAGGCTTCAGCTACCGTCTCTGCATGGATGTTGGAGAGCGCAATGGCCTCGGGGTACCTAGTGGCATAGTCCACTACGGTTAAAATGTACCTCTTCCCGGAGGGACTGGGCTTGGGTAGAGGCCCTACGATATCTACTGCTACCCTGCTAAAGGGTTCCTCAATAATGGGTAACGGGCATAATTTAGCCTTAGGGCGGTCACTTCGTTTGCCTACTCGTTGGCACACGTCACAGGAGGTGCAATATTGCCGTACATCTTTAGAGATCCCAGGCCAGAAAAAGGCGTGGGTCAATCTGTAGCGGGTGCGAGTCATTCCCAGGTGGCCTGACAGGGGAATGTCATGAGCTATCCTGAGCAGTTCCTGCCTATACTTCTGGGGTACTACCAGTTGCTTAGTGGTCACGGTGACTGCGCTGCCTACCCCCCGTTCGGCTATGCGGTACAATAACCCTTTCTCCCAGACGTACCGTTCCCCTTCTAACCCAGCCTGATCGGTGTTCCCTTTATCCCGGTATGCCTGCAGCGTGGGGTCAGCTTTCACCTCCGCCTCAAATTGGGTGGGGGTATCCCAAGTCATATGTGTCAAGGGGGTGTCATGGTCTCTTACCTGAGCCTCGTGGTGAGCTGGTGGGGCCGTAGTGCGTGCCTGCTGCCGGGTGGTTACTGGGTGGACCTCCTGATGTGGAGCCTGAGGTACAAAAGCAGAGGTCATCTGACCCAGGTCATTCCCCAGTACAACATCCGCTGGTAGGTTTTGCATTAAGCCCACTTCTACCATGCCCTCCCCTGCACCCCAATCCAAATGAATCTTAGCAGTGGGCAATCGGTATACTGCTCCCCCTGCCACTCGTACTGCCACGGATCCGCCCGTGTGTGCTGTATCTGGCACCAAATGGGGAGCTATCAGGGTTAAAGTAGCTCCCGAATCCCGAAGTCCCTGGACCTCCTTCCCCTCCACGGTCACCAGCTGACGGTGATGTTGCCGGTTATCGGTGGCTCGGACCGACATCACCTCATGCAGAATTCCCAGGGGTTCCCCGGCTGGGGTGCTCAACCCCTCATGAGCGGCTGGCTCCGTTTGGTAATGGTGAGCAGCCGCCCTTGGGGCCAGGTTCTGTCTGACCTGGTTCCAAGCTTGTCTGCTCCGATTTTGGGTGCACTCACGTGCCATATGTCCCTACTGCTTGCAGGTGTGGCATTGTATATTCGCCCGTCCATTGTATCGTGAGGGGGGTGGTGGATTCCCTGGGGCTGGACGAAACGGTGCCGCTGTGGGGTTGTTAGACTGTAGAGGACTGGGCTGTCCTGTGGGTCGAGTGTACGTCTTAGGTAGTAGTCCATGGTGCCTCCTGGCGTCAAAATGCTGGTCTGCTAATCTGGCTGCTTCGGTTAACGTGAGGGGTTTTCGATCTCTCACCCATTCTTGGGCTTCTGGGGACAAGCCGTTAAAGAATTGCTCCAACAGCATCAGTTGTCGCAATTCTTCCATGGTGGTAGCTTGGCTGGCCTGTATCCACCCCTGAGATGCTTGATCCAGCTTGTGGGCCCACTCTGCATGGGAATCTCTTTCTGGCTTGCGCAGGCCTCTAAACTTGCGCCGGTATGCCTCTGGGGTAATGGCATATCTTTCCAAGATTGCGCTCTTCACTTTAGCGTAATCCTTGCTGTCCTCCCTGGGTACAGCGCGATACGCTTCCGCTGCCCTACCGGCTAGCTTGCCTGCTAGCACCGGCACCCATACGGACTGCTCCAACTCATGTAACTCGCACAGTCTCTCAAAATCCTGTAAATACCCATCGATCTCATCCTTCTCCTCACAAAACATTTTAAAGGCATGGTATGGGATTTTGGGTCTTACTGGGTTACTGAGTGCTTCCGAAATGGATTCTGCTCGGGAGGATGCATTCCGCGGACTGTGTGCCATCACGTACTCCTGCACATCTGCCATTACCACGGATAGCATGTCCCGTGGTACAGGTTGGGGTAAAAATTCCAGCCTGGTCCTCATTTCCCTCTGGTATAGGGTCTCCTCCATGGCTGCTGGAGGCGTAGCGCTGCGAGCTCTGTCTCCCTCCATCAGCTCTGCAATTAATATAGCCTTGGGTTTGCTGCTGGCTATCTTTCCCCTGGCTTCTAGCAGTTCCTTTAACGTTTGTCTCTTTAGCTTAGAATAATCCGTCTCCATTCACTTCGGTAGTCGGTTCTTTCACTGTATTCTGCTTGCCATTCCCTTTTCTTATTCGGCAGTTACAATTGCACGAATTGCGCTTTTCGGCTGTAAGGTCTGATCCCAACGCTTGCCACCAATTGTAGCGGAGAGCAATATTAAAATACTCCCAATAACCGGACGAAACACAGTTTGGGAGTCAATAACTCACGACCCAGCCAGTTTTCAGGTTTAAAACAGAATGAACTTTATTAAAAAGGCTATGCCTAGTATTTATGCAGGTCTGACCTCCCAGATGGGGGGTTGAAAAGAATGTTGTAGATTAGATGGATGGAACACGCCTTTTGACATGATACAATAGAATACCTTGCTCAAGCTGATAACAACTTAACCACAGGACACACACTTGGCTCTTCTTATCACTAAGGCGTCGTCTCTCTAGATGTGATTGAACAATGGAATGGTAATCACTAGCTTTAATGAAAGTACACAATAGCTGAGACTAGTAACCTTGTCGTTCAAGAATAGTCTTCTTAAAGCTAAACACATTTAACTCCTTCAGTACTGCCAGAAGGGTCTGTCACATCTACATAGCACACAATACAGCCTATAGACAACCTTTCTTACATTATAGTCCAGAAGTGGCTAGGTTTGCCACATGATATATGAATTGCTTTTTTGAAACACTGTACCACGATATAAGAATTGCATTTTTGACATATTGTGTCATTCTAGGTGGCACCTCTAAATGTGATTAGGCCATTTAGAATGTTTACACATTGAAATAACCTGCTTGATAAGGTTTCTCGATCTGTTCTATCTATGTACACATGTAGTTTACAAATATATTTTATACAATTGTATACTCTATTTTAGAACTCTAACAGTTCTTTATTTCTTATTATTCTATATATTTTTTGGGAACATTAAGTTCTATTGCAGTGCCTTGAGCTTTTATATAGTCTTCTGGCTCCTACACACACGCTAGTTTACACTACACTGTACTTTGCGTTTACTGCATTGTCTGGGACACTATTACATAATTTAGTTTCATTTATACATATCTGATGGACCTTAATTAAAAGATAAATTACCTTGTAATTGTATAAACCGTTAGTGGATACTTATATTGATATTACTGAAGATCATAATATCCGTTTTTGCGCCCTATTCTCTATCAAATCTCTTTACTATATATATTTTTTCTTACCTTGGATTGAGGATATAGGGACTCTCCTTCCATGGTAGATAGACCGGGGCAGCATTTACTCACACTACAGCCTCACTATTCTGTATAGTCTGTAGCTGAAGGGTCTTCTGTGCGCCAGACACATCTCCATTTTTTATGTATATGTATATATATATATATATATATATATATATATATATTAGTTATACATGATAAGACCACAGGATTCATTATATATGAAACTGATTGCATCAGTTTATTTACTATAAATTACAGTTCTTTCTGCCAGATGGTTTTGGCTGGGTAAAACAACCCCCCTTCTTCTTGGTTACATAGGATGCATTGCAAATCTCTGTCCCAATTCATCAAAAGGAATTGCTTTCAAAGTAATCTTAAAAATAATCACTTCAAAAAACTTTTTAATCACTACCTGGAAATGTGTAATAAGATTTCCTATCAGATCACTAGACTTCCTTGTAAGAAGAAGAGAGCCTAGCAGTCTGAGCCAAGTGACAAATTTGGTGGAAAGGTGACCATTCACCCTTCAATGCAAATTGGTACCTGCTGTGTTGGATACACACCTGTGCTGGCTAACAGAGACACATGTTTTGCATTGTAACTCTCATTCATTTAAATAAAAAAAAAACTTGTATAATTTTCAATATTGACAAGCAACAAGATCTAGCAGCCACTTCCCTATTATCTTCCTGAAAACACAATAGGAATCCAGCACTCAGACCCAATGTGTGTGCAAGCTGACACAGGATCACTGCAAAGATCCAAACAGTATCAAATATCTTCACAGAATGCAGCAACACCACTTCTCATTATCCATAAAAAGTTCCTTTATTTAGCACATAGTAGAAGCAAGTTAAAATAGAACGACATTTCGGGTAGTCAACCCTTAGTCATGTTCACATAGTGTTTGTAAAACCAGGTAAGACCACACCTTTCCACTTAATTACTAAAACATACATTTCTCTTAATCTCTACTGACATCTAGTGGTCTAACCTATATCAAAAATACAATTTATTTTACAAAAAAATATTTTTTAAAAAAGAGAACAATCACATTTGTTGAAGAGCAGATATCAAAATGTCAAAATACAAAATTAAATGCCAGAAAGGGAATTGTACAAAAATAAAAATATATTGCT
This sequence comes from Bombina bombina, assembly GCF_027579735.1. NCBI lineage: Eukaryota > Metazoa > Chordata > Amphibia > Anura > Bombinatoridae > Bombina > Bombina bombina. The sequence continues at coordinate 117,756,324 of NC_069507.1, forward strand.
CTATAAAAATACACTTAGATCTAGTTCCCTATTCATACCATTGGGGATTAAGCAGTCTAATTTATTAATCCAAAATGCCTCAAGTTTTTTGAGAAGCAACTCTCTATTGCCACCACGTCTAGGGCTCTGTATGTAATCTATTATTTGAAATCTTAGTTGTGCAATAGAGTGTCCTTTAGTTAAAAATGGTGGGCAACTGGGGCCTTTAGATCTCCTGTCCTAATATTAGATTTATGTTGGACTATTCTGTCTCTCACTCTCTGAGTCGTCTCTCCAATGTAAATAAGCCCACACGGACACTTGATTAGATATATAGCAAAATTGGCATTACAGTTATAATAGCCCTTGATCTTAAATTTCTGTCCCGTAAGGGGGTGGATAAATGTATCACCTTTTATCATGTTATTACAACTGGAGCAATTGAGACAAGGGAAACAGCCATTTTTCTCTGAAGTAATGTACCCCAATCTGGATTTCTTTTTAGAGCCAACGTCAGCCTTAACAATTTTATCTTTTAAACTAGGGAGTCTAGTATAGGCTGGCATAGGCGGTTGGCGAAATGCTAGTACCCCAGGGTTGCACTCTCTTAAAACATGCCAGTGCTTCCTAATGATCCTTTGTATTTCTGCACTGCAAGTATTATACTCAGACACAAATACCATCCTGTCAGGGTCCTTTCTCTTATGGATATTTCCAATATTAACCCTTTCATCAGGTAACTGTACCACCTTATCAATAGTCTCCTGAATCAAATCAGGAGGATATCCTCGCTGCACAAATCTAGAACCCATCTCCTGCAATCTCTGTAAAGCCAGAGACTTATCTTTTACTATCCGCTTTACTCTCAGCATTTGACTATATGGCAAAGATTTCACCAAAGCAGGTGCATGGGCACTAGAAAAGTGTAGGAGACTATTCCTATCAGAATCCTTTCTGAATATATCTGTTTTTAAGAGGGAACCATCCTTATAGACTTTAGTATCAAGGAAGTTAATTGACTCTTCGCTCCAAGACATTGTAAATTGAATACATCCTGATGCCCTGTTCAATTCACTCACAAATTGTTGTAGGGATCCAACGTCCCCCCACCAAATGCCAAATATATCATCTATGTAGCGCCACCAGATGGCGCCACATAGAATGAAGAGTTCATTTTCATATACAAATATTTCCTCGAAAATACTCATAAAAATATTGGCATAGGTGGGGGCGACGTTGGACCCCATAGCAGTCCCCTGTTTTTGTAAGAAATAGGAATCCTCAAAAAGAAAATAATTGCAGTTCAGAATAATTTCCATTAACTCTATAATAAATTGCTGTTGCATAGCAGTAAACCTATTACTTTTACCAATAGCATATTTAAAAGAATCTAACCCACTACTGTGTGGTATAGAAGTGTAAAGGCTCACAATGTCCAAACTATACAGAATACATTTATCCATACTCCCTGGCAGACCTTCAATCTTAGTTAAAAAATCATTGGTATCTTTAATAAAAGACATAGCCTGAGCTATAAATGGTCTCAACAGTCTATCAAGGTATATGGATATATTAGTAAAGATAGAGTCAGAACCCGCCACTATGGGACGTCCAGGAGGGGTCCCCAGGTTTTTATGGACCTTTGGGAGAGTGTAAAGCACTGGTATAGTGTATTCCTCTTTAATAAGGTAATTCTTAGTTTCATTATCAATAATCCCATTCTGGAATGCTCTCTGTATGCATCTTTTTATGTCAACTGCAATTTTAGATGAGGGGTCTGATGTTAATGGCATATATACATCTGTATTAGCTAATTGAGCTTTAATTTCACCAATATAATAACCCCTATCTAAAATAACCGTGGCTCCGCCCTTTATCAGCTTGTTTGCAAATTAATTCTTTATTATTGCAAAGTGCTTGTAAGGCTTGACCATCTTCTTTTGACATATTAGGCAAAAAATGTTGTTTCTTATTACAGTATTTTTTCTTTAAATTATCCAAATCAGATTTCACCAATTTCATGAATACATCAACACTTGAATCATAACATGTTGGAACAAATGTACTCTTATTTTTTAACCCCAGACTCCTAATAGCTAAATCATCAATGGTAGAAACATTTTTTAATTGACTTTTAAACCCACAGTCAGCATTGGAAAAAAAGGATTTCAACTTAAGACTTCTATTAAATTTGTAAAGGTCCTGATCTAATTTGAACCAATTGCAATAATATTGCTTGCAAAAGGAAAGTCCCTTCTCCAGCACCTTATGTTGGGCATTTGAAAGTTCTACCTTAGAGATGTTCAACACTAGCGTCTGGTCCCCTGGCGTGTCTTCCTTGGCGGTGCCTGTGACAACTGGCTGTGGATCGGTTTTGCGGTGATGCCTCCTAGCGCCCCGTCTCCTTCGACATCTGAATCCCCTGAGGTGGATTCCATGGTACTGTCAGAGCCGCTGACCGTCTTCTGTGACCTCCGTTCTCGTCGACGAGCCGCACCAGAAGTGACGTTTCTCGAACTTCCGGTCGGGTCTTTGAAGATATTTGATACTATTATCTTCCTGCCCAGCTGCTTGAGGTGAGGGTGCCTAACTGCCTATTAATCACTCCAGATTGAAATGCATAGAATAGGGGCTGACCCAATATTATCTAACATGCTAACAATGCAGAGAACTGTTTGCAGAAATATGTAAGTAAAAAAAATGTTTTTGTTCATTAAACTTAGTTTGATGATACAATCTGTTGTGCGATTATTTATTTAGGTTTATAATGCTGTTTAGCATTTAAAGTCTTCATTTCAAAGCTTTAAAAATAATGTATTAGGTGTTACTTATGTACATTTTGAGAGGGGCCTGGAACTTAACTCCCTCACTTCCCATTGACTTACATTATAAACTGTGTTTGAATTTAAAATGGTTTCGATTTACAACCATTCCTTCTGGAACCTAACCCTGGCGTAAACTGAGGGCTACCTGTATGCACCTAAACCACTCAAAAATCAGATGACAAAACTGAATAAATACCTCAATAAAAAAGCTACAAATGGGTACTTATATATAACCACGAAAGCGTTAAAAGAACATACTGCATCCAGGTGAATTCTTCGCTGCATCCAGGTGAATTCTTTTGGATGCATTAATTCATTCAGTGTGCGTCGACAATCGTACGAAGAGGATCTCAACGCTCGATGGCTCCGCGGTTGCCGGTCTTCTGTTTCGTGGTCTTCCGTTCTATGGTCAACTCCACTCCGCCCCGGCTTGGTCCTGGATAAAGATAGAAGAGGTCACCACGCTGGAAGAAGATATCGCCGCCTCCAAGAAGACTTCACTGCTTGGAAGAAGACCTTCTCCGCCGGACTTTAGGAATGATGAGTACCTATTTGGGGGTTCGACTTAGGCTTTTTTTATTTTTGCGATTATGGATTTATTGGGCTTGTAAAAGAGCTGAGTGCCCTTTTAAGGGCAATGCCCATACAAATGACCCTTTAGGGGCAATTGGTAGTTTAATTTTTTTTAGTGTTAGGTTTTTTTTTATTTTGGGGGGTTTGGTGGGTGGAGGATTTAGTATTTTTTTTAATGTAAAAACATAATTTATGCTTACCTGATAAATTTATTTCTCTTGTGGTATATCCAGTCCACGGATCATCCATTACTTGTGGGATATTCTCCTTCCCAACAGGAAGCTGCAAGAGGATCACCCACAGCAGAGCTGTCTATGTAGCTCCTCCCCTAACTGCCACTACCAGTCATTCGACCAAAGACAAGCAAGAGAAAGGAGAAACTATAGGGTGCAGTGGTGACTGTAGTTTAAAAATAAAAAACACCTGCCTTAAAATGACAGGGCGGGCCGTGGACTGGATACACCACAAGAGAAATAAATTTATCAGGTAAGCATAAATTATGTTTTCTATTATAAGGTGTATCCAGTCCACAGATCATCCATTACTTGTGGGATACCAATACCAAAGCTATAGGACACGGATGAAGGGAGGGACTAGGCAGGCGCTTAAACGGAAGGCACCACTGCCTGCAAGACCTTTCTCCCAAAAATAGCCTCCGAAGAAGCAAGAGTATCAAATTTTAAAAACCCATGTGGAAGCTACCGCTCTAGTAGAATGAGCTGTAATCCTTTCAAGAGGCTGCTGGCCAGCATTCTCTTAAGCTAAGCGTATTATACTCCTTAGCCAAAAGAAAGAGAGGTTGCCGAAGCCTTTTGGCCTCTCCTCTGTCCAGAGTAGACAACAAACAATGCAGATGTTTGACGAAAATCTTTAGTAGCTTGTAAATAAAACTTTAAAGCACGAACCACGTCAAGATTGTGTAAAAGACGTTCCTTCTTTGAAGAAGGATTAGGACACAGTGACGGTACAACAATCTCCTGATTGATATTTTTATTAGATACCACCTTAAGTAAAAAAACAGGTTTGGTACGTAACACTACCTTATCTGCATGAAAAATGAGATAAGGGGAATCACATTGTAAAGCAGATAACTCTGAAACTCTTAGAGCCGAGGAGATAGCTACTAAAAACAGAACCTTCCAGGATAAGGGCTTAATATCTATGGAATGCAAAGGTTCAAACGGAACCCCTTGAAGAACCTTAAGAACTAAATTTAAACTCCAAGGCGGAGCAACAGGTTTAAACACAGGCTTGATTCTGACTAAAGCCTGACAAAACGCCTGCACGTCTGGAACCTCAGCCAGACGTTTGTGCAAAAGAATAGACAGAGCAGAAATCTGTCCTTTTAAGGAACTAGCTGACAAACCCTTCTCCAATCCTTCTTGGAGAAAAGATAATATCCTAGGAATCCTGACCTTACTCCATGAGTAACCCTTTGATTCACACCAATGAAGATATTTACACCATATCTTATGATAGATTTTCCTGGTGACAGGCTTTCGCGCCTGTATTAAGGTATCAATGACCGACTCGGAGAAACCACGCTTTGATAAAATCAAGCGTTCAATCTCCAAGCAGTCAGCCGCAGAGAAATTAGATTTGGATGGTTGAAAGGACCCTGAAGTAGAAGGTCCTGCCTCAGAGGCAGAGTCCATGGTGGAAAGGATGACATGTTCACCAGATCTGCATACCAAGTCCTGCGTGGCCACGCAGGTGCTATCAAAATTACCGATGCTCTCTCCTGTTTGATCTTGGCAATCAGACGAGGGAGCAGAGGAAACGGTGGAAACACATAAGCCAGGTTGAAGGACCAAGGCGCTGCTAGAGCATCTATCAGCGCTGCCTTGGGATCCCTGGACCTGGATCCGTAACAAGGAAGCTTGGCGTTCTGGCGAGACGCCATGAGATCCAGTTCTGGTTTGCCGCAACGTTGAATCAACTGTACAAACACCTCCGGATGGAGCTCCCACTCCCCTGGATGAAAAGTCTGAAGACTTAGAAAATCTGCCTCCCAGTTCTCTACTCCTGGGATATGGATAGCTGATAGATGGCAAGAGTAAATCTCTGCCCATTGAATTATCTTTGAAACCTCCAACATCGCTAGGGAACTCCTTGTTCCCCCTTGATGGTTGATGTAAGCTACAGTCGTGATGTTGTCCGACTGAAATCTGATGAACCTCACTGCCGCTAGCTGAGGCCAAGCCTGAAGAGCATTGAATATCGCCCTTAGTTCCAGAATGTTTATTGGAAGGAGTGCCTCCTCCTGAGTCCACGACCCCTGAGCCTTCAGAGAGTTCCAGACTGCACCCCAGCCCAGAAGGCTGGCATCTGTTGTTACTATTGTCCAATCTGGCCTGAGGAAGGTCATACCTTTGGACAGATGGACCCGAGATAGCCACCAGAGAAGAGAATCCCTGGTCTCTTGATCCAGATTTAGTAGAGGGGACAAATCTGTGTAATCCCCATTCCACTGACTGAGCATGCAGAGTTGCAGCGGTCTGAGATGTAGGCGGGCAAACGGAACTATGTCCATTGCCGCTACCATTAAGCTGATTACTTCCATACACTGAGCCACCGAAGGGCGAGAAGTATAATAAAGAAAACGGAAGGAATTTAGAAGTTTTGACAACCTGTCCTCTGTCAGGTAAATCCTCATTTCTACAGAATCTATCAGAGTTCCCAGGAAGGAAACTCTTGTGAGAGGGGATAGAGAACTCTTCTTTTTGTTCACTTTCCACCCATGAGACCTCAGGAATGCCAGAACAATGTCCGTATGGGACTTGGAAATTTGGAAATTCGACGCCTGTATCAGAATGTCGTCTAAGTAAGGGGCTACTGCTATGCCCCGCGGCCTTAGGACTGCCAGAAGTGACCCCAGAACCTTCGTAAAGATTCTTGGTGCCGTAGCTAACCCAAAGGGAAGAGCCACAAACTGGTAATGCCTGTCTAGGAAGGCGAACCTGAGAAACCGATGATGATCTTTGTGTATCGGAATGTGAAGATAAGCATCCTTTAAGTCCACGGTAGTCATGTATTGACCCTCCTGGATCATAGGTAGGATGGTTCGAATAGTCTCCATCTTGAAAGATGGGACCCTGAGAAATTTGTTTAGGATCTTGAGATCTAAGATTGGTCTGAAGGTTCCCTCTTTCTTGGGAACCACAAAGAGATTTGAATAGAAGCCTTGCCCTTGCTCCTCCTTTGGAACTGGGTGGATCACTCCCATAACTAGGAGGTCTTGAACACAATGTAAGAATGCCTCTCTCTTTATCTGGTCTGCAGATAATTGTGAGAGGTGAAATCTTCCTTTTGGGGAAGAAGCTTTGAAGTCCAGAAGATATCCCTGGGACACAATTTCTAACGCCCAGGGATCCTGGACATCTCTTGCCCAAGTCTGGTCGAAGAGAGAAAGTCTGCCCCCTACTAGATCCGTTACCGGATCGGGGGCTGATCTTTCATGCTGTCTTAGAGGCAGCAGCAGACTTCTTGGCCTGCTAACCTTTGTTCCAGGCCTGGTTAGGTCTCCAGACCGGCTTGGACTGGGCAAAATTTCCCTCTTGTTTTGCATTAGAGGGAGTTGATGCCGCGCTCGTCTTAAAGTTTCGAAAGGCACGAAAATTAGTTTGTTTGGTCCTTAATTTATTAGACCTATCCTGAGGAAGGGCATGACCTTTTCCTCCAGTAATATCAGAAATGATCTCCTTCAGTCCAGGCCCGAATAGGGTCTGCCCCTTGAAGGGAATGTTGAGAAGCTTAGTCTTTGAAGTAACGTCAGCTGACCAGGATTTAAGCCATATCGCCCTTTGCGCCTGTATAGCAAAACCTGAGTTTTTAGCCGTTAGTTTGGTTAAATGAACAACGGCGTCAGAAACAAATGAATCGGCTAGCTTAAGCGCTTTAAGCTTGTCAAGTATATCATCCAATGGAGTTTCTACCTGTAAGGCCTCTTCCAGAGACTCAAACCAGAAGACCGCAGCAGCAGTGACCGGGGCAATGCATGCAAGAGGCTGGAGGATAAAACCTTGTTGAATAAACATTTTCTTAAGGTAACCCTCTAACTTTTTATCCATTGGATCTAGGAAAGCACAACTGTCCTCAACGGGAATAGTTGTACGCTTAGCTAGGGTAGAAACTGCTCCCTCCACCTTAGGGACCGTTTGCCATAAGTCCCGTGTAGCGGCATCTATTGGAAACATTTTCTTAAAAATAGGAGGGGGAGAGAACGGTACACCTGGTCTATCCCATTCCTTAGTAATAATTTCTGAAAACCTTTTAGGTATTGGAAAAACATCAGTGTAAACAGGCACTGCATAGTATTTATCCAATCTACACAATTTCTCTGGCACTATAATGGTGTCACAGTCATCCAGAGTAGCTAAAACCTCCCTGAGCAACACGCGGAGGTGTTCAAGCTTAAATTTAAATGTAGACATATCAGAATCAGGTTGAAGCATCTTCCCTGAGTCAGAAAAATCACCCACAGAAAGAAGGTCTCCTGCCTCAGCTTCTGCATATTGTGAGGGGATATCAGACATAGCTACTAAAGCGTCAGAGAGCTCTGTATTTTTTCTAGTCCCAGAGCTGTCTCACTTTCCTTGTAACCCTGGTAGTTTGGACAATACCGCTGTAAGGGTATGATCCATAACTGCCGCCATGTCTTGTAAAGTAAACGCCATGGGCGCGCTAGATGTACTTGGCGCCACTTGAGCGGGAGTCCCTTGAGCGGGAGTCAAAGGTTCTGACACGTGGGGCGAGTTAGTCGGCATAACTTCCCCCTTGTCAATTTCCTCTGGTGATAAATCTTTTAAAGACAGAATATGATCTTTATAACTTAAAGTAAAATCAGTACATTTGGTACACATTCTAAGAGGGGGTTCCACAATGGCTTCTAAACATAATGAACAAGGAGTTTCCTCTATGTCAGACATGTTTAAACAGACTAGCAATGAGACCAGCAAGCTTGGAAAACACTTTGATAAATGTAAACAAGCAAAAAATAAAAACGGTACTGTGCCTTTAAGAGAAACTAATTTTGTCAGAAATTGAAAAACAGTGATAAAAAGCAGTAAATCTTACGAAATTTTTACAGTGTGTATAATAGACTAACAGAGCATTGCACCCACTTGCAAATGGATGATTAACCCCTTAGTTTCAAAACCGGATAAAAAAAACCATATAAACATTTTTTAACAGTCACAACAAACTGCCACCGCTCTGCTGTGGCCCTACCTGCACATACAATGACTTTTGAAGGCACAAAAACCCTTTGTAGAGGCCCTAAGTGTTCAGGGGACTCCTTCAGGGAAGCTGGAAGTCTCAAGCTGCAAAAACTACTGCACGATTTAGGCCTGAAATTAGGCCCCTCCCAACCTGTACTCACAGTGAGAGGGCCATAAAAAACTATCCGTAGGCAAAATCTAGCCAGCCATGTGAAAAAAACTGGGCCCCAATAAAGTTTTATCACCAATATGTAGAAAAAAACGTTTAAACACTTCCAGCAAACGTTATCTTATTTTCAGTAATGTGAGAAAGTAATAAGAATATTACCTTTTACAGCAAGCACGATACTAGTCATTATTAAATCACTGTAATCAGGCTTACCTTAAATAAATCCGGTATTAACAGCATTTTCTAGCATATTCATTTATCTAGAAAAATTTAAACTGCACATACCTCATAGCAGGAGATCCTGCACGCCATTCCCCCAGCTGAAGTTACCTCATCTTTTCAGTTATGTGTGAGAACAGCAATGGATCTTAGTTACAACCTGCTAAGATCATCAAAAACCACAGGTAGACTCTTCTTCAACTTTCTGCCTGAGGCTAAAACAGTACAACTCCGGTACCATTTGAAAATAATAAACTTTTGATTGAAGATAAACTACATAAATTCACCACATCTCTCTTGCTACTTCCTATCGTGTCGAGAGCTGCAAGAGAATGACTAGTAGTGGCAGTTAGGGGAGGAGCTATATAGACAGCTCTGCTGTGGGTGATCCTCTTGCAGCTTCCTGTTGGGAAGAATATCCCACAAGTAATGGATGATCCGTGGACTGGATACACCTTACAAGAGAAAGAGCTGTTTAACTTAGGGCAAAGCCCTACAAAAGGCCCTTTTAAGAGCTATTGGTAGTTTAGTTTAGATTAGGGGGTATTTTTATTTTGGGGAGGATTTTTTATTTTCATAGTGATTAGGTTTATTTTTTTTATTTTTGATAATTTTGTTTATTTTTTTCTGTAATTTTAGAATTTTATTTTTTGTAATTTTAGATTATTTTTTTGTAATTTAATGTTAGGTTTTATTTTTAAATTAATGTTAGGATTTTTTATTTTAATTGTAACTTAGTTTATGTCATTGGAGTTAATATAGGGGTTGTTAGGCTAGGGGGCTTAGTTATTAAATTAGTTATTTGTGTTGTGGGGGTTGGTGGTTTAGGAGTTAATAGGTTAATTAGGTTTATTGCAATGTGGGGGTTTGGCAGTTTAGGGGTTAATAGGTTAATTAGGTTTATTGTGATGTGGAGGGTTGGCGGTTTAGGGGTTAAAGGGACACTGAAACCAAATTTTTTCTTTCATGATTCAGATAGAACATGCGATTTTAAGCAACTTTCTAATTTACTTTTATTATCAATTTTTCTTCGTTCTCTTGCTATCTTTATTTGAAAAAGAAGGCATCTAAGCTAAGGAGCCAGCAAATTTTTGGTTCAGAACCATGGAGAGAACTTGTTTATTAGTGCTGTCCAATCAGCAAGGACAACCGAGGTTGTTCACCAAAAATGGGCCGGCATCTAAACTTAAATTCTTGCTTTTCATATAAACATACAAAGAGAATTAAAAAAATTTGATTATAGGAGTAAATTGGAAAGTTGCTTAAAACTGCATGCTCTATCTGAATCATGAAAGAAAAACATTGGGTTCACCCTTTAATAGGTTAATTAGGTTTATTGCGATGTGGGGGTTGGCAGTTTAGGGGTTAATAGGTTAATAATGTTTATTGTGATGTGGGGGATTGGCGGTTTTGGGGTTAATTACTTTATTATTTTACGATGTGGGGGTTGGCGGTTTAGGTGTTTGACAATACTTTGTGCGGGCAGTTATTTTTTTTTTTATTATTTTGTGCGGGCGGTTACATGTTTTTTTGTTATTTCGTGAGTGCGGTTACATGTTTTTTTCGTTAATATTTCATGTGGTTGCGTGTTTTTTCCCCCTAATGCTTTGTTTGCCTACGCTGCATCCAGGTGAATTCCGAAAATGACAGGGTGGTGAAAGAATCCATTTTCGGAATTCACCTGAAGCTGCATCCAGATGGATTCTTTTGGCTGCCTCGCGCAGCCAACATTCCTTTGAGGATGCGTGCGCAACTGGCGATAGCGACACACGCGTTACAAACGCGATTATAGTATAGATATATATATGTATATATATATGTGTGTGTGTGTGTGTTCATATGTGTGCACATATGTATTTATATGTATATATATATATATATATATATATATGTGTGTATTTAAAGACATAAATACACATATAAACACATAAATACATATGTATACATATATAGACATATATATAAGTGCTTCTAAAGAAGGAGAACCAATGACACTACTTGGAGGGGTTATATAATAAGCCTATATTAAAATTAGTATGTGTATACATTTAAAAAAAAATAGGCCTGAGGGCGCTGTGTATTAAGGTTAAATTACAACAAATATACTCACAGAGGAGAAAGGATCCTCTGTTATGCACAAAGAATACACTTCTAGCATACGCTTGAATCCACAGAGAGAAATTAAAGGGACACTGAACCCAAATGTTTTCTTTCGTGATTCAGATAGAGCATGAAATTTTAAGCAACTTTCTAATTTACTCCTATTATAAAATGTTCTTCATTCTCTTGGTATCTTTATTTGAAATGCAAGAATGTAAGTTTAGATGCCGGACAATTTTTGGTGAACAACCTGGGTTGTTCTTGCTGATTGGTGGATAAATTCAACCACCAATAAAAAAGTGCTGTCCAGAGTGCTGAACAAAAAAAGCCTCAATGCCTTCTTTTTCAAATTAAGATAGCAAGAGAACAAAGGAAAATTGATAATAGGAGTAAATTAGAAAGTTGCTTAAAATTGCATGCTCTATCCGAATCACAAAAGAAACTATTTGGGTTCAGTGTCCCTTTAAGTAGTGTGTAATGTTGATAGTGCTTGGTGTAACCACATTTAATGGACTAAAATTTAAATAATAATCTTTATTAAATCAAAAATTGGTTCTTTAAAAACAGAAGTTCAGCGATCACAAGACCGAACTATTAGGATTGGTACCGACTTCACCGCTTTTAAGGAGACTATTAAGGAGCTAAGTATAATAGTAGCATGTGATCAAATCTCTAAAATTGCAGTAAACAATAAAACATGCAAATAAAGTAAGATTGCAACAATGTTGCCAGGTTGGCTATGCAAATATGAGGGAGAATATTGTATCGATCTCTCAGTAATGGAGACAGTGATAATGTAGCAACACAACACATTTCTGGGCTACAGCAAAAAGCATTCTCAACCAATAGCTACTGGAGCTAACAGAGCTACCCCAAAGGGTTAAATAGATGTGTGCTATAATATAAATATACCGCAATGCTGCACAGAGTGGTAGTGGTACTATTGCGATTAAGTGCCTTCCTTAAATATAATAACAATATTATAGTTGTATTATTTTCAGGAAAGCAGAAACTTCCAAAAAGTAACTTATGAATGAATAAATGTATTTGTACTTTGACATCAAATATAAAAATAACAAAATATATCCGTCACAGTAAAAACAACTTGAATCGTGCACTTGATACTTAATATGCACGATTCAAGTTGATCTTATTAGCCACAAATGTTTAGAAGGTTACTAGTAAACTATTTTTTAGAAACAATTTCAGACATTAACTAGCATTTATTGTTTTTATGTTTTAGGATTAAGGTTAATATACCTAATTGAGACTATTGTGACGGATATATTTTGTTATTTTTATATTTGATGTCTAAGTACAAATAAATGTATCTTTATAGCAATAAGCAGAGTTGTGAACTATTTTGTAATACATTTACTACATGTATTGGATTGATAATTTATAATTAGCAGTGTTTTATATACATTTGAACAGACTGCCTCCCACACCCTTTTTTTCTTTCTTTTTCTGCTTGTCTTCAGCAAACTGTTTGCAGACTTTCTTGTGCATCATCTTTAGAAGAGGCTTCCTTCTGGGACAACAGCCATGCAGACCAATTTGATGCAGTGTGCGGCATATGGTCTGAGCACTGACAGGCTGACCCCCCAACCTCTGCAGCAATGCTGACAGCACTCATACGTATATTTCCCAAAGACAAACTCTGGATATGACGCTGAGCACGTGCACTCAACTTCTTTGGTCAACCATAGCAAAGCCTGTTCTGAGTGGAACCTGTCCTGTGAAACCGCTGTATGGTCTTGCCCACCGTGCTGCCGCTCAGTTTCAGGGTCTTGGCAATCTTCTTATAGCCTAGGCAATCTTTATGTAGAGCAACAATTCTTTTTTTCAGATCCTCAGAGACTTATTTGCCATGAGGTGCCATGTTGAACTTCCAGTGACCGGTATGAGAGAGTGTGAGAGCGATAACACCAAATTTAACACACCTGCTCCCCATTCACACCTGAGACCTTGTAACACTAACGAGTCACATGACACCGGGGAGGGAAAATAGCTAATTGGGCCGAATCTGGACATTTCCACTTAGGGATGTACTCACTTTTGTTGCCAACGGTTTTTACATTAATGGCTGTGTGTTGAGTTATTTTGTGGGGGACAGCAAATTTAAACTGTTATACAGGCTGTAGACTCACTACTTTACATTGTAGCAAAGTGTCATTTCTTCAGTGTTGTCATATGAAAAGATATAATGTGAGGGGTGTACTCACTTTTGGGGGATACTGTATATAATATAAAAATTAATTAAAGATTAAAAACACTGGACAGACATATTTACACATTGCTTCAAATTTGAAGTTAAAGTTGGAGTATAGATCTGAATTTTGTGCATTTACTGATCCCTAAACTTATCAGATACCATGTCTACAATATATACAATTTTCATTCTTGAATTACGTTTACTAACCGACATTTTAAACAGTAATAGTAGATTCTAACAATGGATTTTCCTAGGGATCAGTAAATGCACATTTATATACATGTTTCTAATGTTTGAGACCTTTTGAGTTCTAAAATTCGGATCTATTCTCCAACTTTGATTTTAAATTTGAAGCAAAGTGTAAATATGTCTGTCAAGTGTTTTTAATCTTTAATTAATTTTCATATTATATATAGAGTGGGTACTCTAAGCCAGAATTTCCCATTATTCATTGCAATCCACATTCACAAAATTTGAGAACAATAAATGCTGCAATGATTGGCAGCACAAATAGCGCATAGATCAAAACTAGTGCCAATTCATAAGATGATAAACTATTTAGCAGAGTTTGCCAAGTACCTAAGCATTGCAATAGAATAATCACTCTGTGCACTAAATAACTGAAAGAATACTGATCGGATGACAGGTGTTGTGAGCAATAGAGAACACCTAATCACAATGTCCAATAGGAGAGAAGGTGTGTCACCTGGTGTGACCAACAGAAAATTTGTTTGTGTTTTAAATAGAGGAAAGGAGCATAGATCCCTATGCTATGACTACGGCCTATGCCAAAATGCATAAGCCGGATCTGTTCCTTCCTTCTCTCTATGGCTTATACAGTAGATACTGTAAGGTCAAAATGACCACGTTTTTAATTTTGTGCTGGAAATAAAAGCTAAGTTTTATCTACCAAGGTCGAATTGCAGGGCCGAGACTAGAAATTTTGGGGCCCCTGACTTAACCATTGATCAGGGCCCCCCCCTTTGACATGTGCAATATTTGACCAAGTTACTCAAATGTATATGCACTTTATTCTTAAGTGTCTATTTAAACTTGGAAATGTTGTAAATGTAGTAACATACAAACACACAGACACACTCATACACTGAAACACACACACACACACTCACACATAAGGATTCACATATAGACACTCTAGCAGACACCTAAACAGACACTCAGCACTTGTTTACATTGATCTGACAAGTAATGAGGTAGACTACAGTTTTGTAAAAAAAGATGAAATTTAGGAAACAAAATATGGAGTTCTGGTTATCTTTTTTGTAAAGGAAGATGCCAATTAAATGATGACAACAGAAGGGCCCTGAACTGCCTAAACAATAATTTAAAGGTTAAATGGCGGATTAGGTGACTTCCGGAAAGGTCTCATTAGTCTCAAAGTCTGTAGAAAGATGAGAATAATCAGTAGTAAGGTCAAAATGTCCTAAAAAGGAATAGACAATGGACACACACACAAACTCAAACTTGCACATACACCCAAGGAAACACCGACAGAGACAGCCTCAGAAAACACACAAAGACATACTCACACACACAGACACCCACAGAAAAAACACAAAGACATACACACACACAGAGAGACAACCACATAAAACACAGAAAGACATACATACACACACCCTCACTGAGACATCCACAGAAAATACACAAATACATACACACACCCTCACAGAGACACCCACAGAAAACACACACCCTCACAGAGACATTCATAGAAAACACAGACATACATACATACATACACACACACACTCACAGAGACATCCACAGAAAACACACAAAGACATACACACACCCTCACAGAGACACCCACAGAAAACACAGACACCCTCACAGAGACATCCACAGAAAACACAGACACCCTCACAGAGACATCCACAGAAAACACAGACATACACACCCACCCTCACAGAGGCATCCAGAGAAAATACACAAAGACAAACATGCACACACCCTCACAGAGACACCCATAGAAAAAGCTCAAAGACATATGCACACACCCTCACAGACATCCACAGAAAATGTACAAAGACATACACACCCACCCTCACAGAGAGACCCACAGAAAAAAAATACATACACACTCATAGAGACACAAACCAAAGCACAAAGACCTAAACACAGACACCCACAGAAACACTCACAGGAGGAAACATGTATGCACCTTGCATCCCCTAAATCAACAGTGTGTGACATGCATGATAAAAAATGCAGACATTAAGAGATCACTTTTTAAAGAATCATATTTGTAAATGTGCAAACAAAAATAATTTGCTTGTATAAAATGTACAGCGAAAGCAAGAAAAGGATAGAATCCGGATCTCGGTTGCAAAGGTGGTTTAAACAAGCTGTAAAGGTACATGCACACATAGTGTGGAAGGGCAGCTGTGGGAGATCTGATGCGTTTTCTGCATGCTCAGATGCGCTTCATCAGAGATCACAGGTGTCCCCCAGGGAGATCATGTTATTTTCCTATTCAGTTTAAGTAAATTCTATGAAATCTAGTGAAATCTCATGAGATCACAGCAAAGGCAAAACATTACTTTGGCACAGCTGATGCTAATTGGCTATTGTTTTTTTTTTTTTTTTTAACTTGCAGATAGACAGCAGCTGAAGTATAACTGTTACCAGAACACATACTCTGGTGATCTGAAGAAATTTTGAGGTAAAATATCTTCCTTTTTTACATAGAGATTCTCAGGTGATATTTTCTTTTCAGCTTTTAACAGTTATCACTTTCAAGTGGTTTAGCATATGAGTATTATGTCCCTTTAAGCCCCCTTTCCATGTAATTTAAGCCTGAAAATTAACCATTTTCTAATTTCGACAACTGAAGTGCATAAGCCAGGATTCACAAGTCTAACACTACCACATATCCATCCCAAAATGGATTTTGCAGAGAAGGAACTGCTAGACAATGGATAGTTTGCTAACACAAACACTGTGGCTAATCTTGTCTACCCCGGTAGTACCAAGTCCAGATTGGCTGCTATATGATCACTAAATACAGTAGAATTTCATAATTAATAAGTGCATAATAAAAATACAATGCAATAACACAGTCTGATTTTCAAATAAGCAGATTTTTTTCTGGCAAATTATTTTTTCCCTCCCATTTTCTGGCAACCTGTATCATGTGACAGACAAAAAAATACAGACAAGTATACATATACCCTGTGAGCTTGTGCACATGCTCAGTAGGAACTTGTGCTGTTTAAAGGGACATTCTACTCCAAAAATGTTATTGTTTAAATAGATAATCCCTTTATTACCCATTCCCCAGTTTTGCATAACCAACATGGTTATATAAATAAATGTTTTACCTCTGTTATTACCTTGTATCTAAACCTTTTCTGACAGCCCCCTGATCACGACTTTTTATTTATTATCTATTGTCTGCCACAACCCACAGGCATTAGCACGTTATCTATATGGCTCACATGAACTAGCATGCCCCTGTTGTGAAAAGAAAAATAAAAACGCATGTGATAAGAGGCTGTCTTTAGTGGCTTAGAAACAAGCAGAAATTTAGAGGTTTAAAGGTTATAAAGTTTATTAATATAACAATGTTGGTTGTGCAAAGCTGGGGAATGGGTAGTAAAGGCATTATCTATGTTTTTAAACACTAACAATTATGATGTATACTGTCCCTTTAAAGTGTGCATGTAAAAAGACTCCAAAATTTCATAGCGGAAGTAAATTGGAAAGTATTCTAAAGCTGCATGCATTTTATGAATCATTAAAGTTTATTTTGCCTTTAGTGTCCTTATTATACAAGTGGTGGGTGGAATTTGGCTATTGAAAACAATTGCATTTAAAGCATTTGCAGACTCATTCACTGTGTTAACCCCTTAATGACCACAGCACTTTTCCATTTTCTGACCGTTTGGGACCAAGGCTATTTTTACATTTCTGCAGTGTTTGTGTTTAGCTGTAATTTTACTCTTACTCATTTACTGTACCCACACATATTATATACCGTTTTTCTCGCCATTAAATGGACTTTCTAAAGATACCATTATTTTCATCATATCTTATAATTTACTATAAAAAAATATAAAATATGAGGAAAAAATGGAAAAAAACACACTTTTTCTAACTTTGACCCCCAAAATCTGTTACACATCTGCAACCACCAAAAAACACTCATGCTAAATAGTTTCCAAATTTTGTCCTGAGTTTAGAAATACCCAATGTTTACATGTTCTTTGCTTTTTTTTGCAAGTTATAGGGCAATAAATACAAGAAGCACTTTGCTATTTCCAAACCACTTTTTTTCAAACTTAGCGCTAGTTACATTGGAACACTGATATCTTCCAGGAATCCCTGAATATCCCTTGACATGTATATATTTTTTTTTAGAAGACATCCCAAAGTATTGATCTAGGCCCATTTTGGTATATTTCATGCCACCATTTCACCGCCAAATGCGATCAAATAAAAAAAATTGTTCACTTTTTCACACATTTTGTTACAAACTTTAGGTTTCTCACTGAATTTATTTACAAACAGCTCGTGCAATTATGGCACAAATGGTTGTAAATGCTTCTCTGCAATCCCCTTTTTTCATAAATAGCAGACATATATGGATTTGGTGTTGCTTTTTGGTAATTAGAAGGCCGCTAAATGCCACTGCGCACCACACGTGTATTATGCCCAGCAATGAAGGGGTTAATTAGGGAGCATGTAGGGAGCTTGTAGGGTTAATTTTAGCTTTATTGTAGTGTAGTAGACAACCCTAAGTATTGATCTAGGCCCATTTTGGTATATTTCATGCCACCATTTCAACGCCAAATGCGATTAAATAAAAAAAAAAGTAAAATTTTTCACAATTTTAGGTTTCTCACTGAAATCATTTACAAACAGCTTGTGCAATTATGGCACAAATGGTTGTAAATGCTTCTCTGGGATCCCCTTTGTTGAGAAATAGCAGACATACATGGCTTTGGCGTTGCTTTTTGGTAATTAGAAGGCCGCTAAATGCCGCTGCGCATCACACGTGTATTATGGCTAGCAGTGAAGGGGTTAATTAGGTAGCATGTAGGGAGCTTGCAGGGTTAATTTTAGCTTTAGTGTAGAGATCAGCCTCCCACCTGACACATTACACCCCCTGATCCCTCACAAACAGCTCTCTTCCCTCCCCCACCCCACAATTGTCCCCGCCATGTTAAGTACTGGCAGAAAGTCTGCCAGTACTAAAAAAAAAAGCTATCCTTGATAAAACATAAATAAAAAAAGGCATATTTACATATGCTGCTCTGGAGGATCCCCCCTTAGCCCCCAACCTCCCTGATACCCCCCAAACAGCTCTTTACCCATCCCCCTCTAACTTATTAGTAGCCATCTTTGGTACTGGCAGATGTCTGCCAGTACCCAGTTTATAGTAAAACATTGTTTTATTATTTTTTTTAAATAATTTTCTGTAGTGTAGCTTGCCCCCCCCAAAAGACCAACCCACCACCCCTCCCAGATCTCTTAGATCGATATATATATATATATATATATATATTTGGCAATCACTGCCACTTTTCTCCCATAAATTTTCTGTAGTGTAGCGGTTCCCACCCGCTTCCTACCCCCCGCGCGCGCGCGCACCCTCGTGCACGCGCGCGCGCACCCGGCGTTCCCGCCCACTATCCCGCCCCCCTCCACATCATACGGCCCATCGATGGCCGCCCACCCGCCTCCTAGACTGGCTCCCACTCACCAACGAAACCGGCCATCGATGTCCGGTACAGAGAGGGCCACAGAGTGGCTCTCTCTGCATCGGATGGCCAAGGGGGGTTATTGCAGGATGCCTCGATGTTGAGGCATCACTGCAATAACCGGAAAGCAGCTGGAAGCGAGCAGGATCGCTTCCAGCTGCTTTCCAGACCAAGGACGTACGCCACACGTCCTCGGTCATTAACTGTATTTTTTTTGAGGACGTGTGGCGTACGTCCTTGGTCGTTAAGGGGTTAAAGGGACACTAACCCCATTTTTTTTTCTTTCATGATTCAGATAGAGCATGCAATTTTAAGCAACTTTCTAATTTACTCCTATTATCAAATTTTCTTTGTTCTCTTGCTATCTTTATTTGAAAATCATGAATGTAAATCTTAGCAGCCAGTCCATTTTAGGTTCAGCACCATGGATAGCGCTTGCTTATTGGAGGCTGCCATTTACCCACCAATAAGCAAGCATAACCCAGGTCCTCAACCAAAAATGGGCCGGCTCCTATGCATCACATTCCTGCTTTTTAAATAAAGATAGCAAGAGAACAAAGAAAAAATATTAATAGGAGTAAATTATAAAATTGCTGCTCTATCTGAATCATGAAAAGAAAAAAAAAGGGTTTAGTGTCCCTTTAATACATTGCTAGACTGCAGACGAATCTTGTGTTTCCCACTAGATTTTCTAATTCACAATAGTGTCGTGCACTTTATAAACGTTGTCCTGGGTTCTGAGTAAAACCTATATAAAATAATCAGATGGGTCACATAACAAAACCCCCCCCACAGTAAATAGATCAGTAATTTCCGAATCTCGAATAGTTTACTACACTAGACCAGACAATACTTTTTTTTAGCCCTGTCACAGGTTGGACATACGTAGGCATTGTCGCCTCTCCTACTTCTCACAATCCCTCCCATTCCTAACCAGCTCTAGATTACCCTGTTTTTCTTCTTAGCAGCAGCATATGTCACGTGATACAGTGACGTCAGCACAAGGCCTCGCTGCTGTTGCTGCCGCAAAGTAGACACCACCTACAGCAAAAGCGGAAAGAACCCATATTTGTTGTTACAGAACTGGGGAATTAGTAAATAGTCTGCCGCTGATGGGGCGTGAGAACGGAATGTCTGCAATAGCTGTTGCTTACTAAACTGAGCAAAACGGCGGCTCGTGGGGGCCAAGTGCAAACGGACTGCCCAGGGGATGGGCTGCGGGTCTCCGTGAGCCCTCGGGGCAATATCAAAGGGGAGTGCGGAGTGGGAGCTCAGGCTGTGCACGTTTCTGCGTCCCCTACATCCTCCCTAGTCTTATCAGGCTTGGACTGCTGGTGGAGGATGTCAGGCCGCCGTTGCGCCATGGCTACGGGATCGGCTGTTGGAGATGTGATCGCCTGTGGGGAACCTGCCCGGGAGCTGTTTGAGGCCTGCCGGAACGGTGACGTGGAGAGAGTTAGAAAGCTTGTGAGCACCGAGAATGTAAACAGCAGAGACACCGCAGGCAGGAAATCCACTCCGCTCCACTTCGCCGCAGGTAATTACCAGTCTTGGGGTGGGTGAAGCTTTCTATATTAGCCCGTCGTAGGCTGTGAGATATATGTACCGATTACGTTTAGCAGCTGTAAATACGTCTGGTTATAGTATCAGATTGTCTAGGCCTATATATGATGACCCAGGGTGTGTCTAAGTGCCTGTTGGTAAGTGGTCCTCTGGGCTGCAGGAAGTGGGCGATAATAGCACTGGAAGGTGACCTGCAAAATGGGGTGGATATAACTGTACCGGATTTAATATTCAGTAAAGGTGATCTTTACAGTTTTGTCAAATATACAATATATTTGTGTTATTAAAATGTTTAGTAATTGTGGATCTTTATTTTGTATTATGTTCCTCTGCTGAGGTTTGTTATGCATTTTTTTCTACATTGTGTCAGTGATAATACTGTAGTGCAATGTTCAATGCAGCTCCAATTTTGAGAGATTGCCAAAAGTAGGGTGGATTCGTGCCCATGAGAGCATCTTTGTTATTTGTGAGTTTTAAAAATATAAACCTGAAGAGGGGCAATTTGTTAACACAATGTTTAAAAAAAAAAAACCAAACACACAAAAAACATCTACATAGCAACATTTTTTTTTTCTTGTTATCAAATAAAAAATAACCAAATGCTTCATTAAATGGATCTTATAGTGCAAAAAGTTCACCCTCTCTTTAGAACACAAAAAGGGGTTAAATTACTGCTCAGGAGCAGCAGAGCACTGCTGTTTCTGAGTAGATGCTGCCCCTGAGCAAATAACCAGTGTTGGTTGCAAGAGCTTTAACTCTGTGTTTAACTCCTTTATGTTTGTTACACACATTGCAGGTTTGCTAGTGCTTAAATTACATGCTCTATTTCCTTAGCGCATGTCATTTTTGCACTATGATATACCTTTTTAAGATACTGGCACTTACTGTATACAAGCTGATTTAATAAAATATACATATATGGTAATATATATTACATTGCTGTATATAATATGAATACAGTCTACTAATTTTGTTTCTATATCCAAACACTTGCTGAAGAGTGATATTGTTGTTAAGATTAATATTGGCTTCTGTCTGCCTCTTTACACCTTTCATTTCAGACCTCAGGATTTTACAACACCCCCTCATCTCCCTGTACTCAGACATCATTTAACCCTTTCTGTCCTTTTTAATTATCCTGTAAATTCCATAATGTTGATTAGTATTAGTTTAAACCCGAGGAAGAGAGCAAGCTCTTGAAATGTGTGTGTGTGTTTTTTTTTTTTAAATGTATAGTTAGCCCACTAAAAGTATCATATTCTGATGTATGAATCACC
The DNA here is from genome assembly GCF_027579735.1 of Bombina bombina. Classification (NCBI taxonomy): domain Eukaryota; kingdom Metazoa; phylum Chordata; class Amphibia; order Anura; family Bombinatoridae; genus Bombina; species Bombina bombina. The sequence continues at coordinate 117,778,189 of NC_069507.1, forward strand.
GGACAAAAACATTCACTACAATCAATGTGTTATTAAAATAGAGGGAAATGATCTCCATGGTGCAGACAGTACGCAGCTAGATTTTAGTTGCATATGTATGTATGGGGTATGATACTGAAGTGCTCTTATTGCTTACATATAACATACAATTATGCTCAAACTAAGTTTAATCCCATCAAGGGGTTAAACACGTATTTAAATTAAACTGGTTATAGGGACACTGAACCCAATTTTTTTTTCTATTGTGATTCAGATACAACTTTCAAATTTACTCCTATTATCAATTTTTCTTCTCTTGCTATCTTTATTTGAAAAAGAAGGCATCTAAGCTATTTGTTTGGTTTAGAACCCTGGAAAGCACTTGTTCATTGGTGGATGAATTTATCCAGGTTGTTCACCAAAAATGGGCCGGCATCTAAACTTACATTTCAAATAAAGATACCAAAAGAATGAAGACAATTTGATAATAGGAGTAAATTAGAAAGTTGCTTAAAATTGCATGCTCTATTTGAATCACAAAATAAAAATTTTGGGTTCAGTGTCCCTTTAATGTAAGGACAAATCACTGGCCTTATTCAATTCTGGACTGTAAATGTTTTGCTGCTCAGAATCTAAATTTAATCATGCTTTTAACCCTTTTGTATGGTTATGCATGCAATAAAACAATGCTATAAAGTATATACCGTTTTTGCCTTTTTTAAATTGGACAAGCCTGTTGGATAGCACTAGCACGCTCATGTCTCATGTTATGCTGAGACAGACAGCAGGCCTAAATAATAATATATTCTGAAATAAAACACCCTAAAGTGATGATAAATCCTAGCGTTTCAAAAACAGTAGGATTTACCACTATTGAAAATAAAAGGAGCCGTCCCATTTTAGGTTCAGCATCCTGGATAAAGCTTGCTTATTGGTGACTACAATTAGCAAACCAATAAGCAAGCATAACCCAGGTTCTCAACCAATAATGGGCAGGCTCTTAAGGTTTACAGTCCTACTTTTTAAATAAAGATAGCAAGAGAACGAAGAAAAAATTATAATGGGGAAATTAGTTGCTTAAAATTGCATGCTCTATCTGAATCACTAAATAAAAAATGTGGGTTTAGTGACACTAAACCTACATTTTTTATTTAGTGATTTATCAATTTAAAAAAAAAAAAAAAAGCGTACCAAGTACCTATTTTTTATTTTTTTTTATTTTGCCGTTTCCAAAGTGCTATACAAAGTGCCTGACTCTTTTTCAATTAGGTTTCCACCTCTTAGCCTATAGCTGTGCTAGCCAATATGGCCCTTTTATCTCTAACAATGGTAAATCACTTAAAGGGCCATTAAACCTAAAAAATGTTATATAATTCTGCACATAGTGCAGAATTATATAACATTATATTAGTGTTATCGTTAATATTCCCTTTGAATTTTTTTAAAATATGGCTGTTTTTCAGACCCGCTCTCTGTGCTCCTCTGAGCGGGTCTGTTTTTATTACACAGCACATCGGGCCAGCTGTATAGTCACAGCCCGGCCCGACCGCGCCATTACACTAAGTGCAGCTTGCTCCTGCTGTCAGACAGAGCAGGAGCGAGCTGCACTTAGTGTAATGGCGCGGTCGGGCCGGGCTGCGACTATACAGCTGGCCCGATGTGCTGTGTAATAAAAACAGACCCGCTCAGAGGAGTCTGAAAAACAGCCATATTTTAAAAAAATTCAAAGGGAATATTACGTTTTATAACGATAACACTAATATAATGTTATATAATTCTGCACTATGTGCAGAATTATATAACATTATTTTTTAGGTTTAATGGCCCTTTAAGGGTTACATATGTAACATAGATGAGGTTGAATGAAGACCCGAAGTCCATTGAGTTTAATACATTTAAAAAAACCTTGGAGATTTTTATATTAAATGTTTGATATGGCTCCTACAGATAAGGAATATTTGTAAGTGGAGTCTGGCTGATGAAAAACAGTTGCAGTTAAAAGATTTTTAAAAATGTTTAGACCTGGCTGATACGTTGTGTTATAGCTACATGTAAATCTTGTAATTATACAAGGTATTTACTGTCCATTTAAGTGCCACTATTTTTATTTGTTCTGTATGTAGAATAATAGAAAAGGTTTAAAGTAGTAAAATGTTGGCTTCCTTGATCAGTGGTTTCTGAAGCTGTCATGCATTTTGTGTGTGCATATAAGGATGGGTTTACAGCTATAAATATTGTTTGGTTGAATTATATTACAAATTATTAATCTTTCTTGATTGTACCTGAACAATGCATATCAAATCTAGAGTGGTGATCATTTTTCCTTGGTTATGAAAAATAAAATGAAAAAAACACTATTAAATAATTCTGACAGGTCCATTAGTCTGTTCAAAGATGAGACTTTGGAATGCACTGAGGTTGAAAAAAAATCCTATGGGAACTCATCTCAGCAAACAGTGCACAATTCTATCCATGATTACCCACTTAAAGGGACATAAATACTCATATGCTAAATCATTTGAAAAAGGGATGCAGCATAACTGTAAAAAGCGGACATGAAAATATCACATCTCTTTGTAAAAAAAGGTTATTTTACCTAAAAATTGCTTCAGCTCATCAAAGTGCTGTGTAAACAGTTAAACTGCTGTCCAGCTGCAAGTTGAAGAAGAAAAAAAAAGTAGCCAATCTGCATCAGCAGTGCTGATGTAATGCTTTGCCTTTGCTTTATTCTCTTGAGATTTCACAGAACTTGCTTAAAGGGACAGTTTAGTCAGAATTAAACTTTCATGATTTAAACAGGGCATGTAATTTTAATCAACTTTTTCCATGTTGCTTTCATCATCAAATTTGATTTGTTGGTATTCTTAGTTAAAAGCTAAACCTAGGTAGGCTCATATGCTAATTTCTAAGCCCTTGAAGGCCGCCTCTTATCTGAATGCATTTGTTTTTCACAGATAGAGGGAGTTGGTTCATGTGTGCTATATAGATAACATTGTGCTCACACCCATGTAGTTACTTATGAAAGGGTCCTGATTGGCTGAAATGCAAGACTGTCAAAAGAACTGAAATAAGGGGGTCTGCAGAGGCTTAGATTCAAGTTAATCACATAGGCCAGGGCTCGACAAACCCAGGAGCTAGGGAGCCACTGGCTCCTAGAATTTTCCCCCTGGCTCCTAACTTATAGGGTTACTCTCCATATTTCTGGGTTATTTTCCATATATTGATATACAAACACCACTATCTGACTCCTAAATATTCTTACTGGCTCCTGAATTTTAAACTGATTTGTTGACCCCTGACATAGGTAATTAATAAAGGGTAAAAAAACAGTGTTGATTGTACAAAACTGGGTAATAAAGGGATTATCTATCCTTTTTTTTTTTTTTTAAACAATAAAAATTCTGGAGTAGACTGTCCCTTTTAAACTGAAAAGGAAAATAACATGACTGACTGCACATGACACACACACTCCCTAGCTTGTCCTGGGACAAGCGTCTTGACTGGCTGCTTATAGGGACACTGAACCCAATTTTTTTTTCTTTTGTGATTCAGATAGAGCATGACATTTTAAGCAACTTTCTAATTTACTCCTATTATCAAATTTTCTTTATTCTCTTGGTATCTTTATTTGGAATGTAAGTTTAGATGCTGGCCCATTTTTGGTGAACAACCTGGGTTGTCCTTGCTGCTTGGTGGATAAATTCATTCACCAATAACAAAGTGCTGTCCAGAGTACTAAACAAAGAAAAAAAGCTTAGCTGCCTTTTTCAAATAAAGATAGCAAGAGAACGAAGAAAAACCGATAATAGGAGTAAATTAGAAAGTTGCTTAAAATTGCACGCTCTATCAGAATCACAAAAGGAAAACGTTTGGATTCAGTGTCTCTCTTTTAAAGTCTCTTTACAGTGGGGTATGAATAGTTAGGAAGTTTGAGGTAAAATATCTTCCTTTACATAGAGATGTTCAGGTGATAATGTCTAGTCCGCTTTTTATACCAATGCTGCATCACTTTCATGTGCTTCAACATTTGGGTATCATGGCCCTTTTTAAAGTGATGGTAAACAATGACAGTGTCAAACATGCGGTCCTATAGTAAATAAAAATTGAAATGAACTTTCATTCATGAAATCTCTTAAAACGCTATGTTTTTTTGAAATATTTACTTTTATAAATCCTCCAATTGACCCTCCGCCCGTAGAATCGCCGCCATTGATTTCAAAAGTCAAGTTTTTTGAATGTACAATCAAAACCCAGGCTAGTCGGCGACTATAAAAAAAAAAAACTAACACGCCTCACGTTTGCAAAGTGCATGCGCTACATATTAGATTGCAGACTAATAGACTGAACGCTTGCGCAATTCGATCCGTGAAGAAAGAGATGCCCATTTGATGACATAGAAAGCGGGTGGATCCGTTCTATACTCAGACCAGGAAGTAATGCCGGGGGCAGAGCTAGCAACAATAAATTTCTGTAATTAAAATCTAAATTAATAAACATACCTTTCACATAATAAAAAAAGAAAAAACACATAGCGATTTAGGTGCTACAGACTTGAGGAATGCGCCGGTAATTCCAAATTGCATTAAATTTACAATCACTTTAATTTAATTTAGTGCAGAACCAGATTTCACCAGCAACCAAAGGATTAAAAAAACCACTAAATGATAAATGTCAGGTGTTGGCGACTTTGCGGTTAATCAGCCAATTTATATCTAGCACTGCAGTATAATATTTTCTAATAAATGCTACAATTTTTTTTTTTTGGCACAAATGTCTGGAGCCACCAATCACCAGCTAGCTCCCAGTAGTGCATTGCTGCTGCTAAGCCTAAAAAGGTTTGTTTCTAAACAAGACACATAGAGAATTAAGTAAAGTAGATGAAAGAAATAAATTGGAAAGCTGTTTAAATGTACATGCACTATCTTCAGTGCATGAACATTTAAACAGCTTTCCAATCTCCAGAATGACATGAAAGTGTCATTCTGGCTTTCTTGTCTCGTTTTATTCAACAGGTGTATTAACTGTTCATACAACTGCAGGAAAAAAAGCCCTTAAGACATTTCCTAAATCTGTACCTAAAGTGCATTTTCTTTATCGTTTAATAGCTATCATATACACATAAAACTGTATAATTAAAAGAAGGCTTTTCATAAAACTGCAACCAAAGTGTTTTTTCTTTTTTTACTTATGCATGACAAAGTGTTAGAAATTGAGTTTTATGTCAATGTTTTTAAAACCTTTTATTTCTTTAAAAGGGCGTTTTAGTCATTTTATTATTTCAGTCAAATATAATCTTCATTTAGGAACCCCAAGGCAGAACATACAGTGATGTGAGATGTCATTGCAGAAAATGCAGCATGTCTGCAGAAAGAACGGGACACATGCAGGAACTGTGAGCGCTTTAACTTGTAGTGCTGCTCCACATTAGAAAGTTCTCTTCAAACAGAGCTGTGCTCTGGCTGCACTGTGTCAATTTTCCTTAACACAGTGCATCCAGGGCAAAGTGCTGTTTGAAGTGAGCAGTCCAATATGCAGTAGCGCTGCAAAGCAGCAGCGCATTGCTTGTTGATTGGCTCTCAGATATTTCCCAGTCTGTTTATTCTAAATGAAAGAGCACTGCATCCTTTTTATTTCTACATTTCTATGTTAGACCAAGAGAAAAGGAAACAGAATTATTAAAGAGACATTTTAAAATTTCTTTTTTTGTATGCAGCTAATTTGCAATGCAATTTTTAACTACTGCACTATATATAAAAATCATTCAAAATTACTTTATTCTTCAGTTAACCAACACATTGGAATTGAACTGGTGCCTTAGTGTAACTGTCTAATTTAAAATTGAATTTTATTTAAAAATGACCTGCAGAAAATTTTTCACTAAAATAAATCTCATCGCAGAAAGTAAAGAAAAGTTCTGCCTCTGGGTTTAGGAATTACATACAAAATTTAAACTATCTTAAAAGTCTCAACATCCAGGGTCATCATAATGTGACACGTTTCGTGCTAGATCAGCACTTAGTCGTATGAAACTGACTTATTTAGCAATTTAAAAATGGGTTCCAAGTTCCAACCAGTCACCTTCTATACAGAATTCTGGCGAATTACCTACATGTTATTAGTCACATAATAGGTTGGTAAAACCACAACTTATCTTAAAACACTAAATCGATTTAACCCCTTAACGACAGCTGATGTAACCTGTACGTTGGCTGTGTTTTTCAATTGAAGGGGTGAAATAATGTTGCTCTTGCTGCCAATGGTGGGACCACGCTATATCTTGATGCCTCCAAGAGTTTTTTCAAATAAAGATATCAAGAGAACAAAACAATAGGAGTAAATTAGAAATTTTCCTTAATATCATGCTCTATCTGAATCATGTAAGAAAAAATTGTGTTTCATATCCCTTTAAGGGAAACTTGCACATTGCAGACAGAGCACAGCTTTGTTTGAAGAGAACAGCCTGATGTGGGGCTGCTCTGCAAAGCGAGAGCGCCAAAGGTTATTGCCTGCAGACATGCTGCAATGACCTCTCAGATCACAGCATGTTCTGCCTGGGAGGTACTTCATATTACCACTCAGCTGGCAAAACTTTTTGCTTGAGACCTCCATTGAGCATCAGACTCTGTTGTACATTACTTTGGCCATGTTTTTAACAAGCATAACGTTCAATAATTGTTACTTTTTAGGAGACACAATAACCTACTAAGTTGTAAGCGTATCTGCGTGTCACTTAAAGACTTTATCACATTTTCCAGTTTCTAAAATTTACGGTTCCAAGTTCACTAATGTGTGCTTGCACCGCAAAGCCTCAGAAGTTGCTAATGCAGCTTGGTAAATTTTCACTCAATGTTTTGGTTTCCATATACCCACTTTTGCATTCTATCTTTCCTAAAGTCATGTTATTTGTATTTTAAAAATTAAATGGACTTAAATTGTTTTCACTCAGCTCACTACTTAACTTTTTAACGCCGTTATGACAGAATAGAACGTCATAGCCAACGGCTGTCCTGAAGCCTACTGATCGCGGTCTGGAGGACGTTCCTAGGGTTATAGGGACGCCCCCCAGACGCGATCCAATAATTGAAATCTCACGATCGTGTGATTTCAATTTGTCTACATCGGAACAGTTGTTCCGATGTAGACACTTTAACCCCGGCAGGAAAGGGTTAATAATGCTCCCATTTGCCTATTGTTTACTTGTATTTTCCCTCCCCTGTGTACAGTAATGTCAGAGCCCCTAGAGGTGCAGAACAAATGAAGAACACAAATCAAGAGCGAGCACAGGATCCTGTTAGCTAGTCATGACAATTTATTTGTACTCCTTGCAGTAATCGCCCAGCCACATTCCAGTTCTTGGAATCTTCACTGCTCTCTTAAAGGGACACTTTCACTATCATTTTCTACCCTTCAATGTGTTCCCAATGGTCTATTTCTTCTGTTATGTGTGATCAGTCCACGGGTCATCATTACTTCTGGGATATAACTCCTCCCCAACAGGAAATGCAAGAGGATTCACCCAGCAGAGCTGCATATAGCTCCTCCCCCCTACGTCAGTCCCAGTCATTCTCTTGCACCCAACGACTAGATAGGATGTGTGAGAGGACTATGGTGATTATACTTAGTTTTTATGACTTCAATCAAAAGTTTGTTATTTTAAAATAGCACCGGAGCGTGTTATTACTTCTCTGGCAGAGTTTGAGGAAGAATCTGACAGAGATTTTTTACTATGATTTTAACCGGAGTCGTTAAGATCATATTGCTGTTCTCGACCATCTGAGGGAGGTAAAGGCTTCAGATCAGGGGACAGCGGGCAGATGAATCTGCATTGAGGTATGTGGCAGTTTTTATTTTCTGAATGGAATTGATGAGAAAAGCCTGCCATACCGTTAAAATGACATGTATGTATACACTTCAGTATTCTGGGGATGGTATTTCACCGGAAATACTGTGTTAAAGGTCACTAATCCTTTTAATAACTATTCTCATGTTAAACGTTTTTGCTGGAATGTAGAATCGTTTACATTGCTGAGGTACTGTGTGAATAAATATTTGGGCATTATTTTCCACTTGGCAGTTTTTTGCTTTAATTGTGACAGTTTCGTTTCTCTTCACTGCTGTGTGGGAGAGGGAGGGGCCGTTTTTGGCGCTCTTTGCTACGCATCAAAAATTCCAGTCAGCTACTTTTATATTTCCTGCATGATCCGGTTCATCTCTGACAGATCTCAGGGGTCTTCAAACTTCTTTGAAGGGAGGTAAATTCTCTCAGCAGAGCTGTGAGAATTCTTATAGTGACTGTGAATAAAAAACGTTGTTTTGTTTTCTTATGTACAAATTTAATTAGTGTTGTTTTTTACTAATGGGAACAAACCTTTGCTAAAAGTTGTGTTGTTTTAAAGTTTGATGCTATAACTGTTTTTCAGTTCATTATTTCAACTGTCATTTAATCGTTAGTACCTCTTTGAGGCACAGTGTGTTTTTTTGCTAAAAAAGATTATAACCAAGTTGTAAGTTTTTTTGCTAGTGTGTTAAACATGTCTGACTCAGAGGAAGATATCTGTGTCATTTGTTCCAATGCCAAGGTGGAGCCCAATAGAAATTTATGTACTAACTGTATTGATGCTACTTTAAATAAAAGTCAATCTGTACAATGTGAACAAATTTCACCAAACAGCGAGGGGAGAGTTATGCCGACTAACTCGCCTCACGCGACAGTACCTGCATCTCCCGCCCGGGAGGTGCGTGATATTTTGGCGCCTAGTACATCTGGGCGGCCATTACAGATAACATTACAAGATATGGCTACTGTTATGACTGAAGTTTTGTCTAAATTACCAGAACTAAGAGGCAAGCGTGATCACTCTGGGGTGAGAACAGAGTGCGCTGACAATGCTAGGGCCATGTCTGATACTGCGTCACAGCTCGCAGAGCATGAGGACGGAGAGCTTCATTCTGTGGGTGACGGTTCTGATCCAAACAGATTGGACTCAGATATTTCAAATTTTAAATTTAAATTGGAGAACCTCCGTGTACTACTAGGGGAGGTCTTAGCAGCTCTCAACGATTGTAACACCGTTGCAATACCAGAGAAACTGTGTAGGTTGGATAAATACTTTGCGGTACCGGCGAGTACTGACGTTTTTCCTATACCTAAGAGACTAACTGAAATTGTTACTAAGGAGTGGGATAGACCCGGTGTGCCGTTCTCACCCCCTCCAATATTTAGAAAGATGTTTCCAATAGACGCCACCACTCGGGACTTATGGCAAACGGTCCCCAAGGTGGAGGGAGCAGTTTCTACTTTAGCTAGGCGTACCACTATCCCGGTGGAGGATAGCTGTGCTTTCTCAGATCCAATGGATAAAAAATTAGAGGGTTACCTTAAGAAAATGTTTGTTCAACAAGGTTTTATATTACAACCCCTTGCATGTATCGCGCCGATTACGGCTGCGGCAGCATTTTGGATTGAGTCGCTTGAAGAGAACCTTAGTTCCTCTACGCTAGACGACATTACGGACAGGCTTAGAGTCCTTAAACTAGCTAATTCTTTCACTTCGGAGGCCGTAGTACATTTAACCAAACTTACGGCTAAGAACTCAGGATTCGCCATACAGGCACGCAGGGCACTGTGGCTAAAATCCTGGTCAGCTGATGTTACTTCTAAGTCCAAATTACTTAATATACCTTTCAAGGGGCAGTCCTTATTCGGGCCCGGTTTGAAAGAAATTATCGCTGACATTACGGGAGGTAAGGGCCACGCCCTACCTCAAGACAAGGCCAAAGCTAAGGCTAGACAGTCTAATTTTCGTCCCTTTCGGAATTTCAAAACAGGAGCAGCATCAACCTCCACTGCACCAAAACAGGAAGGAGCTGTTGCTCGTTACAGGCAAGGCTGGAAGCCTAACCAGTCCTGGAACAAAAGCAAGCAGGCCAGGAAACCTGCTGCTGCCCCAAAGACAGCATGAACCGAGAGCCCCCGATCCGGGACCGGATCTAGTAGGGGGCAGACTCTCTCTCTTCGCCCAGGCCTGGGCAAGAGATGTTCAGGATCCCTGGGCACTAGAGATCATATCTCAGGGATACCTTCTAGACTTCAAATTATCTCCCCCAAGAGGGAGATTTCATCTGTCAAGGTTGTCAACAAACCAGATAAAGAAAGAAGCGTTTCTACGCTGCGTACAAGATCTGTTAACAATGGGAGTGATCCATCCGGTTCCGTGGTCGGAACAAGGACAAGGGTTCTACTCAAACCTGTTTGTGGTTCCCAAAAAAGAGGGAACTTTCAGGCCAATCTTAGATTTAAAGACTCTAAACAAATTCCTAAGAGTTCCATCGTTCAAAATGGAAACTATTCGGACAATCTTACCCATGATCCAAGAGGGTCAGTACATGACCACAGTGGATTTAAAGGATGCTTACCTTCACATACCGATCCACAAAGATCATCACCGGTATCTAAGGTTTGCCTTCTTAGACAGGCACTACCAGTTTGTAGCTCTTCCATTCGGATTGGCTACGGCTCCAAGAATCTTCACAAAGGTTCTGGGTGCCCTTCTAGCGGTACTAAGACCGCGAGGGATTTCGGTAGCTCCGTACCTAGACGACATTCTAATACAAGCTTCAAGCTTTCAAACTGCCAAGTCTCATACAGAGTTAGTTCTGGCATTTCTAAGGTCGCATGGATGGAAAGTGAACGAAAAGAAGAGTTCTCTCTTTCCTCTCACAAGAGTTCCATTCTTGGGGACTCTTATAGATTCTGTAGAGATGAAGATTTACCTGACAGAAGACAGGTTAACAAAACTTCAAAATGCATGCCGCGTCCTTCATTCCATTCAACACCCGTCAGTAGCTCAATGCATGGAGGTGATCGGCTTAATGGTAGCGGCAATGGACATAGTACCTTTTGCACGCCTACACCTCAGACCGCTGCAATTATGCATGCTAAGTCAGTGGAATGGGGATTACTCAGATTTGTCCCCTACTCTGAATCTGAATCAAGAGACCAGAAATTCTCTTCTATGGTGGCTTTATCGGCCACACCTGTCCAGGGGGATGCCATTCAGCAGGCCAGACTGGACAATTGTAACAACAGACGCCAGCCTACTAGGTTGGGGCGCTGTCTGGAATTCTCTGAAGGCTCAGGGACTATGGAATCAGGAGGAGAGTCTCCTTCCAATAAACATTCTGGAATTGAGAGCAGTTCTCAATGCCCTTCTGGCTTGGCCCCAGTTAATAACTCGGGGGTTCATCAGGTTTCAGTCGGACAACATCACGACTGTAGCTTACATCAACCATCAGGGAGGGACAAGAAGCTCCCTAGCAATGATGGAAGTATCAAAGATAATTCGCTGGGCAGAGTCTCACTCTTGCCACCTGTCAGCAATCCACATCCCGGGAGTGGAGAACTGGGAGGCGGATTTCTTGAGTCGCCAGACTCTTCATCCGGGGGAGTGGGAACTTCATCCGGAGGTCTTTGCCCAAATACTTCGACGTTGGGGCAAACCAGAGTTAGATCTCATGGCGTCTCGCCAGAACGCCAAACTTCCTCGCTACGGGTCCAGATCCAGGGATCCGGGAGCAGTTCTGATAGATGCTTTGACAGCACCTTGGAACTTCAGGATGGCTTATGTGTTTCCACCCTTCCCGCTGCTTCCTCGATTGATTGCCAAAATCAAACAGGAGAGAGCATCAGTAATTCTAATAGCACCTGCTTGGCCACGCAGGACTTGGTATGCAGATCTAGTGGACATGTCATCCTGTCCGCCTTGGTCTCTACCTCTAAGACAGGACCTTCTGATACAGGGTCCATTCAAACATCAAAATCTAACTTCTCTGAAGCTGACTGCTTGGAAATTGAACGCTTGATTTTATCAAAACGTGGTTTTTCTGAGTCGGTTATTGATACCCTGATTCAGGCTAGGAAGCCTGTTACCAGAAGGATTTACCATAAAATATGGCGGAAATACCTATACTGGTGCGAATCCAAAGGTTACTCCTGGAGTAAGGTTAGGATCGCTAGGATATTGTCTTTTCTACAAGAAGGTTTAGAAAAGGGTTTATCAGCTAGTTCATTAAAGGGACAGATTTCAGCTCTGTCCATCTTGTTACACAGACGTCTGTCAGAAAATCCAGACGTCCAGTCCTTTTGTCAGGCTTTAGCTAGGATCAAGCCTGTGTTTAAAGCTGTTGCTCCACCATGGAGTTTAAACTTAGTTCTTAACGTTTTACAGGGTGTTCCGTTTGAACCCCTTCATTCCATTGATATAAAAATGTTATCTTGGAAAGTTCTGTTTTTAATGGCTATTTCCTCGGCTCGAAGAGTCTCTGAGTTATCAGCCTTACATTGTGATTCCCCTTATCTGATTTTTCACTCAGACAAGGTAGTTCTGCGTACTAAACCTGGGTTCTTACCTAAGGTAGTCACTAACAGGAACATCAATCAAGAGATTGTTGTCCCATCCTTGTGTCCAAATCCTTCTTCAAAGAAGGAACGTCTTTTACACAATCTGGATGTAGTTCGTGCCCTCAAGTTCTACTTGCAGGCAACTAAAGATTTTCGCCAAACTTCTTCCTTGTTTGTCGTTTACTCTGGACAGAGGAGAGGTCAAAAAGCTTCTGCTACCTCTCTCTCTTTTTGGCTTCGTAGCATAATACGTTTAGCCTATGAGACTGCTGGACAGCAGCCTCCTGAAAGAATTACAGCTCACTCCACTAGAGCTGTGGCTTCCACTTGGGCCTTTAAGAATGAGGCCTCTGTTGAACAGATTTGCAAGGCTGCTACTTGGTCTTCGCTTCATACTTTTTCCAAATTTTACAAATTTGACACTTTTGCTTCTTCGGAGGCTATTTTTGGGAGAAAGGTTCTTCAGGCAGTGGTTCCTTCTGTATAATGAGCCTGCCTATCCCTCCCGTCATCCGTGTACTTTTGCTTTGGTATTGGTATCCCAGAAGTAATGATGACCCGTGGACTGATCACACATAACAGAAGAAAACATAATTTATGCTTACCTGATAAATTCCTTTCTTCTGTTGTGTGATCAGTCCACGGCCCGCCCTGTTTTAAGGCAGGTAAATATCTTTTAAATTATACTCCAGTCACCACTTCACCCTTGGTTACTCCTTCTCGTTGATTCTTGGTCGAATGACTGGGACTGACGTAGGGGGGAGGAGCTATATGCAGCTCTGCTGGGTGAATCCTCTTGCATTTCCTGTTGGGGAGGAGTTATATCCCAGAAGTAATGATGACCCGTGGACTGATCACACAACAGAAGAAAGGAATTTATCAGGTAAGCATAAATTATGTTTTTACCTTTTATTTTTTTCCAACATCTATTTACATTTTTGTTATTTAAGATAGCTGCTTTTAGCCATGGAATCCACAACTTACACTAAAAATATGAATAACAAATTTATTCTCTGTGGGGGGAAAAAAAACAACAAAAACAAAAAACAGTAGACAATAGCACTAATCTCTCAGTGGGTGGCAGGTGTGAAAGAGAGATTTTGTGTCTGAAATAGCTGTTATTTCAATACCTAATTATATTTAGATACAGATAACATTAACAGATCTGCTTTACTTGAAGGCTCAGACCATTTTTATGGGCATGTCTTGATAAAAACAGTTAAAGGGCCACTGTAAGTAAATATTTTCTATGCCTGTTACTAACTAACTACCCCAAATACGCTTTTTATCAATAGCATTTCATTAACATATCTCTACCGTATGTCAGAAATCTTGTCTGCAAATTTAATTGTTTTCCAAACCCACTCTGTGGGTATCCTTTGCTCTGTACCAATCCGTTTACAATACCTAGGTTTCAAAATGGCGCTTTAAACACAAAGTTATTGATTTAAGTATTTTGAACATGCAGTGCTGAAAATAGTGGGCAGGATAACGTGACATCATCGGCGAATAAAAGATATAACTTTTAGAACGTTATGAAACTTCGTTTTGGAGAAAATATAGGTCAGTAGGTTTTAATTAATGTTCATTAACTTTAATATGTTAGTTGTTTAGATTAAAAATGATAACAGAAAGTAATCCTTTAATGGTTTTTAATAAACAAAGCCAGCTATTTTATATACAAAAAATAAACCTGAAGAAATAATTTCCCATAATTTATTACTCCGTCATAGGTATAACAAGTCATTTGGAATACATTAAGGCAGGGCTCGACAAACCCAGGAGCTAGGGAGCCCCTGGATCCTAACTTTTTTAATTATTCTCCATATACATACATATTTTATAGTTCAGTGTCCCTTTTAAACTTTAATTGAACTAACCAATCAGTGAACTACAAGCTGGAACTCCCTTTTTACAAACGGCTAAAGGGAAAGTGGTAAAAAGGAATCCTGTATAATTGTGTAGGAGTTTGAGAGAGGCAAAGTAGAATTTAGTGTTAGTATTTTTGTTTTGGGCTTTTTTTTTTTTTTTTTTTTTTTAGGAAGTTTTAAGGATAGGCATAACTGATTTTTTATTTTTTTTTCTCTTTTAGAATTTTAGCGTTTGTTATTTTGTGTAACTTAGGGGGAGGTTAGCTGTTAGTGTAGGGGTAGTTTGCGTTGGGGGGGGTTGTGGTGGGTTAGGAGGTTTCTTTCGGTGGGGGGTTGTGGTGGATTAGGGGTTTATAGGTTAGGGGGTTTCTGGGCTACTGGTGGTTTAGCGGTTAAGTAGTGTAGGGTTAGTTTCTGGTGGTGGGTTATGTCAGATTAGGTGTACATAGGTTTATTTATTAGACTTGGTGTTCTATATTACAAAGGGATCCTTTACTTTAGATCTCTAATGCCGGTGGCGATGCTGGTTTGAATATATTTCCACCCATTAAGTTGTTTGGTAAAACGCCTCTTGCCGATGCTGCCTGTTGATGATAATGTTGGCATATTTTGCCAACATTGTGAAGGATCTCTTTGGAATATATTGCCGCACCTCAGGACTTTCGCTTAAAGGAATATAAAACTTGACATTTTAGACACATCACATCTTTCATTATTGCAAGTGAAACATTATTGCAATATACATACATTGTTTATTTTGCAGTCGTTTTGTAAAATACATCTAAAAAATGTTTCACTTTCACTCATGAGGGAGGCTTGGGTTAATACTTTAAGGCAATTTATTCAAGCTTTATGTTTACTTTTCCCTCCCTCTCTCCCTAAGCTTCTATGGTGTCTCATGCTTTTAAAAGGTGGCTTATCAGTTTTGCATCAACAATCATGATAGGCAATTCATTCTTAGCTATAGTATACAAGTTGAATCAGTGCAGGCTACCCCATTCGGCACATGTGCAAATAGTTTGTGCTATTTCTGAATATTAGTTTGTAACTGGTTAGCAAGGGTTCTTTTGTTCTGGGGGACAAGGAAATTGGTGAAAATATTAGTTATTTTTAGCGTGCACTAAAGACATGGGTCTAATATGCAAGGTGACAGTCATGAGACAAAGATAGAGGGCCCTGCCAAGAGTTTCACTGTTGTAAATCATCTCTCATGAAAGTGATCTACAAAGCAGCTAGACTCATAGGCTTACATGCTAAGGGGGTTCAGGGGGATAGTTAAAGGAGGAGAGGAACTAAAATAGGAAAATGTAAGTGTATAATATATGTATCCCTAAAAAGTAGAGTCTTTAAGGAGTGCTTGAAGTTTGAAAACTAGGGGAGAGTCCTGTAGAGCGAGGCAGAGAGTTCCACAAAATAGGGGCTGTTCTGGAGAAGTCTTGTAGACAGGAATGTGAGGAGGTAGCAAGAGAGGAGAGAAGGGAACGGGATGGCGAGTATCTGGAGACTAGGTCGGAGAGAGAGTGTAAAGCAGTGTTGTTCAAAAACTATTCAAAAACTAAAAAGAAAGTGTTAATGAGGCACTGCAGTATAAATTTGCAGGTACAGTAATTAAAGTACATATTATATTTTGTCTCTATCCCAACTTGTTTTATGTCCTTTTAATTTAAAACTTTCCAGAAGTTTTGAAGCGAGGGGGGGGGGGTAGGGAAATAGAGTGGTAGTTGGATGGCTATAATGGATCAAGAATTTTTTTTTTTTTTGAGGATAGGTGTAATTAGTGCATGTTTAAGGGATGAGGGAAATATACCAGTGCTGAGGGAGAGATTAAAAATGTGTGAGGATAGGAGTAAGAGTGGGAGAGAGGGAAAACAATATACTCATTTGACAAAATAAAGCTTCCAGTTTTCATTGCAAAATAATTCTTATATATGAAGGATTATAATCATGTAGTTTATAATTTGTGTTTATTGTCCTTTTAACCATTTTAATGACGACATGGCGTTCTATTCCGTCCTAACTGCGCCTGGCTTTAGAACCGTTGGGACGGAATCAAACCTTCTAGCTGTTTGGCTGTCCTAAGCCAACAGCGCTTGCATGATGTGATTGCGGTCTGGAGGGCGTGTTTAGCATCATATGGATGCCCCCCTGACTCGATCCCATCATTGAAATCTCGCGATCTTGTGCACGATTGCGGGATTTTAATTTGTTTACATCAAAACCGCTGTTCTGATGTAGACAAATTAACCCTGTCATCAAAGGGTTAAATGTGTCGGAATGTAGTAATTTCTGCTCTCCCATGAACCAATTGCATATCATCCCTGGTAACTGACTAGTGGTTGCTTAGTAGGCGTGGTCATCATATCCGTAATATAGAAACTACTGTGTTTTCTTTATTCAAGTGGAATGTGAAACAAATGAAAAAGAAAAATCACCTTGTGGAATTTTTTGCATTTTTAAATATTGTACTTTAAAAACAAAAAGGTGGATTGTCCTAAGTCCCGCCAATATACTAAAACCTGTCCCGAGTTTTCTTCTGGCTACACTACTACGTCACAACACATATTGGGAGTGTTATCTGTTCTTTGGATGCTTACAATAGCAGTAGCTAGATCTGATGATTAGTAATAAGGTAGACCTCCAACCCGCCGCTGGAAGCATGCCTCTAATGAATTATCAAGCAGTGCAGGCAGCTGAGGGAAGAGCCTTTACTTTTTGAAATATGGCAATGGATATGTGGAACACTGTGGGTGGCAGTTATATACACACCAGTGGGATAATGTGAGGGGGGTGCAGTACTTGTCGGCAGGGATGGAGAAAATATAAAATAAATCAAAACCCTATCTGCCAGAACCCTTGATCTACAATATCAAGGGGTTGGGTGATACAAATTCCACAACCCTAATATGATGCACACTGCCTGAAGGTGTAGCAGTCACCTCTACACATTATTCCTTCAAATAAAATGTCAGAGTACTTTGCTTGACCTAATTTCTAAAATAACATGAGTATGACAATATAGTAGGTAGTAATACCTTTTGTTGGATAACAATACATTAAAAAAATAGTCCCATAAAAGATACTGCATTAGAGGTACAGTGTGCTGTAAAATTGTTTTTCCCTTAAAAGGACAGTAAACACCTTTGTATCTACAAGACATTTCTGTTGTCTTGAAGTTGAATAGCATATCAGCCAAATCTAAACCATTAAAAAAAAAAAAAAATATATAAATTTTTGCTGCTATTGTTTTTCAGTACTGACTCACCCACCACTTCTTATTTGGAGGTGCCAATCTGGTCTTAAGCCTGCAGACAACAAGGCTAGTCACAATTATTACGTTTGAATAAATTACTTCCTTAAAGCCAATTAGTGAAATATATGTAGCAGGGTTAACATTGAGAAATCTGCTGTATGTGTGATGGATAGGGGTGTATCCCTACCTTAACGCTACCTGACAGCATGTGACAGAATGGTTAATCAACCCCAGGCTGTAGCCACCTGTCTCTCAAAAGGGGTCAACTATCCCTACCAGGCCCGCAACATTCCGCTTTACCAGAGGCAGGGCTAAACGCCAGCCTTTGCTTCCAATTTGCCACACACAGGACTATTTGTCCAGCTGTGATCATGGGGAGAGTGCAGGCATGAAGAGTTTAACAGTACAGGGTTTCCAGCTACAGTATCCCAATTCCTTACCAGGGCCTAAAAGTCCCCCACATTAACCCCAGGGATGTGGAATTCCTATAGCCCAATGCCCGGGACATGCAGTTTTGTGTGCCGGACATATGGTTTCTTATTACATTTAGTCCTGCTGCGGGCAAGCAGACAGCAGCAGGGCTAATGCTTCTTTTTTTTTTTTTTCCTTTTTCATAGCACGCAGCCGTTTCAGCGCATGTCTCGCGTCTCAGCTGTTACTATGGGAGGCTCAGCTTGGTCTCTGCTTTAGTACTGCCATACTTTTAATGACAACTAATGCAGCAAATGATGCAGGCACATAGCAACATGACTTTTTTTTTTTGTAATAAATTTATAAAGTTTGCCATGTCCCTGCATAGGTTACACACACACATATCTAAAAAAATAAAATATTTTTTATTTAACCTCGCCTCCTAGCCTTTCACGGTTTGCAAAGCTTACTCCTGAATTTAAGAAGTTAAAGGAACACTCTACTCCAGAATGTTATTACCCATTCCCCAGATTTACATAACCAACCGTTATATCATCTAGTCTAGTGTAACCAAGCATTTCAATGCATATAAATAGCCTCATGAGGTTGTCTCCGTTAAGTTTAGTTTTTGTAAAGTAAGCTACAATTCTCATTTGGAAATCTGTTTAATCTCACTACCTACTTGCATTTGTTGATTAAGTATTGTTAGGTCTGTCTCCTTATCAATAAAAACCTTATTTACATAGTTTTGATTTAAATTATTTTGCAAATCAGGACAAGTAGATTGGGCTCCCGCTTTAGTCCCTTGGACAAGTAGTTTTTTTTTTTTTTTAAATTTCCACACCACTGAACCCCCAAATCCAATCTACACCACCCCAAAAATCAATGTTCACAAATATCCACTTCTGCTGCCAGCTTTCCACAGACAGCTACGTGACAAGCTGTGACAAGTGTGGGCAAGAAGATGTTAACTTTACAGGGTCTCCAGCTGCCTTATTCCAAATCCTTACCAGGGCATGGCCAACTTAAATCACCCAAAATTCTGCCTACACTTCCCCAAACATGAACATTTGCTACCACCACCCAAAAGCTTCTTACTCAGGACTTTTTGGGCTACCCCTAAGTTTAAGTTGCATTAAAGAAAAACTAATGATATTAAAATAATTTTGGTAACGTTTCTAGAGCACAAAGACAGCTGATAAAATTTAATCTGAAATAAAAAAAAAAAAAAGGTTTACAGTGCATACAAAAAAATGAAAAAGAAATGCATGAAATTAGATGGTATATAAAAAGCCAAATAAACAAGACAATAGGCACACACAATATAGCAAAACAGTTACAAAAAATAAAAAAGGTGAGCGACTCCAAAATATCCTTTCAGATGATCTCTCCCCATATATAAAATAGACTCAAATACAAACGCTGCATCACTAAAACACGCAGTTATAAGTGGAGTAGTGATAAAAACCACAAAAGAAATAGACCCACTGCTGAGCCTGCGAGTTTGTGTCAAATAGACCATGGTGGGAAACCTTAACCCCGCTGCTGCCGGTCTCAAAAATCATACTAGCGGGAGAGGATAGACAGACAAATCTGTAATCCCTGTTGCAATGCAGTCTGTTAAACGCGTGTTATAACAGACCACAACTCAGGATAACCCACATGAGTGTCACTGTAGTGAATTACATAATACAGAATAGAACGCAAAGCCAATCTCCTGGCCTTCCCAGATAGTTGCTGATAATCCCATGAGAGAAAATCCAGTAACCCCTTACGTGTCCCAAGAAGTAATAGCTGAGCATCCCATAAAGTATAAGAGGCTGTGTATCAGCCGCAACGGAATTACCCCTATTAGAGTGAGGTACAGTTAGTCCCCGCGCAATAGCTTCCCTCTGAGTCTTAATGATGGTTTCAATTGACCGTAATAGAGGATAACCGTGTACCTTCCAACAGAGTGCACCGGCTCCTAATGGCTAAGTAAGAGAATCCAGAGTAGTCAAAATAAACCTCTAACATAGGGCGCAATATTGCATGACATAATGCAGGAGATCCCGCACTGCTGTCAGCTTAAACCCTGTTAGGCAAATCTCTCTCCGGGCTGTACTACCTGACAAAAGTAGAATGATTGAAGAACTCCATTCATATAACCCCTATCTGACAGGGTATAGGTCTGCAAATACGGCTCTGCTGTTCAAGGGCTAAACTGAGCACTACGGATGCAACCGTTAAATATCGCTATCCACATCAGTGCCCTAATGGTGAATCGTACATGAGGCCATGATAAATCGCTGCTTACAATATACCCAAATTCAGAGGTGTCCTAGTTGAAATACATCCTCTCTTACAGAGAGTTGCACAGAAAAATGCCTGCTTATACCAGCGTTCTTTACACTGTGATGCTTGTTATGCTGCTCTCAGTGGACTGATATACCCAGACTGGGATATAGCTAAAATCCTAGACCCCTCCTTTATTTTAGGGTAATGGAGGTGACAGCAGTCACTTATGACCCCTCTATCCCTGATGGCAGTAACAGCATACCTGCCAAGTGAAGGGAATAAGTAATAAAAAAAAAAAAAAGACTTGCCGTCCAGGGTCTCAATTGTGGAGCAGACACAGAACATCCCAGTTTGTCAGCTTCATCTACCTGACAGGATCCTGGGTAGAAAAGAAAGAACAGAGTAACTAACTCTGGCGTTCTGTAAAGGGGTAGCAAAGTGTTAAAAGTAAAGCAAAGGACTTCCTCGCCGCCTTTTTATCTGCTAAAAGCCACCACTACTCTTACTCAAGAGATTGAAATGGACACAGGTAGACCCCAATCCTTGCTTGCAGGGAAAAGTACCCATAAAAGGATTAAATATCTTCAGACACCTACTTCGCACAACCTCCATTGACAGAGGCAAAGAGAATTACTGGGGATTATGGGTAAGGGAAGTTACACTTAAAGGGACTCTTAACCAAATTTTTTTCTTTTTTGATTCAGAGCATGCAACTTTCTAATTTACTCCTATTAGAAAATGTTCTTCATTCTCTTGGTATCTTTATTTGACAAGTAAGAATGTAAGTTTAGATGCCGGCCAATTTTGGTGAACAACCTGGGTTGTTCTTGCTAATTGGTGGATAAATTCATCAACCAATAAACAAGTGCTGTCTAAGGTTCTGGACTTTCTTTTTCAAATAAAGATAGCAAGAGAACGAAGAAAAAATTTAATAGGAGTAAATTAGAAAGTTGCTTAAAATTGCATGCTCTATCTGAATCATGAAAGAAAAATTTTGGGTTCAGTGTCCCTTTAACAGCTTTTATGGGGTGCTCTTTGCTGCCTCCTCCTAGCCAGGAGTTGAATATCCCACTAGTAATTTGAATGATGTCATGGACTCTCCATGTCATAGGAAAGAAAGGAGGATTACAGGACACAGCTGGAGCACAGAAACCTTTCTGGCATGGGGGGGGGGAATAACGGTTGAGAGAGAGAACCTTGCATGATTTTTTTTTTTTTTTTTTTTATATATTTTTAATTAGCTTCTAAGGAGTTAATTCATAAAGCTCAGAACTGCAGAGGTAACCCCTTAGAAGCTAATTGAAAAAACTGAAAAAAAATCATGCCTTTGCATTATTCATTTCTCCATATACAAATACCACTGTCTGACTCCTAAAAGTTTTACTGGCTCCTAAATATATTCCTACTTTTGAAACCGATTTGTCAGGCCCTGGCCTAGATACCATGGGGGATGACTTGATGTGTGAGGACTGACTCCAGACTCATTCATTCACTACATTGTAATATGAAATATGGTTAAAACTCTTTACAGAACACATTATAGCTATCCATAATTGCATATTTTAGGTTCTGGCAAAATCAGAGATCCAATAAGTCCAAACAAGCCTGGGTAAGTATAAGTGCCAAGAGCCTACCTGGAAATGCCAGCCACTTAAACTGGGGAGTTTTGTGTCTATGGGTTTGTAATAAAGTCATGAAAAAATGTAGAGCTGCAACAACTAATTGATATAATCTATTATGAAAATAGTTGTCAAATCTCATTAGTTGGTTTGCACATCGCACCAGCTGCTTCACTCCAATGACCTCTTGCACATGGTATTGTGTTTTATGGTTATGCCCTTAGCCTAAAGGACGCATACAGACGATTACTTTTTCAGGAAAGTATAACTTTATTTTAAAGGTTACAGCTACTCCTGGTTTATGTGCAACCTATAAATTAGGAGTCATCATTTGGATTGTTTATACTAAATCAGGTGATATGGGACTATGCTTTGCATGATATAGTGCAGAGCTTGTTACATACACCTAGCCCTAGATTGATGGGAGTTATTTAAATTGATGTGCACTGTTAGTTGATTACATGCTGTTGGGGATTGTATGTACTATATAGGTAAAATGTGTGAGGCTTTGTCTTGTTGTTGATATATAGTTCTTAGCGCTTTTTACTTTTTTTTTTTTTTTTAATATTTTTAATTAATTGTAATATGTACCAGATTTAACCTCTAAGTATATATCTTATTTTAAGAGCAGACTAGATATTTTTCTCTAACCTTATAAGCTGGTTTTCTTCTATAAGGTACGACGAGTCCACGGATTCATCCTTTACTTATGGGATATTTTCCTCCTGCTAACAGGAAGTGGCAAAGAGCACCACAGCAGAGCTGTCTATATAGCTCCTCCCTTAACTCCACCCCCCAGTCATTCTCTTTGCCTACTCTAAGTACTAGGAAGGGTAAAGTGAAAGAGGTGATAAAATGTTAGTTTTTATTTTCTTCACGCAAGACTTTTTTTTTTTTTTATTTTAAATGGTACCGGTATGTACTATTTACTCTCAGGCAGCAGATGGATGAAGACTTCTCGTTGGAGGCTGATGATCTTAGCATTTGTCACTAAGATCCAGAGCAGTTCCCACAGAATGGCTGAGGAGTACAAGAAACTTCAGTGTGAGGAACGTTTTCATTCTATAAGCAGTGAGGTATGTTTAGTCATTTTTTTTTTCTGGAGAGACTGTGTTTTCTCCAACATAGGTGTGTCCGGTCCACGGCGTCATCCTTACTTGTGGGATATTCTCTTCCCCAACAGGAAATGGCAAAGAGCCCAGCAAAGCTGGTCACATGATCCCTCCTAGGCTCCGCCTACCCCAGTCATTCTCTTTGCCGTTGTACAGGCAACATCTCCACGGAGATGGCTTAGAGTTTTTTAGTGTTTAACTGTAGTTTTTATTATTCAATCAAGAGTTTGTTATTTTGAAATAGTGCTGGTATGTACTATTTACTCAGAAACAGAAAAGAGATGAAGAATTCTGTTTGTATGAGGAAAATGATTTTAGCAACCGTCACTAAAATCCATGGCTGTTCCACACAGGACTGTTGAGAGCAATTAACTTCAGTTGGGGGAACAGTGTGCAGTCTCTTGCTGCTTGAGGTATGACACATTCTAACAAGACGATGTAATGCTGGAAGCTGTCATTTTCCCTATGGGATCCGGTAAGCCATGTTTATTACGATTGTAAATAAGGGCTTCACAAGGGCTTATTAAGACTGTAGACTTTTTCTGGGCTAAATCGATTCATTATTAACACATATTTAGCCTTGAGGAATCATTTTATCTGGGTATTTTGATATAATAATATCGGCAGGCACTGTATTAGACACCTTATTCTGTAGGGGCTTTCCCAAAGCATAAGCAGAGCCTCATTTTCGCGCCGGTGTTGCGCACTTGTTTTTGAGAGGCATGGCATGCAGTCGCATGTGAGAGGAGCTCTGATACTTAGAAAAGACTTTCTGAAGGCGTCATTTGGTATCGTATTCCCCTTTGGGCTTGGTTGGGTCTCAGCAAAGCAGATACCAGGGACTGTAAAGGGGTTAAAGTTCAAAACGGCTCCGGTTCCGTTATTTTAAGGGTTAAAGCTTCCAAATTTGGTGTGCAATATTTTTAAGGCTTTAAGACACTGTGGTGAAAATTTGGTGAATTTTGAACAATTCCTTCATGTTTTTTCGCAATTGCAGTAATAAAGTGTGTTCAGTTTAAAATTTAAAGTGACAGTAACGGTTTTATTTTAAAACGTTTTTTGTACTTTGTTATCAAGTTTATGCCTGTTTAACATGTCTGAACTACCAGATAGACTGTGTTCTGAATGTGGGGAAGCCAGAATTCCTATTCATTTAAATAAATGTGATTTATGTGATAATGACAATGATGCCCAAGATGATTCCTCAAGTGAGGGGAGTAAGCATGGTACTGCATCATTCCCTCCTTCGTCTACACGAGTCTTGCCCACTCAGGAGGCCCCTAGTACATCTAGCGCGCCAATACTCCTTACTATGCAACAATTAACGGCTGTAATGGATAATTCTGTCAAAAACATTTTAGCCAAAATGAACACTTATCAGCGTAAGCGCGGCTGCTCTGTTTTAGATACTGAAGAGCATGACGACGCTGATAATAATATTTCCGAAGGGCCCCTAACCCAGTCTGATGGGGCCAGGGAGGTTTTGTCTGAGGGAGAAATTACTGATTCAGGGAACATTTCTCAACAGGCTGAACCTGATGTGATTGCATTTAAATTTAAGTTGGAACATCTCCGCATTCTGCTTAAGGAGGTATTATCCACTTTGGATGATTGTGACAAGTTGGTCATCCCAGAGAAACTATGTAAAATGGACAAGTTCCTAGAGGTGCCGGGGCTCCCAGAGGCTTTTCCTATACCCAAGCGGGTGGCGGACATTGTTAATAAGGAATGGGAAAGGCCCGGTATTCCTTTCGTCCCTCCCCCCATATTTAAAAAATTGTTTCCTATGGTCGACCCCAGAAAGGACTTATGGCAGACAGTCCCCAAGGTCGAGGGAGCGGTTTCCACTTTAAACAAACGCACCACTATACCCATAGAGGATAGTTGTGCTTTCAAAGATCCTATGGATAAAAAATTAGAAGGTTTGCTTAAAAAGATGTTTGTTCAGCAAGGTTACCTTCTACAACCAATTTCATGCATTGTCCCTGTCGCTACAGCCGCATGTTTCTGGTTCGATGATCTGATAAAGGCGGTCGATAGTGATTCTCCTCCCTTTGAGGAGATTATGGACAGAATCAATGCTCTCAAATTGGCTAATTCTTTCACCCTAGACGCCACTTTGCAATTGGCTAGGTTAGCGGCTAAGAATTCTGGGTTTGCTATTGTGGCGCGCAGAGCGCTTTGGTTGAAATCTTGGTCGGCTGATGCGTCTTCCAAGAACAAGCTACTTAACATTCCTTTCAAGGGGAAAACGCTGTTTGGTCCTGACTTGAAAGAGATTATCTCTGATATCACTGGGGGTAAGGGCCACGCCCTTCCTCAGGATCGGCCTTTCATGGCAAAAAATAAACCTAATTTTCGTCCCTTTCGTAGAAACAGACCAGCCCAAGGTGCTACGTCCTCTAAGCAAGAGGGTAATACTTCTCTAGCCAAGCCAGCTTGGAGACCAATGCAAGGCTGGAACAAGGGAAAGCAGGCCAAGAAACCTGCCACTGCTACCAAGACAGCATGAAATGTTGGCCCCCGATCCGGGACCGGATCTGGTGGGGGGCAGACTCTCTCTCTTCGCTCAGGCTTGGGCAAGAGATGTTCTGGATCCTTGGGCGCTAGAAATAGTCTCCCAAGGTTACCTTCTGGAATTCAAGGGACTTCCCCCAAGGGGGAGGTTCCACAGGTCTCAGTTGTCTTCAGACCACATAAAAAGACAGGCATTCTTACATTGTGTAGAAGACCTGTTAAAAATGGGAGTGATTCATCCTGTTCCATTAAGAGAACAAGGGATGGGGTTCTACTCCAATCTGTTCATAGTTCCCAAAAAAGAGGGAACGTTCAGACCAATCTTAGATCTCAAGATCTTAGACAAGTTTCTCAAGGTTCCATCGTTCAAGATGGAAACCATTCGAACTATTCTTCCTTCCATCCAGGAAGGTCAATTCTTGACCACGGTGGATTTAAAGGATGCGTATCTACATATTCCTATCCACAAGGAACATCATCGGTTCCTAAGGTTCGCATTCCTGGACAAACATTACCAGTTCGTGGCGCTTCCTTTCGGATTAGCCACTGCTCCAAGGATTTTCACAAAGGTACTAGGGTCCCTTCTAGCTGTGCTAAGACCAAGGGGCATTGCTGTAGTACCTTACTTGGACGACATTCTGATTCAAGCGTCGTCCCTTCCTCAAGCAAAGGCTCACACGGACATTGTCCTGGCCTTTCTCAGATCTGACGGATGGAAAGTGAACGTGGAAAAGAGTTCTCTATCCCCGTCAACAAGGGTTCCCTTCTTGGGAACAATAATAGACTCCTTAGAAATGAGGATTTTTCTGACAGAGGCCAGAAAAACAAAACTTCTAGACTCTTGTCGGATACTTCATTCCGTTCCTCTTCCTTCCATAGCTCAGTGCATGGAAGTGATCGGGTTGATGGTAGCGGCAATGGACATAGTTCCTTTTGCGCGCATTCATCTAAGACCATTACAACTGTGCATGCTCAGTCAGTGGAATGGGGACTATACAGACTTGTCTCCGAAGATACAAGTAAATCAGAGGACCAGAGACTCACTCCGTTGGTGGCTGTCCCTGGACAACCTGTCACAAGGGATGACATTCCGCAGACCAGAGTGGGTCATTGTCACGACCGACGCCAGTCTGATGGGCTGGGGCGCGGTCTGGGGATCCCTGAAAGCTCAGGGTCTTTGGTCTCGGGAAGAATCTCTTCTACCGATAAATATTCTGGAACTGAGAGCGATATTCAATGCTCTCAAGGCTTGGCCTCAGCTAGCGAGGGCCAAGTTCATACGGTTTCAATCAGACAACATGACAACTGTTGCGTACGTCAACCATCAGGGGGGAACAAGGAGTTCCCTAGCGATGGAAGAAGTGACCAAAATCATTCTATGGGCGGAGTCTCACTCCTGCCACCTGTCTGCTATCCACATCCCAGGAGTGGAAAATTGGGAAGCGGATTTTCTGAGTCGTCAGACATTGCATCCGGGGGAGTGGGAACTCCATCCGGAAATCTTTGCCCAAGTCACTCAGCTGTGGGGCATTCCAGACATGGATCTGATGGCCTCTCGTCAGAACTTCAAAGTTCCTTGCTACGGGTCCAGATCCAGGGATCCCAAGGCGGCTCTAGTGGATGCACTAGTAGCACCTTGGACCTTCAAACTAGCTTATGTGTTCCCGCCGTTTCCTCTCATCCCCAGGCTGGTAGCCAGGATCAATCAGGAGAGGGCGTCGGTGATCTTGATAGCTCCTGCGTGGCCACGCAGGACTTGGTATGCAGATCTGGTGAATATGTCATCGGCTCCACCTTGGAAGCTACCTTTGAGACGAGACCTTCTTGTTCAGGGTCCGTTCGAACATCCGAATCTGGTTTCACTCCAGCTGACTGCTTGGAGATTGAACGCTTGATTTTATCGAAGCGTGGGTTCTCAGATTCTGTTATCGATACTCTTGTTCAGGCCAGAAAGCCTGTAACTAGAAAGATTTACCACAAAATTTGGAAAAAATATATCTGTTGGTGTGAATCTAAAGGATTCCCTTGGGACAAGGTTAAGATTCCTAGGATTCTATCCTTCCTTCAAGAAGGATTGGAAAAAGGATTATCTGCTAGTTCCCTGAAGGGACAGATTTCTGCCTTGTCGGTGTTACTTCACAAAAAACTGGCTGCTGTGCCAGATGTTCAAGCCTTTGTTCAGGCTCTGGTTAGAATTAAGCCTGTTTACAAAACTTTGACTCCTCCTTGGAGTCTCAATTTAGTTCTTTCAGTTCTTCAGGGGGTTCCGTTTGAACCCTTGCATTCCGTTGATATTAAGTTATTATCTTGGAAAGTTTTGTTTTTAGTTGCAATTTCTTCTGCCAGAAGAGTTTCAGAATTATCTGCTCTGCAGTGTTCTCCTCCTTATCTGGTGTTCCATGCAGATAAGGTGGTTTTACGTACTAAACCTGGTTTTCTTCCAAAAGTTGTTTCTAACAAAAACATTAACCAGGAGATTTTCGTACCTTCTCTGTGTCCGAAACCAGTTTCAAAGAAGGAACGTTTGTTGCACAATTTGGATGTTGTTCGCGCTCTAAAATTCTATTTAGATGCTACAGAGGATTTTAGACAAACATCTTCCTTGTTTGTTGTTTATTCCGGTAAAAGGAGAGGTCAAAAAGCAACTTCTACCTCTCTCTCTTTTTGGATTAAAAGCATCATCAGATTGGCTTACGAGACTGCCGGACGGCAGCCTCCCGAAAGAATCACAGCTCATTCCACTAGGGCTGTGGCTTCCACATGGGCCTTCAAGAACGAGGCTTCTGTTGATCAGATATGTAGGGCAGCGACTTGGTCTTCACTGCACACTTTTACCAAATTTTACAAGTTTGATACTTTTGCTTCTTCTGAGGCTATTTTTGGGAGAAAGGTTTTGCAAGCCGTGGTGCCTTCCATTTAGGTGACCTGATTTGCTCCCTCCCTTCATCCGTGTCCTAAAGCTTTGGTATTGGTTCCCACAAGTAAGGATGACGCCGTGGACCGGACACACCTATGTTGGAGAAAACAGAATTTATGTTTACCTGATAAATTACTTTCTCCAACGGTGTGTCCGGTCCACGGCCCGCCCTGGTTTTTTTAATCAGGTCTGATAATTTATTTTCTTTAACTACAGTCACCACGGTACCATATGGTTTCTCCTATGCAAATATTCCTCCTTAACGTCGGTCGAATGACTGGGGTAGGCGGAGCCTAGGAGGGATCATGTGACCAGCTTTGCTGGGCTCTTTGCCATTTCCTGTTGGGGAAGAGAATATCCCACAAGTAAGGATGACGCCGTGGACCGGACACACCGTTGGAGAAAGTAATTTATCAGGTAAACATAAATTCTGTTATTTCAGAATTGGCTGACAGTATCCCCATGAGGGAAAGGGTAAGCAGTAATCCTAAAAGATATAGAGGGGTATTACTAAGCTTGCATAAGGGGCTAATAAAAAATGGTTGACAGTCACTGAGTTTGAATGTTTGTGGGCAAATGTTTTTTGAACTGTGAGAGCTAACGTTTTTGGCAATAACGTTTTTTGAGACTTTATTGAGGGTACACTTGGCTTCTGTCTTGGGTTTCAGAACCCACATGGCTAGTTTGAGACCGCTCTGGTGCGGTTCATTTGGGCTGAAAAAACATTGAGTGAGATGGGCGGGGCCTATTTTCGCGCCTCAGTTGTGCAATTGTATTTGCGCAGCAAGCTCCAACTCCGGTGGGCCCTTGTGGTGCAGGGGGTGTTTTTCCGGATTTAGGCCTTATTAACTATCCGGTTTTTCACAGTAAAGGGTTAAGTGTTCCTTTCTTTGTGGGGCAAACTTAGCTGCATAAATTAAATCTTATATCAAAAAATTGAAACGATTGGTGTATTTTAAAGCAGTTTTGCAAAACGTGTATGCTTTTTTTTTTTCTCAAAGGCGCAGTACCGTTTAAGATTGTTATTTTTTCACTAAAGTATTTTCAAGCTTGTTTGTGGTCATTACTAACCTGTTCAACATGTCTGACATTGAGGAAAGCCAATGTTCAATGTGTTTGGAAGCCATTGTGGAACCCCCACTTAAAATGTGTCCTTCATGCACTGAAAGGGCAATAAATTGCAAAGAACATATTTTAGCTAATAAAAGTATGTCGCAGGATGATTCTCAGTCAGAAGGGAATCAGGTTATGCCATCTAATTACTCCCATGTGTCACAAGTGTCACAACCATTAACGCCCGCACAAGCGACGCCAAGTACTTCTAGTGAGTCTAAATCTTTCACCCTGCATGATATGGCCGCAGTTATGAATACTACCCTCACAGAGGTTTTATCTAAGCTACCTGGGTTGCAGGGGAAGCACAGTAGGTCTAGTGTGAGATTAAATGCTGAGCCCTCTGATGCTTTATTAGCCATCTCCGATGTACCCTCACAATGTTCAGAGTTGGGGGTGAGGGATTTGCTGTCTGAGGGAGAGATTTCTGATTCAGGAAAAATGTTCCCTCAGACAGACTCGGGTATGACTGCTTTTAAATTTAAACTAGAACACCTCCGCTTGTTGCTCAGGGAGGTTTTAGCGACTCTGGATGATTGTGACCCTATTGTAGTTCCAGAGAAAATGTGTAAAATGGACAGATATCTAAAGGTTCCTGCCTACAGTAATGTTTTTCCGGTCCCTAAGAGGATTTCAGACATTTTGGCTAAGGAGTGGGATAGACCAGGTATTCCCTTTTCTCCCCCTCCTACTTTTAAGAAAATGTCCCATGCGGGATTCGTGGCAGACGGTCCCTAAGGTGGAGGGATCGATTTCTACCCTGGCTAAGCGTGCAACAATACCTAAAATTAGAGGGTCTCCTAAAGAAAATATTTATTCATCAGGGTTTTCTTCTTCAACCTATAGCGTGCATTGTTCCTGTAACTACTGCAGCTGCTTTTTGGTTTGAGGCACTAGAGGAGGCTCTTCAGGTTGAGACCCCATTAGATGATATTCTGGATAGAATTAGGGCTTTCAAGCTAGCTAATTCTTTTATTACAGATGCCACTTTTCAACTGGCTAAATTAGCGGGAAAGAATTCAGGTTTTGCCATTTTAGCGTGTAGAGCGTTATGGCTTAAGTCCTGGTCTGCTGACATGTCATTAAAATCTAAGCTTTTAGCCATCCCTTTCAAGGGTAAGACCCTATTCGGGCCTGAACTGAAAGAGACCATTTCAGACATTACTGGAGGAAAAGGCCATGCCCTTCCTCAGGATAGGACAAATAAGATGAGGACCAAACAAAATAATTTTCTTACCTTTCGAAACTTCAAAGGTGGTCCCTCTTCCTCCTCCCCTGCTGCAAAGCAGGAGGGGAATTTTGCTCAATCCAAGTCAGTCTGCAAACCTAACCAGACTTGGAATAAAGGTAAACAGGCCAAGAAGCCCGCTGCTGCCACCAAGACAGCATGAAGGGGCAGCCCCCGATCCGGGACCGGATCTCGTAGGGGGCAGACTTTCTCTCTTTGCTCAGGCTTGGGCAAGAGATGTTCAGGACTCCTGGGCTTTAGCAATTGTGACCCAGGGGTATCTTCTAGACTTCAAAGATTCCCCTCCAAGGGGGAGATTCCATCTTTCTCGATTGTCTGTCTGTAAACCAGGCAAAAAGAGAGGCATTCTTACGCTGTGTAGAAGACCTATATACCATGGGAGTAATCTGCCCAGTTCCAAAAACTGAACACGGGCAGGGGTTTTACTCCAATCTGTTTGTGGTTCCCAAAAAAGAGGGAAACTTCAGACCAGTTTTAGATCTCAAGATCCTAAACAAATTCCTCAGAGTCCCATCCTTCAAGATTGAGACCATTCAGACTATTTTACCAATGATCCAGGAGGGTCAATATATGACCACCGTGGATTTAAAGGATGCGTATCTGCACATCCCTATCCACAAAGATCATCAGTTTCTCAGGTTCGCCTTTCTGGACAAGCATTACCAGTTTGTGGCTCTTCCCTTCGGGTTGGTCACAGCTCCCAGAATTTTCACAAAGGTGCTAGGGTCCCTTCTGGCATAGCAGTGGCGCCTTATCTGGACGATATCTTAATTCAGGCGTCAACTTACCAACTAGCCAAATCTCACACGGACATCATGTTGGCTTTTCTAAGATCTCACGGGTGGAAGGTGAACGTAAAGAGTTCACTTGCCCCTCTCACAAGAGTTCCTTTCCTGGGAACGCTGATAGATTCGATAGACATGAAAATTTTTCTGACGGAGGTCAGGAAATCAAAGATTTTAACCACCTGCCGAGCTCTTCATTCCATTCCTCGGCCGTCAGTGGCTTAGTGTATGGAGGTAATTGGACTAATGGTAGCGGCAATGGACATGGTTCCGTTTGCTCGATTGCATCTCAGACCACTGCAACTATGCATGCTCAAACAGTGCAGTCTGGGTGCAGTCTGGATGCAGTCTGGAATTCCCTGAAAGCACAGGGAGTGTGGACTCAGGAGGAGGCTCTCCTCCCGATAAATATTCTAGAACTGAGTGCAATATTCAACGCGTTTCAGGCGTGGCTTCAGCTGGCTTCGGCCAGATTCATAAGATTTCAGTCGGACAATATCACGACTGTAGCATATATCAATCATCAGGTGGAACAAAGAATTCTCTAGCGATGATAGAGGTTACCAAAATTATTCGATGGGCAGAGACTCACTCTTGCCATCTATCCGCAATCTATATCCCAGGAGTGGAGAACTGGGAAGCAGATTTTCTAAATCATCAGACTTTTCATCCGAGGGAGTGGGAACTCCATCCGGAGGTGTTTGCACAATTGATTCATCAATGGGGCACACCAGAATTGGATCTGATGGCGTCTCGCCAGAATGCCAAACTTCCTTGTTACGGGTCCAGATCAAGGGATCCTCAAGCAGTACTGATAGATGCTTTAGCAGTACCTTGGTGGAAACACATAAGCCAGGTTGAACGACCATTTCCTCTCCTCCCTCGTCTGATTGCCAGAATCAAACTGGAGAGAGCTTCTGTGATTTTGATAGCACCTGCGTGGCCACGCAGGACTTGGTATGCAGACATGGTGGACATGTCTTCTCTACCACCATGGACACTCTCTGAGACGGGACCTTCTCATTCAAGGTCCGTTCCAGCATCCAAATCTAGTTTCTCTGCGGCTGACTTCCTGGAGATTGAACGCTTGATTTTATCCAAGCGGCGATTCTCTGAGTCGGTCATAGATACCTTGATTCAGGCTTGAAAGCTTGTCACTAGGAAGATTTATCATAAGATATGGCGTAAATATCTTTATTGGTGTGAATCCAAAGGCTACTATGGTGTAAGATCAGGATTCCTAGGATTTTGTCCTTTCTCCAAGAAGGATTGGAGAAGGGGTTATCAGCTAGTTCCCTAAAGGGACAGATATCTGCTTTGTCAATTTTACTGCACAAGCGTATGGCAGATGTTCCAGACGTTCAGTCGTTTTGTCAGGCTTTAGTTAGAATCAAGCCTGTGTTTAAACCTGTTGCTCCGCCATGGAGTTTGAATTTCGTTCTTAAGGTTTTCAAGGGGTTCCGTTTGAACCTATGCATTCCATAGATATTAAGCTTCTATCTTGGAAAGTTCTGTTTTTAGTTGCTATCTCTTCGGCTCAAAGAGTTTCTGAACTATCTGCATTGCAATGCGACTCGCCTTATCTTGTTTTCCATTCTGATAAGGTGGTTTTGCTCACCAAACCTGGATTTCTTTCTAAGATTGTTACTAGTAATATTAATCAGGAAATTTTTCTTCCTTCCCTGTGTCCTAATCCTTCCTCTAAGAAGGAGCGTCTGTTGCACAACTTGGACGTGGTTTGTGCTTTGAAGTTTTACTTGCAAGCGACCAAAGATTTCCGTCAAACATCTTCTCTGTTTTTTGTCTATTCTGGAAAGCGTAGAGATCAAAAAGCTACGGCTATCTCTCATTCTTTTTGGCTGAAAAGCATCATCCGTTTGGCATACGAGACTGCTGGACAGCAGCCTCCTGAAAGAATTACAGCTCACTCTACTAGAGCGGTGGCTTCCACATGGGCTTTTAAAAATTATGCTTCTGTTGAACAGATTTGTAAGGCTGCGACTTGGTCTTCACTTCATACCTTTTTACAAATTTTACAAATTTGATACTTTTGCTTCTTCGGAGGCTATTTTTGGGAGAAAAGTTCTTCAAGCAGTGGTGCCTTCTGTTTAGGCATCTGTCTTGTCCCTCCCGTTCATCCGTGTCCTGTAGCTTTGGTATTGTATCCCACAAGTAAAGGATGAATCTGTGGACTCGTCGTACCTTTATAGAAGAAAAGTAAATTTATGCTTACCTGATAAATTAATTTCTTCTATGGTACGACGAGTCCACGGCCTGCCCTGTCATTTTAAGACTGATTATATTTTTTTATTTAAACTTCAGTCACCTCTGCACCTTTTAGTTTCTCCTTTTTCTTCCTGTACCTTTGGTCGAATGACTGGGGGGTAGAGTTAAGGGAGGAGCTATATAGACAGCTCTGCTGTGGTGCTCTTTGCCACTTCCTGTTAGCAGGAGGATAACATCCCACAAGTAAAGGATGAATCCGTGGACTCGTCGTACCATAGAAAAAATTAATTTATCAGTTAAGCATAAATTTACTTATTTACCATTGCATATAGATATTAAACATATTTTTGTTAGAATAAATTCCAGGCTTACTTTGTTGAGATGCCCCTTGTCAAGGAAGAAAACGCTTTGCATTGGTGAAGAGCTAACAAAGATAAATATCCCACCTTGGCGAAATTGTAAAAACCCTACTTATGCATCTGAGGCACCTCAACACCATCTGAGCGCCTCTTCTCTGCTGCAGGCAATATCGGTTGCAAAAAGAGACAGCCTCAGCCAGGAACATGTTGACATTTTTGCATTTCAAATAAAGATTCTGAAAGAGTGACTAACAGATTGTTATAAACAGTGATAGTCTACCTCTTTCTAGTTCTACCTCTTTTCAAAAGGTTTGTGGTTTGGTTTTGCTTAATGATCTCAGTGGCTTAGGAGAAACTCTGAGTTCCTTAGCCATGGTGGAGGTGTCTCAGATTATTCAGTGGGCGGAAGCTCACACTTCTCTATCTGCCATCCACATTCCAGGAGTAGACAACAGGGAGGCGGATTTTCTGAGCAGACAGACCTTTCATCCCGGGGAGTGGGCTCTCCATCCGGAGGTGTTCTCCAGGTTAACCCTCAAGTGGGGGGTGCCGAGTTGGATTTGATGGTGTCTCGTCAAAACGCCAAGCTTCCAAAAGTACAGTTCAAGGTCAAGAGATCCTCAGGCCGCCCTGAAAGATGCTCTGGCGGTTCCTTGGAATTTCGGTTTAGCTTTCCTGTTTTCTCCATTTGCTCTTCTCCAGGAGTTATTGCTCGTATCAAGCAGGAGAGAGTGTCTATGATACTAATAACAAGGGTTGCACCAATACCATTTTTTTATGACCGAGTACAAGTACTGATACTTGTTTTCAAATACTCGCCAATACCAATTACTGATACTTTTTTTTTTTTTTTAATGTCATGTGACAGTTGACCAAGCACAATACAAACTAATTATTTAATAGTCCTTCTTTATAATTAAAGGACTGTAATTCAAAAGACATTATGAAATAATAAAACAGTTTTGTCAAAAGTTTACTGAACATGTTTATAAATAAAAAAATATTACAATAAAATATTAAATTTAAAGGGGTGATGCAATTGGGTTGTAGGGCTGTTATATAACATCAATCTGACATTTGTATGGAGGTTCGACTCTAAGTTGAACAGTCTTTCACTTTCCACCATACTGCATGGAGCAGAAAGATATTTTTGGGCCATTTTAGCCAGAGCTGGAAATCTGTTTATTAACTTCAGGGGTTTGTCTGAACGAGGTACAGTGATCTCTACTACAATAATACAAATAACAGCAATTTGTATTGGCAGAACAGTAGTAATTAATTTTTAGTTTAGTCTTCACTCCCGTTTAAAATGAAATGGGAACATGCAGTTTTAAAAAACACCACAAGGTAGCATATGGGTAGGAAGTGGAGGTATCGGTTTAAGTATCGGTGCATTTGCACGAGTACAAGTACTCATGCAAATACTTGGTTTCGGTACCGATACTAGTCTGGAAAAAGGTTTGTCAGTACTCTGAAGGTCAGATTTCTGCACTGTCTATTCTTTTTCTCAAACGTCTGGCAAATTTGCCAGATGTTCAAGCTTTTGTTCAGGCCCTTGTAAGAATCAGGCATGTGTTTAATCCTGTGCTCCTTCTGGAGCCTTAACCTAGTACTTTAAAGGGACACTGAACCCAAATTTTTTCTTTCATGATTCAGATAGAGCATGCAATTTTTTATTTTTTTTTATATTTATTTATTTATATCCAACAAAGTATACTGACATATAAGAACACCATATGTAAGAGAAAAAGAAAAACAAACAATCAACTCTGCGTTCTAATTATACAAGTTTTAGGTAATTCACCCATATTTAACATCATAATAGAAAACATAAACTAAACATGAGCATAGAAACCTCAAACCTTTAAACATTAATTAGCTGAAGCCTGCCCAAAAAATAAAGTAATATTCCTTCTTTGCATTTATAAACTATACCCTGTTGGATTATTTTAATATTTTAACCCAGACGTAAATTGAACCCACATGTTGTCAAAAAAAAAAAAAAATAAGACTTAACAAACAAACAAAAACAACATAAATCGAGAAACCATAATACAAAATGATAAAAAAAAAAAAAAAAAAAAGGGGGGGAAGATAAAGAGAATTATATAAAATAAAATAGAATAAACCCCATCACCACCTCCCTAAAAGAACTAGTTCAGAGTTACGTAGATGATATATCAAACACTCCCTTTCAGCCGGGGGAAATATTTTTACAAATGCTGACCATTTGAGGAAAAACCTAGAAATGTCATTGTCATTATCAATATTAACATTATATTGTTCCAGAATACATTGCTTTTTTAAGCAGTTTTTAATTTCAGAAATACTGGGACCCGTACTCATTTTCCATTTTTTAAAAATGAGGTATCTAACAGCCAGTATGGTTACATTTATCAATTTAATGTTAAGCTGCTTGTCTTCTGGTCTAGAAAAAAGAAAAATTACATTCATGTCTGAAAGATTTAGTGAGGGGAGATCAAGTATTTTACAAAGCCAAAATTGAACTTTACACCAAACGTTCCTGATTTTCGGGCAGGTCCATAACATATGCAGAAGATCTGCAGAAAGAAGTGAACATTTAGGACAACTAGTAAAAGTCGATTTGCCACATCTTGTTCCCTTTTCTGGTGTAAAATATGTCCTATGTAAGAGCTTAACATGGGATTCCCTCCATGTAGACGACAGAGTTGTCCGAGCCACCTCTTGAATTGAAAGAGAGGGTGTTTTGGAATCAACTTCTTTAGATAAGAGTTTGGCCCAACTCCCCGCGATTTTATCTATATTAATTGTACCTCTATCTGACACCAGAATCGTATAGCATGGGGAGATTGACATAATTCCATTTTTTGTCAAAGTAAGCCACTTATCCAACTGCCCTAGTGACCAGTTCCAGCCATGTTCATTTGTTAACTTCAAAACATAATGTCTGGCTTGGAGATAAGCATAAAAATTTCTGTGAGGGAGATTATATTGCAATCTAAGCGTGTCAAATGTTTTGATACACCCTTCTTCTATATCAAGCAACTGGAAGGCATTAGCAAGTCCTCGAGTGTTCCATTTTGAAAAAATCAAGGAAGGTGTACCCTCTTGAAATTGTGGATTCCCTACAAATGGCAAATATCGTGATACATGATAATCTAATCCTAGCAAATTACATATTTTTTTCCAAGCCAGAACTACATTATATATAGTTTTATATTTTCTAATTCGAGATGGAATATCGGTCGTATCCATATGTATAAGTGCCACCGGTGAAAAGGGATGCATAATGCTAATCTCCAGGTCATTATTTGTCACATAGTTACGCTGAAATAACCAGTCTGCTACAGTACGTATTAAAAAAACATAATTATATGCCCTCAGGTCAGGTAAAGCCAAACCTCCAGCTCCCAATGGGAAAGAAAGTTTTATAAGTGACATTCTGGGCTTCCTTTCCTGCCATAGGAAGGTTCGGAGAGATGAATTGAATAAATTAATATCCTTCTTTTTTAAAAGCAAGGGGATATTCTGAAGAACGTACAGTATTTTAGGTAGGAGGATCATTTTATATACTGCTATACGTCCGGATAACGAGAGAGGTAAATTCTGCCAGTTTTTAAAAGCTACTTTAGCTTTATTTAAAACAGGGAGGACATTCTGCGAGTACCAAGTATCAGGGTTACTGGAAATATTTATACCCAGGTATTTAAATGAATCATTCACTATAGAAAAAGGTATATTTATGGGAGAATTTTTTGTCTGCCTAACCCAGAGAAATTCGGATTTACTTATGTTTACCTTATATCCTGAGAAAGAACCAAACTGTTGTATAATTACCAAGAGAGTTGGTAGATTCTTATGTAAGTTAGCTAAATAAAGAAGGATATCATCCGCGTATAGCGCTATTCTTAATTCCCGTCCGGCAATCATAATCCCCTCGAGCCTCTGTCTTATCATTATAGCAAGGGGTTCGATAGCGATATTGAAAAGGAGCGGGGACAGGGGACACCCCTGCCTTGTTCCCCTCTGTAGAGTTATTTCTAAAGACAATTGACCATTAACTATTAGTCTAGTGGAAGCTGTATGATATAGCTTTTCAACGAAGTTTGTAAAGTTGCCCTTCAATCCAAACTGTTCTAAGGACATTAGAAGATGATCATGGTGAATTGAATCAAAGGCCTTTTCGGCGTCTATGGCTAATATTGCCATGTCTGTCTCGCTTCCTTCGCCCATTTGATCAGAGCACTGGGTGTTAGAAAAGAAGTCTAAAGTAAGCAGGAGTTCCCTTATCTTAGCAGCAGAGTTCCTGTTTCTCATGAACCCCGCCTGGTCCGTATTGATAATAGAAGGGAGAAGGGACTGCAGCCTCTGTGCCAGGATTGTAGTTAACAGTTTATAATCCGTATTCATGAGGGCAATTGGTCTATAGGATTCTATCGCTTTTGGGTCTTTTCCCTTTTTTAAGATCAAGGACGTAAATGATGCTGCAAAACTCGGCGTAGGTGCATTACCCTCTATAAATATATAATTAAATAACGAGGTTAAATAAGGTGTTATAGTAGCAGATACCGTTCTGTAGAATTCATTAGGTAATGAATCGGGTCCCGGTGCTTTATTATATCCCAGCTTGTTAATAGCTTTGACCACTTCTGCTTCAGTAATAGGAGAGTTAAGATCTTCCATTACGGACGGTGATAGTGATGGGAATGTGATTCCTGACCAGAACCTCTGACATTCTATAACATCGGATGGTTTAGCCGAGTATATAGATTTATAATAGTCATAAACAATTTGAAGAAGGTCCTGAGCAGAGCTAGCTATTTGCCCATTTCTATGAAGTGTGTCAATTAGCTGGGAACCTAGATCCTGCTTAACTAACCTAGCTAAGAGTTTTCCCGTTTTGTTCCCATACTTATAAAATTTTGCTGAAAACCTTATATCCTTTTGGGTAGCTTTGTATATTAGCAGTGAATCTCTTGCCTCTAATGCAGTGATGTATTTAGCCCATTTCTGGGAAGTCTTTTCCATTAAGTATAAATTGTAAGAGTTAGTAACTGCCCGCATAAGTTCGTTCTCACGTTTTTTAAGGTTCTTAGTGCGCCTAATATTATAGGCAAGAATCTCGCCTCTCATCACTGCCTTAGCGGTTTCCCAAAACAGGGAAAGCCGACTTTTGGCCTCCGCATTAAACATAGCAAAATCCGCAAGTTTAGTTTCCAAGAAATTTTTAAACTTAGCGTCCGAAGACAAAAATTTAGGATAAGTGAAACGATTTTTCGCCTGAGAGGGGATATCCAATTGAGATTCAAAAGATATTGGGGCATGATCGGATACCGCAATAGGCAAAATTTGGGCTGACGTCTTATATTTACACAGTCTTTCATCAATCAGAAATAAGTCAATTCGAGACAGAGATTTATGTGCTTTTGAAAGACACGTGAAATCCCGCGTATCCGGGTTTTGGAGCCTCCAGATATCCCTTACTCTCAAGTTAGAAAAAATCCTAGAAAACAGTTTTGCCTCAAGATTATCCCTTTTAGTTTTTTTTAATAACTCCTGCTGTCTCAATCTATCTATTGGATACTGCGGGGACATGTTAAAATCACCAGCCAAGATAAGAAAACCTTCTGCAAATGTCATGAGCCTGGCCTGCAGTGCATCCCAAAAAGAAAGATCAAAAACGTTTGGTGCATAAACATTGCATAACGTATATAGAATATTAGCGATCTTAATTTTCAAAATAATGTATCTCCCCTCTTCATCTGACTGACTCTGAAGTACCTCATAATTGAATTTTTTCCCCAGGAGAATAGCAACTCCACTTCTACGGCTACGGCCAGAAGAGTAAAAAACCTCTTTCACCCATGAGTTTTTAAGTTTAAGAATTTCTTGCGTTTTCAGGTGGGTTTCTTGCAGAAAAGCAATAGAAGAGCCTATCTTCTTAAGATATAAGATAATCGTTTTCCTCTTAATGGGGGATGTAAGACCTCCTATATTCCAGGAAATAAATTTAACCCCATTCATTTTGCAAGATATCTACAACTCAAGGTGGAAGGTGGTGGTGGGGTAAAAAAAAAAAAAAAAAAAAAAACCCAAACAGACCAGAAAACATAATACAGACGTCTTGGGAGACCTAGACCGTCTGTTACCCTAACCTGAAAAAAGCCCAACATGATGATATGACAATGGTTCTATTCTTAGCATTGCTAAACAAAGCCAAGATACTCAAGGACCTTATCTACTTAACTAGACAGTTTTTAGTGAAAAAAGCTTTAGCGGACTCAAAGAAATATAAAGTATTATCATGGACTAATCGAAGCCTGGCGGGATGTACAATTGTTGCACGCAATCCCTGCTGTATGAATTTAGTGCAGACTGGAGCTAGCTCCCTTCGCTTTGAGGCAGTGTCTGCTGCATAATCCTGGAACAACAATATTTTTGTTCCTTCCAGAAGTATGGGCTGCTTCTTACGAAAAGCTTGCAATAAAATAATTTTGTCTTGATAGTTCAAGAATTTGGCAATGATCGGTCTTGGCCTCATATTATTTTTTGAGGGAGATGCTGGTCCTAACCTATGTACTCGTTCTATAATAATATCATGGTAAGTCTCAGAAATATTCAACAACGCTGGGAGTGTTTTAGTAATCAATTTATTTAGATCTTCGAACTGCTTCCCCTCGGGAACCCCTATTATTCTTAGATTGTTACGTCTAGCCCGATTCTCCAAGTCTTCTAATTTGTTTTGTAATTTGGAGAGGGCTAAGGAGGTGGCTTCTAATTTAGTATTTTGAGCTAGGGAAAGATCTTCAAGATCAGAGACTCTTTGTTCTACCTCGGCGAATCTCTCTGAGAATTGTTTGACCTCTGTACCTAGCTGAGCAATATCATGTTTTATCTCTACTTTTAGGGATTCAAACTTGGGCGCAAGGGCCGCAGAAATATCTGCAACTAGGGACTGTAAATCAAAAGACTCATGTAAGCTTAGGGAATCACGTGCAGCCAGCTGTACATCACCAGCCACCTCTGTGGTAGGTTTAGTTTTTTTATCCCTTTGTCTAGCTGACATGACTGTAGGTGAGATTTTGGAATGTGAGTGTAAAAACTTATCCATATACTTGTGAGGGAGGGAAGTGATGACAAGAAAAAGCTAATCAAAGTGATGAAGAGGGGGGAGAAAACCCCCAGAAGAGAGGGGGGGAAAAAGACCCCCAGAAGAAAAAAGGAAAAGGTGTGAGGAACGTGCACCCCTTGTTTTTAAATATTACCTAACAGATTATTTAATTATCCACCGTGAAAAAAGAAGAAAAATAATCCGTCATGCCAGTGACTATAGGGAATACATTAATTCAATTTCCTAAGATCTACCAAGCCAAGAACAAAAAAAAAAAGAAAAAAGACACTAGAAAGAGAAAAGAAACAAAAAAAAAATCAGTGTTCTTAATAAACAATAACTGTCCCTGTACCTTGACTGAGTATACTCAGAGCCTAAAGTTTATGTTGGATCCTAGAACACTTCCAGTTTATCATAGTTACATCAATCCTATGCAATCAACACCCTAGATATGTTTTCAGACAGAATGTGTCAATTTTTATACTTAGATGGATTTCTATGAATATAGAGAAAATATATTAATCTTAGTCACTCCAAGTAAAGAAAAAGTGTTACATATTAAATATTATAACAGGAGCTTGCATAGGGCAGAGAGAGAAAAAAACAAAACAAAAAAAAGATATGAGAAAAGGAGAAATTTCTCTCTCTTCCTCCCTTCCCCTCTTTTCTAGCTTTCAGTAGTGGATAGGAACATAGCACCAAAGGTACAAAAATAGCAAGATTAGATATTTAAGAGACATTAGAGTCCATTAAGATCAAAGCAATGATCGTAGCTTTTAAATAATGCTTTGTTTTAACCCTTAATTTTTTATCAGGGTAGCAGTCCTTAGTACAACAAAATTAAACAACCAGCAGTAGGATCAGTACATGTAAAAGAATATTTAGTAATAATGTATCATCAACTCCTGTCTTTATCGTTCTTTAGCCGAGTATTGTAGATTATATTCAAAACAGTTCTACATTACCCATCCAATCTTCCACAGCTTAGGGAGCGAGCAATAGCCCTTTAACAGCAGCGGCCCCCCCTCACGCAGCACCGGTGGGAGGGGGAGCGCCTTTCCAGGGATGAAAAGGGTCTCAAGATATGGAGCCACACTCCAAGTAGAGGGGGCTCTGTTAAAAAATCCTCAGGTGATGTAGGAACAGTCCCGGCGAGCACTGAAAGCTGTTAGCGTTCACAGGATGACAATGTAGGAGCCAATAGCTTCAGAGAGCAAATTCTTTCACAAGCACAGCGCCGGCACTTTAAGCACGGCTCTCCCTCCACTGCCCACAAAGATTGCTGAGAGACCCGGCTCCCTGTGATATTAAAAGATGATTACAGGGCAGTAAGGAGAGGAAAGGAGAAAAAAAAAGCTCAGAAGGCAGCCTTCAGACGGGCTGGATTGACCCTTCGGGCGCAGCTCTCCCTCCACCGCCGCTTAGAGATGAGCAGAGTCCCGGCTCCGTATGGCACACAAAGCCAGTTACAGGGCAATGGAACAGGAGATAGAGGAGCCTAGAAAGCAGACTTCGGGCGGACTGGACCGGTACTTTAGCCACGGCTCTCCCTCCACTGCAGATTAAAGGGTGGAAAAGATTCCCGACTCCTTATCACACACACTGCCACTTGCGGGACGTCAGATAGGGGAGCAGATAGCCCAGCAGACAGCTCTTCTCCCTCGGATCACACCGGTATCCCCGGCACACCTCTCCCAACACTGCGAAAAAAGGATGCAGGAAGTCCCGACCCTCCGCGACACCCAGAACAGGCAGGTAAAGCAGGTCACAGCTCACTATATGAGAGGAGGGGGTAAGACAGCACGGTACAGCACCAGCAGCAGATACATCAGCCTCCGACCTCAAGTTCAGAGTGAGTCGACAGTTTCGGTATGGTGGGCGGCCGAAGCCGCCGTTTTCTTGTTCTTTAGTGTTCCTCCCATCCAAACCGACTTTTTGATGAGAGTGCTGTATAAGAGTGCGGGCTTTATTTGTCTAATGGCATAAGGCTTGCCACCAAATTGAGACCTTCTTCAGAGCTGCTGTAGGCAGCTTAAGTGCAATGGTAAGGCACTATGTGGTTTCCAGCAGCGATGGTAAACAGCAGTACAAGCCGCCCCAGACACCAGGGTTTAGGCGCGAATATCGCCAATAGCTTGCAGGTAGGAGAATCAGAGCAGGTGCATCACCTGACCACACACCTGTGCTCCTCCTCCGGAAACCCGACCCATCCTCCTCAGAGCATGCAATTTTAAACAACTTTCTAATTTACTCCTTTTATTATTTTCTCTTCGTTTTCTTGCTATCTTTATTTGAAAAATGCATCTAAGCTTTTTTTTTTCTTGGTTCAGAACCCTGGATAGCACTTTTTTATTGGTGAATGAATTTATCTACCAATCAGCAAGGACAACCCAGGTTGTTCACTAAAATGGGCCGGCATCTAAACTTACATTCTTGCATTTTAAATAACGATACTAAGAGAATAAAGAAAATTTGATAATAGGAGTAAATTAGAAAGTTGCTTAAAAGTTCATGCTCTATCTGAATCACAAAAGAAAAAAATTGGGTTCAGTGTCCCTTTAAGTTTTGTAGCAGTCTCCGTTTGAGCTGAGGCATGTTGATGGGATGAAACTTGTTCTCTTGGAAGGTATTTCCTTGATATTTTTTCCGCTTGCAGAGTTTGAGCTTTCAGCTCTGCAGTGTGTTTCCCCATCCCTAATTTTGCAATACAAGCAGGCCTTCGTACTAGATTGAGATTTCTCCTTAAGGTGTTG
This sequence comes from Bombina bombina, assembly GCF_027579735.1. NCBI lineage: Eukaryota > Metazoa > Chordata > Amphibia > Anura > Bombinatoridae > Bombina > Bombina bombina. The sequence continues at coordinate 117,822,120 of NC_069507.1, forward strand.
TCAGATCGAAACATTAATCAGGAATTTGTTGTTCCTTCCTATTTGTCCTAAAAAATTTTTCTCAAAAGGAATGTCTTTTGCATAACCTGAGGTTGTTCATGCTCTGACTCCTTACCTTGAAGCTTCTAAGGTTTTTCAGCAGTCTTCTGCCCTTTTTACGGTTTTATTTGGAGAGCATAAGGGTCGGAAGGTTAATTCTGATGATTCTGTATGATTCGTTTTGCTTATGAGACTGCTGGACTGCAGCCTTCTGAGAGACTTTCGGCTATTTCCACTAGGGCTGTCTCTTTATCTTGAGCTTTCAAAAATAAAGCTTCTGTGGAAAGGATTTGCAAGGCGACAGCATGGTCCTCTGCATACTTTTTCCAAATTCTACAAATTTTGATACTTTTCCCTCGGTTGAGGCCTGTTTTGGGAGAAGGTTCTTCAAGTGGTGGTGCCTTCTGTTTTGGGTCCTCCTGCCTTGTTCTCCCTCCCTGTTCATTCCGTGTCCTCTAGTTTGGGTATTGGTTCCCACTTGTTATTGGAATGACATTGTGTACTCTCCATGTCATAGGAAAGAAACTACCCTGCCCCTCCCTCTTTTTTTTTTTTTTTTTTTTTTTAAATTATAATTTGGCAGTTTTTTTGAGTAAATCTCAGGCACCAGAGCCCAGAGGCTATTTGTAGGTACTCTGACAACAAGTACAGCATAGCCAGGGGCTTAAAGGGACATTATACACTATTTTTTCTTTGCATAAATGTTTTGTAGATGATCCATTTATATAGCCTATACAGGGTGTTTACTTGCAAAAAACTTTTTTATTTTTTATTTTATTTAAATAATATTGCGCTGATTTTCAGACTCCTAACCAAGCACCATAGTTTTAAAGTATACTGATGGTGTATTCCAGCTTGCTCCTGTTTGCGTAATGGGTCTTTTCATATGCAGAGGAAGGGGGTGTCTGTTTTATTTATTTATTTATTTATATATATATATATATATATATATATATATATATATATTTTTTCACACCCACTTTCAGTGGGTTTTCCTGCTAACCTTTTCAACTGAGCCTAACTGTGAGCTTCTAAGTAAGTTTTTAAACGGTTTTATACTGGATTTTTATATCAGTATCTGTGCATATTATTCTTTATAGTAGTGTATTGCATGCAGTTATATGAAAATTGGTGTATACTGTCCCTTTAAACTGCTCTTCTCTTGACATAATGTTTTTTTATCTGTATCATATCCCTAACAGTTCTACTAGCACTATCAGTGAAGCCTCTGACCCTTTTCAGCCCTCTGGCAGTTTTAGGAGTAATTTTTTGGGCACTTATGAGGTTTGCTAGTCGAGGCTCTGTTTAGGCTAGGAAAAATGTTTTTATGATTATGTTGTTATTATGCTTGGTGCACGTTATTTTATTCAGAAACCTTCAAAATGGTTTATCAAAGGGACACTGAACCCAATTTTTTTCTTTCATGATTCAGATGGAGCAGCAATTTTAAGCAACTTTCTAATTTACTCTTATCACTTTTTCTTCTGTTATGTGTGATCAGTCCACGGGTCATCATTACTTCTGGGATATAACTCCTCCCCAACAGGAAATGCAAGAGGATTCACCCAGCAGAGCTGCATATAGCTCCTCCCCTCTACGTCACTCCCAGTCATTCTCTTGCACCCAACGACTAGATAGGATGTGTGAGAGGACTATGGTGATTATACTTAGTTTTTATAACTTCAATCAAAAGTTTGTTATTTTTCAATAGCACCGGAGCGTGTTATTACCTCTCTGGCAGAGTTTGAAGAAGAATCTACCAGAGTTTTTACTATGATTTAACCGGAGTAGTTAAGATCATATTGCTGTTTCTCGGCCATCTGAGGGAGGTAAAAGCTTCAGATCAGGGGACAGCGGGCAGATAAATCTGCATTGAGGTATGTAGCAGTTTTTATTTTCTGAATGGAATTGATGAGAAAATCCTGCCATACCGTTATAATGACATGTATGTATACTCTACACTTCAGTATTCTGGGGATGGTACTTCACTGGAATTACTCTGTAAAAAGTACATTAAACCTTTTAATAGGTATTTATTATGTTAAACGTTTTTGCTGGAATGTAGAATCGTTTGCATTTTCTGAGGTACTGAGTGAATAAATGTTTGGGCATTTTTTTTTTTTCCACTTGGCAGTTGCTTGTTTTAATGTGACAGTTTCGTTTCTCTCTCACTGCTGTGTGTGAGGGGGAGGGGCCGTTTTTGGCGCTCTTTGCTACGCATCAAAAATTTCCAGTCAGTTACTCTTGTATTTCCTGCATGATCCGGTTCATCTCTAACAGAACTCAGGGGTCTTCAAACTTCTTTGAAGGGAGGTAGATTCTCTCAGCAGAGCTGTGAGACTTATATATTGACTGTGATTAAAAACGTTGTTCTGTAATTTTTACGTTTCAAATTTAATTATTGTTACTTTACTAATGGGAACAAACCTTTGCTAAAAGTTGTGTTGTTTTCAAGGATTGATGCTATAACAGTTTTTCAGTTCATTATTTCAACTGTCATTTAATCGTTTAGTGCTTCTTTGAGGCACAGTACGTTTTTGTTAAATAAGATTGTAACCAAGTTGCAAGTTTATTTGCTAGTGTGTTAAACATGTCTGATTCAGAGGAAGATACCTGTGTCATTTGTTCCAATGCCAAGGTGGAGCCCAATAGAAATTTATGTACTAACTGTATTGATGCTACTTTAAATAAAAGCCAATCTGTACAAATTGAACAAATTTCACCAAACAGCGAGGGGAGAGTTATGCCGACTAACTCGCCTCACGTGTCAGTACCTGCATCTCCCGCCCGGGAGGTGCGTGATATTGTGGCGCCTAGTACATCTGGGCGGCCATTACAGATAACATTACAAGATATGGCTACTGTTATGACTGAAGTTTTGGCTAAATTACCAGAACTAAGAGGCAAGCGTGATCACTCTGGGGTGAGAACAGAGTGCGCTGATAATACTAGAGCCATGTCTGATACTGCGTCACAGCTTGCAGAGCATGAGGACGGAGAGCTTCATTCTGTGGGTGACGGTTCTGATCCAAACAGATTGGATTCAGATATTTCAAATTTTAAATTTAAATTGGAGAACCTCCGTGTATTACTAGGGGAGGTTTTAGCGGCTCTTAATGATTGTAACACTGTTGCAATACCAGAGAAATTGTGTAGGTTGGATAAATACTTTGCGGTACCGGCGAGTACTGACGTTTTTCCTATACCTAAGAGACTAACTGAAATTGTTACTAAGGAGTGGGATAGACCCGGTGTGCCGTTCTCACCCCCTCCAATATTTAGAAAGATGTTTCCAATAGACGCCACCACACGGGACTTATGGCAAACGGTCCCTAAGGTGGAGGGAGCAGTTTCTACTTTAGCTAAGCGTACCACTATCCCGGTGGAGGATAGCTGTGCTTTTTCAGATCCAATGGATAAAAAATTAGAGGGTTACCTTAAGAAAATGTTTGTTCAACAAGGTTTTATATTGCAACCCCTTGCATGCATCGCGCCGATTACGGCTGCGGCAGCATTTTGGATGGAGTCTCTGGAAGAGAACCTTAGTTCAGCTACGCTGGACGACATTACGGACAGGCTTAGAGTCCTTAAGCTAGCTAATTCATTCATTTCGGAGGCCGTAGTACATTTAACCAAACTTACGGCTAAGAACTCAGGATTCGCCATTCAGGCACGTAGGGCGCTGTGGCTAAAATCCTGGTCAGCTGATGTAACTTCTAAGTCCAAATTACTTAATATACCTTTCAAGGGGCAAACTTTATTTGGGCCCGGTTTGAAAGAAATTATCGCTGACATTACAGGAGGTAAGGGCCACGCCCTGCCTCAAGACAAAGCCAAAGCTAAGGCTAGACAGTCTAATTTTCGTCCCTTTCGGAATTTCAAAGCAGGAGCAGCACCAACTTCCACTGCACCAAAACAGGAAGGAGCTGTTGCTCGTTACAGACAAGGCTGGAAACCTAACCAGTCCTGGAACAAGGGCAAGCAGGCCAGGAAACCTGCTGCTGCCCCTAAGACAGCATGAATCGAGGGCCCCCGATCCGGGACCGGATCTAGTGGGGGGCAGACTCTCTCTCTTCGCCCAGGCTTGGGCAAGAGATGTTCAGGATCCCTGGGCGCTAGAGATCATATCTCAGGGATACCTTCTAGACTTCAAATTCTCTCCCCCAAGAGGGAGATTTCATCTGTCAAGGTTGTCAACAAACCAGACAAAGAAAGAAGCATTTCTACGCTGTGTACAAGATCTGTTATTAATGGGAGTGATCCATCCGGTTCCGCGGTCGGAACAAGGACAAGGGTTTTACTCAAACCTGTTTGTGGTTCCCAAAAAAGAGGGAACTTTCAGGCCAATCTTGGATTTAAAGATCCTAAACAAATTCCTAAGAGTTCCATCGTTCAAAATGGAAACTATTCGGACAATCTTACCCATGATCCAAAAGGGTCAGTACATGACCACAGTGGATTTAAAGGATGCTTACCTTCACATACCGATTCACAAAGATCATTACCGGTATCTAAGGTTTGCCTTCTTAGACAGGCATTACCAGTTTGTAGCTCTTCCATTCGGATTGGCTACGGCTCCAAGAATCTTCACAAAGGTTCTGGGTGCCCTTCTGGTGGTACTAAGACCGCAAGGAATTTCGGTAGCTCCGTACCTAGACGACATTCTGATACAAGCTTCAAGCTTTCAAACTGCCAAGTCTCATACAGAGTTAGTTCTGGCATTTCTAAGGTCGCATGGATGGAAAGTGAACGAAAAGAAGATTTCTCTCTTTCCTCTCACAAGAGTTCCATTCTTGGGGACTCTTATAGATTCTGTAGAAATGAAGATTTATCTGACAGAAGACAGATTAACAAAGCTTCTAAATGCATGCCGTGTCCTTCATTCCATTCAACTCCTGTCAGTAGCTCAATGCATGGAGGTGATCGGCTTAATGGTAGCAGCAATGGACATAGTACCCTTTGCACGTCTACATCTCAGACCGCTGCAATTGTGCATGCTGAGTCAGTGGAATGGGGATTACTCAGACTTGTCCCCTACTCTGAATCTGGATCAAGAGACCAGAAACTCTCTTCTATGGTGGCTTTCTCGGCCACATCTGTCCAGGGGGATGCCATTCAGCAGGCCGGACTGGACAATTGTAACAACAGACGCCAGCCTACTAGGTTGGGGCGCTGTCTGGAATTCTCTGAAGGCTCAGGGACAATGGAATCAGGAGGAAAGTCTCCTACCAATAAACATTCTGGAATTGAGAGCAGTTCTCAATGCCCTTCTGGCTTGGCCCCAGTTAAAAACTCGGGGGTTCATCAGGTTTCAGTCGGACAACATCACGACTGTAGCTTACATCAACCATCAAGGAGGGACAAGAAGCTCCCTAGCAATGATGGAAGTATCAAAGATAATTCGCTGGGCAGAGTCTCACTCTTGCCACCTGTCAGCAATCCACATCCCGGGAGTGGAGAACTGGGAGGCGGATTTCTTGAGTCGCCAGACTTTTCATCCGGGGGAGTGGGAACTTCATCCGGAGGTCTTTGCCCAAATACTTCGACGTTGGGGCAAACCAGAGATAGATCTCATGGCGTCTCGCCAGAACGCCAAACTTCCTCGCTACGGGTCCAGATCCAGGGATCCGGGAGCGGTTCTGATAGATGCTTTGACAGCACCTTGGAACTTCGGGATGGCTTATGTGTTTCCACCCTTCCCGCTGCTTCCTCGATTGATTGCCAAAATCAAACAGGAGAGAGCATCAGTGATTCTAATAGCGCCTGCATGGCCACGCAGGACTTGGTATGCAGATCTAGTGGACATGTCATCCTGTCCGCCTTGGTCCCTACCTCTAAGACAGGACCTTCTGATACAGGGTCCATTCAAACATCAAAATCTAACTTCTCTGAAGCTGACTGCTTGGAAATTGAACGCTTGATTTTATCAAAACGTGGTTTTTCTGAGTCGGTTATTGATACCCTGATACAGGCTAGGAAGCCTGTTACCAGAAGGATTTACCATAAGATATGGCGTAAATACCTATTCTGGTGCGAATCCAAAGGTTACTCCTGGAGTAAGGTTAGGATTCCTAGGATATTGTCCTTTCTACAAGAAGGTTTAGAAAAGGGTTTATCGGCTAGTTCATTAAAGGGACAGATCTCAGCTCTGTCCATCTTGTTGCACAGGCGTCTGTCAGAAAATCCAGACGTCCAGGCCTTTTGTCAGGCTTTAGCTAGAATCAAGCCTGTGTTTAAAACTGTTGCTCCGCCATGGAGTTTAAACCTTGTTCTTAACGTTCTACAAGGAGTTCCGTTTGAACCCCTTCATTCCATTGATATAAAGTTGTTATCTTGGAAAGTGTTATTTTTAATGGCTATTTCTTCGGCTCGGAGAGTCTCTGAGTTATCAGCTTTACATTGTGATTCTCCTTATTTGATTTTTCATTCAGATAAGGTAGTTCTGCGTACTAAACCTGGGTTCTTACCTAAGGTAGTCACTAACAGGAACATCAATCAAGAGATCGTGGTTCCTTCCCTGTGCCCGAATCCTTCTTCAAAGAAGGAACGTCTTCTACACAATCTGGATGTAGTTCGTGCCCTCAAGTTCTACTTGCAGGCAACTAAGGATTTTCGACAAACGTCTTCCCTGTTTGTCGTGTACTCTGGTCAGAGGAGAGGTCATAAGGCTTCGGCTACCTCTCTCTCCTTCTGGCTTCGTAGCATAATTCGTTTAGCCTATGAGACTGCTGGACAGCAGCCTCCTGAAAGAATTACAGCTCATTCTACTAGAGCTGTGGCTTCCACTTGGGCCTTTAAGAATGAGGCCTCTGTTGAACAGATTTGCAAGGCTGCAACTTGGTCTTCGCTTCATACTTTTTCCAAATTTTACAAATTTGACACTTTTGCTTCTTCGGAGGCTATTTTTGGGAGAAAGGTTCTTCAGGCAGTGGTTCCTTCTGTATAATGAGCCTGCCTATCCCTCCCGTCATCCGTGTACTTTTGCTTTGGTATTGGTATCCCAGAAGTAATGATGACCCGTGGACTGATCACACATAACAGAAGAAAACATAATTTATGCTTACCTGATAAATTCCTTTCTTCTGTTGTGTGATCAGTCCACGGCCCGCCCTGTTTTTTAAGGCAGGTAAATATCTTTTAAATTATACTCCAGTCACCACTTCACCCTTGGTTTCTCCTTTCTCGTTGATTCTTGGTCGAATGACTGGGAGTGACGTAGAGGGGAGGAGCTATATGCAGCTCTGCTGGGTGAATCCTCTTGCATTTCCTGTTGGGGAGGAGTTATATCCCAGAAGTAATGATGACCCGTGGACTGATCACACAACAGAAGAAAGGAATTTATCAGGTAAGCATAAATTATGTTTTCTTCGTTCTCTTGCTATCTTTATTTGAAAAAGAAGGCATCTAATCTAAGGAGCCAGCAATTTCTCCAACATTGGTGTGTCCGGTCCACGGCTTCATCCTTACTTATGTGATATTCTCATTCCCTACAGGAAATGGCAAAGAGAGCACACAGCAAAGCTGTCCATATAGCCCCCCCTCTAGCTCCGCCCCCCAGTCATTCTCTTTGCCGCTCTGTACAAGTAGCATCTCCACGGGGGTGGTAAAGAGTATGTGGTGTTAGTTGTAGTTTTTTATTTCTTCTATCAAGAGTTTATTTTAAAATAGTGCCGGTTTGTACTATTTACTCTACAACAGAAAGTGATGAAGATTTCTGTTAAAAGAGGAGTATGATTTTAGCACCAGTAACTAAAATCCATTGCTGTTCCCACGCAGGACTGTTGAAACCAGAGAACTTCAGTTGGGGGGAACAGTTTGCAGGCTTATCTGCTTCAGGTATGATCAGTCACTTTTCTAACAAGACCAAGTAATGCTAGAAGACTGTCAGTTTTCCCTTCTGGGATAGGTAAGTCATTTTCTTAGACTCGGTAACAGAATTAAGGCTTATAACTTGGGCTCTATGCTGGTTGACACTATTGTGGGCTAAGTCGTTTGATTTTTAACATGTTTATGCGACATTTGGAGTGTTTTTCAAACTTTGAAACACTTTTGGGGAATTTTATTTGCGTCTGGCAGCCGTTTAGACACCTAATCTTGTCAGAAAAGGCCCCTTCACTCTGGAATGCAGAGGGAAGAGGCCTCCTTTCCGTGCCTCAGTTGCGCAGTTACTTTTCACTAGGCAGTTCATGCAGCTTCACGTGGAAGGTCCAGAGGCTTGGAAAAGGACTTCAGAGAGGCTTATTATTGTTTTGAATAACCCCTAAGGAAGGTAAACGCCGCAGCAGAGACTGTGGCAGGGGACTGTAGTGTGTTTAACCGGTTAATTGTTGTTTTAGTTCCGGTTTGGGCATTTAAGGGTTAATTTGCCTGAAAATTGGTGTGCAATACTTTCAAAGCATTAAGACACTGTGGTGAAAATTTCATAAAGATCGGATATTTCTTTGATGTTTTTCTGACGTTTCAGTAATAAAGTGTGCCCTTTTATTATTTAAAGAGACAGTAATGGTTCTGTATAAAATAACTTTTATTGCATTAAAGATGTCTGTGCCTTCAGATGGCCTATGTTCTGTGTGTATGGAGGCCAAGTTGGTTCCCCCATTAAATGTATGTGCGAATTGTGCCATAGCGTCCAAACAGATTAAGGACAGTACTGTCACATTTAATAATGTTGCCCAAGATGATTCTTTAAATGAAGGTAGTGGGGATAGTTCATCATCCTCTCCTTCTGTGTCAACACCAGCTTTGCCCGCGCAAGCGATACCTAGTACATCTAGCGCGCCAATGGCTGTTACTATGCAGCAATTAGCAGCAGTAATGAATAATTCTCTAGCAGCCTTTTTATCCAAACTGCCAGCTTTTCCTAGAAAGCGTGATTGCTCAGTTTTAAATACAGAGGATGAGCAAGCAGGCGCAGAAGATAATTTATCTGTTATGCCCTCACATCAATCTGAGTTGGCAGTGAGGGAGGGTCTGTCCGAGGGAGAAATTTCTGACTCAGGAAAAATTTCTCAGCAGGCAGAGCCTGATATCGTTGCATTTAAATTTAAGCTAGAACATCTCTGCGCTCTGCTTAAGGAGGTGCTAGCTACACTTGATGATTGTGATCCTTTGGTGATTCCAGAGAAATTATGCAAAATGGACAAATTTTTAGAATTCCCAGTACATGCTGATGCGTTTCCGATACCCAAGAGGGTGGCGGATATAGTGACTAAGGAGTGGGAGAAGCCAGGGGTGCCTTTTGTTCCCCCTCCTATATTTAAGAAAATGTTCCCCATTGTCGACCCCAGAAGGGACGCATGGCAGACGGTCCCTAAGGTAGAGGGGGCAGTTTCAACGTTAGCTAAGCGCACAACTATTCCAATAGAGGACAGTTGCGCTTTCAAAGATCCTATGGATAAAAAATTAGAAGGATTGCTTAAGAAAATTTTTGTTCAGCAAGGTTTCCTTCTTCAACCAATTTCGTGCATTATTCCTGTCACCACGGCGGCATCTTTTTGGTTCGATGAACTAGAAAATTCGCTCCAGAAGGAGACTCCATATGATGAGGTCATGGACAGAATTCACTCACTAAAGTTGGGTAATTCCTTTATTTTGGATGCCGCTTTTCAATTAGCTAAATTAGCGGCTAAAAATTCAGGTTTTGCAATAGTGGCGCGCAGGGCGCTTTGGCTAAAATCTTGGTCGGCGGATGTGTCGTCCAAAACAAAATTGCTTAATATTCCTTTCAAAGGTAAGACCCTATTCGGGCCAGAATTGAAGGAGATTATTTCAGACATCACTGGGGGAAAGGGCCATGCCCTTCCACAGGGATAGGCCTTTCAAAGCAAAAAATAAGTCTAATTTTCGTTCCTTTCGCAATTTCAGGAACGGACCGGCTTCTAACTCTGCAGCCTCTAGACAAGAGGGTAACACTTCCCAGCCCAAACCAGCATGGAAACCATTGCAAGGCTGGAACAAGGGAAAACAGGCCAAAAAGCCTGCTGCTGCTACCAAATCAGCATGAAAGGATGGCCCCCGATCCGGGACCGGATCTGGTAGGGGGCAGACTCTCTTTGCTCAGGCTTGGGCAAGAGATGTCCTAGACCCTTGGGCTTTAGAGATTGTCTCTCAGGGGTATCTCCTAGAATTCAAGGACCTTCCTCCAAAGGGAAGGTTTCACATATCTCGCTTGTCTTTAGACCAGACAAAGAGACGGGCATTCTTACATTGCGTAGAAGACCTTTTCAAAATGGGAGTGATACACCCAGTCCCAAAAGCAGAACAAGGACTGGGTTTTTACTCCAACCTGTTTGTAGTTCCCAAAAAGGAGGGAACGTTCAGGCCAATTCTGGACTTAAAGATCCTAAACAAAGTCCTCAAAGTTCCATCATTCAAAATGGAAACAATTCGAACAATTTTACCAATGATCCAGGAGGGTCAATACATGACTACCGTGGACCTGAAGGATGCATACCTGCATATTCCTATCCACAAAAGTCACTATCAGTTCCTAAGGTTCGCCTTTCTGGACAAGCATTACCAGTTCGTGGCCCTTCCTTTCGGGTTGGCCACCGCTCCCAGAATTTTCACAAAGGTGCTAGGGTCCCTTCTAGCGGTACTAAGACCGCGGGGCATTGCAGTAGCACCTTACCTAGACGACATCTTAATAAAGGCGTCGTCTTTTCCCAGAGCCAAGGCTCATACGGATATTGTTCTAGCCTTCCTAAGGTCTCACGGGTGGAAGGTGAACGTAGAAAAAAGTTCTCTGTCCCCGGTCACAGGGGTTCCCTTCCTGGGAACAATAATAGACTCAGTAGAAATGAAAATCTTTCTGACGGAGGTCAGGAAGTCATAATTTCGAATGCTTGTCGAGTTCTTCGTTCCATTCCTCAGCCGTCTGTGGCTCAGTGCATGGAGGTAATCGGTCTAATGGTTGCGGCAATGGACATAGTCCCGTTTGCCAGAATTCATCTAAGACCACTGCAATTGTGCATGCTTAGACAATGCAACGGGGATTATGCAGACTTGTCTCCCCAGATACAAATGGACCAGGAAACCAGAGACTCGCTCCTCTGGTGGTTGTCTCAGGATCACCTGTCTCAGGGAATGAGTTTCCGCAGACCAGAGTGGATCATTGTCACGACCGACGCCAGTCTTTTAGGCTGGGGCGCGGTCTGGGACTCCCTGAAAGCTCAGGGTCTATGGTCTCGGGAAGAATCTCTTCTCCCGATAAACATTTTGGAACTGAGAGCGATATTCAATGCGCTCCTGGCTTGGCCTCAGCTAGCAAAGGCCAAATTCATAAGATTTCAGTCGGACAACATGACGACTGTAGCGTACATCAATCATCAGGGAGGAACAAAGAGTTCCCTGGCGATGAGAGAAGTATCCAAGATCATCAAATGGGCGGAGGATCACTCCTGCCATCTATCTGCAATTCACATCCCAGGAGTAGACAACTGGGAGGCGGATTATTTGAGTTGTCAGACTTTCCATCCGGGGGAGTGGGAACTTCACCCGGAGGTCTTTGCCCAGTTAACTCAACTATGGGGCATTCCTGATATGGATCTGATGGCGTCTCATCAGAACTCCAAGGTTCCACGCTACGGGTCCAGGTCCAGGGATCCCAAGGCGACATTAGTAGATGCATTAGTGGCGCATTGGTAGTTCAATCTAGCTTATGTTTTTCCACTGTTTCCTCTCCTTCCCAGGCTAGTAGCCAGGATCAAACAGGAGAAGGCTTCGGTGATTCTAATAGCTCCTGCATGGCCACGCAGGACTTGGTATGCAGACCTGGTGAATATGTCATTGGCTCCACCATGGAAGCTACCTTTGAGACAGGACCTTCTAGTACAAGGTCCATTCAAACATCCAAACCTAGTTTCTCTGCAACTGACTGCTTGGAAATTGAACGCTTGATTCTATCTAAGCGTGGGTTTTCGGAATCTGTTATAAATACTCTGGTTCAGGCCAGAAAGCCTGTGACCAGGAAAATTTACCATAAGATATGGCAAAAATATCTCTGTTGGTGCGAATCCAAGGGTTACTCATGGAGTAAAATTAGGATTCCAAGAATACTTTCCTTTCTCCAAGAGGGTTTGGAGAAAGGTCTGTCAGCTAGTTCTCTAAAAGGACAGATATCTGCTCTCTTTCTTGTTGCACAAACGTCTGGCAGCCGTGCCAGATGTTCAAGCGTTTGTAGAGGCGTTGGTCAGAATCAAGCCTGTCTACAGACCTGTGACTCCTCCATGGAGTCTAAACTTAGTTCTTGCAGTTCTTCAAGGGGTTCCGTTTGAACCTTTACATTCCATAGATATTAAGTTACTATCCTGGAAAGTTCTGTTTTTGGTTGCTATTTCTTCTGCTAGAAGAGTTTCTGAATTGTCTGCTTTGCAGTGTACTTCACCCTATCTGGTGTTCCATACAGATAAGGTAGTTTTACGTACCAAGCCTGGTTTTCTTCCAAAGGTGGTTTCCAACAGGAATATTAACCAGGAAATAGTTGTTCCTTCTCTGTGTCCGAATCCAGTTTCGAAGAAGGAACGTTTGTTACATAACCTAGATGTGGTTCGTGCTTTAAAATTCTATTTAGAAGCAACAAAGGATTTCAGACAGACATCATCCTTGTTTGTCGTCTATTCTGGTAAGAGGAGAGGTCAGAAAGCTACTGCTACCTCTTTCCTTTTGGCTAAAAAGCATCATCCGATTGGCTTATGAGACTGCCGGACGGCAGCCTCCTGAACGAATTACAGCTCACTCTACTAGAGCTGTGGCTTCCACATGGGCCTTCAAGAATGAGGTTTCTGTTGAACAGATCTGTAAGGCAGCGACGTGGTCTTCTCTGCATACATTTGCCAAATTTTACAAATTCAATACTTATGCTTCTTCGGAGGCTATTTTTGGGAGAGGTTTTACAAGCAGTGGTGCCTTCCGTTTAGGTTACCTGACTTGCTCCCTCCCTTCATCCGTGTCCTAAAGCTTTGGTATTGGTTCCCACAAGTAAGGATGAAGCCGTGGACCGGACACACCAATGTAGGAGAAAACAGAATTTATGTTTACCTGATAAATTTCTTTCTCCTACGGTGTGTCCGGTCCACGGCCCGCCCTGGCTTTTAGTCAGGTTTAAAATTTTTGTTTCTTTCATGTAATTAACAAGAGTCCATGAGCTAGTGACGTATGGGATATACATTCCTACCAGGAGGGGCAAAGTTTCCCAAACCTTAAAATGCCTATAAATACACCCCTCACCACACCCACAAATCAGTTTTACAAACTTTGCCTCCAAGGGAGGTGGTGAAGTAAGTTTGTGCTAGATTCTACGTTGATATGCGCTCCGCAGCAAGTTGGAGCCCGGTTTTCCTCTCAGCGTGCAGTGAATGTCAGAGGGATGTGAAGAGAGTATTGCCTATTGAATGCAGTGATCTCCTTCTACGGGGTCTATTTCATAAGGTTCTCTGTTATCGGTCGTAGAGATTCATCTCTTACCTCCCTTTTCAGATCGACGATATACTCTTTTATTTACCATTACCTCTACTGATTCTCGTTTCAGTACTGGTTTGGCTTTCTACAAACATGTAGATGAGTGTCCTGGGGTAAGTAAGTCTTATTTTCTGTGACACTCTAAGCTATGGTTGGGCACTTTATAAAGTTCTAAATATATGTATTCAAACATTTATTTGCCTTGACTCAGAATGTTCAACTTTCCTTATTTTCAGACAGTCAGTTTCATATTTGGGATTATGCATTGAATTATCATATTTTTCTTACCTCAAAAATTTGACTTTTTTCCCTGTGGGCTGTTAGGCTCGCGGGGGCTGAAAATGCTTCATTTTATTGCGTCATTCTTGGCGCGGACTTTTTTGGCGCAAAAATTCTTTTCCGTTTCCGGCGTCATACGTGTCGCCGGAAGTTACGTCATTTTTTGACGTTATTTTGCGCCAAAGATGTCGGCGTTCCGGATGTGGCGTCATTTTTGGCGCCAAAAGCATTTAGGCGCCAAATAATGTGGGCGTCTTATTTGGCGCTAAAAAATATGGGCGTCGCTTTTGTCTCCACATTATTTCAGTCTCATTTTTCATTTGCTTCTGGTTGCTAGAAGCTTGATATTTGGCATTCTTTCCCATTCCTGAAACTGTCTTATAAGGAATTTGATCTATTTTGCTTTATATGTTGTTTTTTCTCTTACATATTGCAAGATGTCTCACGTTGCATCTGAGCCAGAAGATACTACAGGAAAATCACTGCCTGCTGGATCTACCAAAGCTAAGTGTATCTGCTGTAAATTTTTGGTAGCTATTCCTCCAGCTGTTGTTTGTAATAATTGTCATGACAAACTTGTTAAAGCAGATAATATTTCCTTTAGTAATGTACCATTGCCTGTTGCAGTTCCCTCAACATCTAAGGTGCAGAATGTTCCTGATAACATAAGAGATTTTGTTTCTGAATCCATAAAGAAGGCTTTGTCTGTTATTTCTCCTTCTAGTAAACGTAAAATGTCTTTTAAATCTTCTCTCTCTACAGATGAATTTTTAAATGAACACCATCATTCTGATTCTTTGGACTCTTATTGATGCTGATAAATCTTCATATTTATTTAAGATGGAATTTATTCGCTCTTTACTTAAAGAAGTACTAATTGCTTTAGAAATAGAGGATTCTAGTCCTCTTGATACTAATTCTATACGTTTGGATAAGGTTTTTAAAGCTCCTGCGGTTATTCCAGAAGTTTTTCCTGTTCCTAATGCTATTTCTGCAGTGATTTCCAAAGAATGGGATAAATTGGGTAATTCATTTACTCCTTCTAAACGTTTTAAGCAATTATATCCTGTTCCGCCTGACAGGTTAGAATTTTGGGACAAAATCCCTAAAGTTGATGGGGCTATTTCTACCCTTGCTAAACGTACTACCATTCCTACGTCAGATGGTACCTCGTTTAAGGATCCTTTAGATAGAAAAATTGAATCCTTTCTAAGAAAAGCTTATCTGTGTTCAGGTAATCTTCTTAGACCTGCTATATCATTGGCTGATGTTGCTGCAGCTTCAACTTTTTGGTTGGAAACCCTAGCGCAACAAGTAGCAAATCGTGATTCTCATGATATTATTATTCTTCTTCAGCATGCTAATAATTTTATCTGTGATGCCATTTTTGATATTATTAGAGTTGATGTTAGGTTTATGTCTCTAGCTATCTTAGCCAGAAGAGCTTTATGGCTTAAAACTTGGAATGCTGATATGGCTTCTAAATCAACTCTACTTTCCATTTCTTTCCAGGGAAACAAATTATTTGGTTCTCAGTTGGATTCTATTATTTCAACTGTTACTGGTGGGAAAGGAACTTTTTTACCACAGGATAAAAAATCTAAAGGTAAAAACAGGGCTAACAATCGTTTTCGTTCCTTTCGTTTCAACAAAGAACAAAAGCCTGATCCTTCGTCCTCAGGAGCAGTTTCAGTTTGGAAACCATCTCCAGTCTGGAATAAATCCAAGCCTGCTAGAAAGGCAAAGCCTGCTTCTAAGTTCACATGAAGGTACGGCCCTCATTCCAGTTCAGCTGGTAGGGGGCAGGTTACGTTTTTTCAAAGAAATTTGGATCAATTCTGTTCACAATCTTTGGATTCAGAGCATTGTTTCAGAAGGGTACAGAATTGGTTTCAAGATGAGACCTCCTGCAAAGAGATTTTTTCTTTCCCGTGTCCCAGTAAATCCAGTGAAAGCTCAAGCATTTCTGAATTGTGTTTCAGATCTAGAGTTGGCTGGAGTAATTATGCCAGTTCCAGTTCCGGAACAGGGGATGGGGTTTTATTCAAATCTTTTCATTGTACCAAAGAAGGAGAATTCCTTCAGACCAGTTCTGGATCTAAAATTATTGAATCGTTATGTAAGGATACCAACGTTCAAGATGGTAACTGTAAGGACTATATTGCCTTTTGTTCAGCAAGGGAATTATATGTCCACAATAGATTTACAGGATGCATATCTGCATATTCCGATTCATCCAGATCATTTTCAGTTCCTGAGATTCTCTTTTCTAGACAAGCATTACCAATTTGTGGCTCTACCGTTTGGCCTTGCTACAGCTCCAAGAATTTTCACAAAGATTCTCGGTGCCCTTCTGTCTGTAATCAGAGAACAGGGTATTGTGGTATTTCCTTATTTGGACGATATCTTGGTACTTGCTCAGTCTTTACATTTAGCAGAGTCTCATACGAATCGACTTGTGTTGTTTCTTCAAGATCATGGTTGGAGGATCAATTTACCAAAAAGTTCTTTGATTCCTCAAACAAGGGTAACCTTTCTGGGTTTCCAGATAGATTCAGTGTCCATGACTCTGTCTTTAACAGACAAGAGACGTCTAAAATTGATTACAGCTTGTCGAAACCTTCAGTCACAATCATTCCCTTCGGTAGCCTTATGCATGGAAATTCTAGGTCTTATGACTGCTGCATCGGACGCGATCCCCTTTGCTCGTTTTCACATGCGACCTCTTCAGCTCTGTATGCTGAACCAATGGTGCAAGGATTACACGAAGATATCTCAATTAATATCTTTAAAACCGATTGTTCGACACTCTCTAACGTGGTGGACAGATCACCATCGTTTAGTTCAGGGGGCTTCTTTTGTTCTTCCGATCTGGACTGTAATTTCAACAGATGCAAGTCTCACAGGTTGGGGAGCTGTGTGGGGATCTCTGACGGCACAGGGAGTTTGGGAATCTCAGGAGGTGAGATTACCGATCAATATTTTGGAACTCCGTGCAATTTTCAGAGCTCTTCAGGTTTGGCCTCTTCTGAAGAGAGAATCGTTCATTTGTTTTCAGACAGACAATGTCACAACTGTGGCATACATCAATCATCAAGGAGGGACTCACAGTCCTCTGGCTATGAAAGAAGTATCTCGAATTTTGGTTTGGGCGGAATCCAGCTCCTGTCTAATCTCTGCGGTTCATATCCCAGGTGTAGACAATTGGGAAGCGGATTATCTCAGTCGCCAAACGTTGCATCCGGGCGAATGGTCTCTTCACCCAGAGGTATTTCTTCAGATTGTTCAAATGTGGGGGCTTCCAGAGATAGATCTGATGGCCTCTCATCTAAACAAGAAACTTCCCAGGTTTCTGTCCAGATCCCGGGATCCTCAGGCGGAGGCAGTGGATGCATTATCACTTCCTTGGAAGTATCATCCTGCCTATATCTTTCCGCCTCTAGTTCTTCTTCCAAGAGTAATCTCCAAGATTCTCAGGGAATGCTCGTTTGTTCTGCTAATAGCTCCGGCATGGCCTCACAGGTTTTGGTATGCGGATCTTGTCCGGATGGCATCTTGCCAACCATGGACTCTTCCGTTAAGACCAGACCTTCTGTCGCAAGGTCCTTTTTTCCATCCGGATCTGAAATCCTTAAATTTAAAGGTATGGAGATTGAACGCTTGATTCTTAGTCAAAGAGGTTTCTCTGACTCTGTGATTGATACTATGTTACAGGCTCGTAAATCTGTATCTAGAGAGATATATTATAGAGTCTGGAAGACTTATATTTCTTGGTGTCTTACTCATCATTTTTCTTGGTATTCTTTTAGAATTCCGAGAATATTACAATTTCTTCAGGATGGTTTAGATAAGGGTTTGTCCGCAAGTTCCTTGAAAGGACAAATCTCTGCTCTTTCTGTTCTTTTTCACAGAAAGATTGCTATTCTTCCTGATATTCATTGTTTTGTACAAGCTTTGGTTCGTATAAAACCTGTCATTAAGTCAATTTCTCCTCCATGGAGTTTGAATTTGGTTCTGGGAGCTCTTCAAGCTCCTCCGTTTGAACCTATGCATTCATTGGACATTAAATTGCTTTCTTGGAAAGTTTTGTTCCTTTTGGCCATCTCTTCTGCCAGAAGAGTTTCTGAATTATCTGCTCTTTCTTGTGAGTCTCCTTTTCTGATTTTTCATCAGGATAAGGCGGTGTTGCGAACTTCTTTTCAATTTTTACCTAAGGTTGTGAATTCCAACAACATTAGTAGAGAAATCGTGGTTCCTTCATTATGTCCTAATCCTAAGAATTCTAAGGAGAAATCGTTACATTCTTTGGATGTTGTTAGAGCTTTGAAATATTATGTTGAAGCTACTAAATCTTTCCGAAAGACTTCTAGTCTATTTGTCATCTTTTCTGGTTCTAGAAAAGGCCAGAAAGCTTCTGCCATTTCTTTGGCATCCTGGTTGAAATCTTTAATTCATCTTGCCTATGTTAAATCGGGTAAGACTCCGCCTCAGAGGATTACAGCTCATTCTACTAGGTCAGTTTCTACTTCCTGGGCGTTTAGGAATGAAGCTTCAGTTGATCAGATTTGCAAAGCAGCGACTTGGTCCTCTTTGCATACTTTTACTAAATTCTACCATTTTGATGTATTCTCTTCTTCTGAAGCAGTTTTTGGTAGAAAGGTACTTCAGGCAGTGGTTTCGGTTTGAATCTTCTGCTTATGTTTTTCATTAAACTTTATTTTGGGTGTGGATTATTTTCAGCAGGAATTGGCTGTCTTTATTTTATCCCTCCCTCTCTAGTGACTCTTGTGTGGAAAGATCCACATCTTGGGTATTCATTATCCCATACGTCACTAGCTCATGGACTCTTGTTAATTACATGAAAGAAAACATAATTTATGTAAGAACTTACCTGATAAATTCATTTCTTTCATATTAACAAGAGTCCATGAGGCCCACCCTTTTTTGTGGTGGTTATGATTTTTTTGTATAAAGCACAATTATTCCAATTCCTTATTTTATATGCTTCGCACTTTTTTCTTATCACCCCACTTCTTGGCTATTCGTTAAACTGATTTGTGGGTGTGGTGAGGGGTGTATTTATAGGCATTTTAAGGTTTGGGAAACTTTGCCCCTCCTGGTAGGAATGTATATCCCATACGTCACTAGCTCATGGACTCTTGTTAATATGAAAGAAATGAATTTATCAGGTAAGTTCTTACATAAATTATGTTTTTTGTACACTACAGTCACCACTGCACCCTATGGTTCTCCTTTTTCTCCTAACCGTCGGTCGAATGACTGGGGGGCGGAGCTAGAGGGGGGGCTATATGGACAGCTTTGCTGTGTGCTCTCTTTGCCACTTCCTGTAGGGAATGAGAATATCCCACAAGTAAGGATGAAGCCGTGGACCGGACACACCGTAGGAGAAAGAAATTTATCAGGTAAACATAAATTGTTTTTTTTTTGTTCAGAACCATGGACAGCACTTGTTTATTGGTGCTGTCCAATCAGCAAGGACAACCCAGTTTGTTCACCAAAAATGGGCCGGCATCTAAACATTCGTTTTTCAAATAACCATACTAAGAGAATGAAGAACATTTGATAATAGGAGTAAATTAGAAAGTTGCTCTAAATTACAAGCTCTATCTGAATCACAAAAGAAAATTTTTGGGTTCAGTGTCCCTTTAAGTTTAATCCTGGCTGTAGCTCCACCCCCTCTGTCTTCCCTGGCTTTTTCTCTTTCAACCCGGAGCCTCTGTCACTAAATTTAAGATATAATAGTTGGTGTCTGTTTCTAAACTGTTTCTAGGCTGATTTCTAGTGCCTGCTAGTCCCATGAGCTGCCAGGGGGTACTTCAGTTTTTTTTTCTTATTTCTTGGGGCTTATAAGGGAATAGTCTAGTGAGTCAAAATTAAACTCATGAATTAGAGCATGCAATTTTAAGCAACTTTCTAATTTAATCTTTTTTCGTTCTCTTGCTATCTTTATTTTGAAAAAGCAAGAATGTAAGCATAGGAGCCGGTCCATTGGTGTCTAAATGTAGCCACCAATCAGCAAGCGCTACCAAGGTTCTGAACCAAAAATGGGCCGGCTCCTAAGCTTACATTCAAATAAAGATACCAAGAGAACGAAGAAAAATTGAGTAAACTAGAAAGTTGCTTGAAACTGAATCTCAATCATGAAAATTTTATTTTGACTAGACTATTTCTTTAAGCTTATTACATTGGTAGATGGTACGAGCATCTGAGGGAGTATTTTATAGTGTAGAGGGCTCTCTACCAGGTTTTTTTAGTATAGTTTGTATATATAAGGTGTCATTGTATACGGTTATATAAGTATATAACCGTATACAATGACACCTTATATCAGTGCTTGACAAATCTGTTTAAAAATTAGGAGCCAGTAACAATATTTAGGAGCCAGACAGAGGTAATTGCATATAGATATATGGAGAATAACTCAAAAAGTTAGGAGGGATAAAATTCTAGGAGCCAGTGGCTCTCTACCAATGTAATAAGCTTAAAGGAACTAGTCAAAATGAAACTTGCAAACATGGGACAAAATGTTTCTGTCCCCACTGATATTTCTCCAACATAGGTGTGTCCGGTCCACGGCGTCATCCTTACTTGTGGGATATTCTCTTCCCCAACAGGAAATGGCAAAGAGCCCAGCAAAGCTGGTCACATGATCCCTCCTAGGCTCCGCCTACCCCAGTCATTCTCTTTGCCGTTGTACAGGCAACATCTCCACGGAGATGGCTTAGAGTTTTTTAGTGTTTAACTGTAGTTTTTATTATTCAATCAAGAGTTTGTTATTTTAAAATAGTGCTGGTATGTACTATTTACTCAGAAACAGAAAAGAGATGAAGATTTCTGTTTGTATGAGGAAAATGATTTTAGCACCGTAACTAAAATCCATGGCTGTTCCACACAGGACTGTTGAGAGCAATTAACTTCAGTTGGGGGAACAGTGTGCAGTCTCTTGCTGCTTGAGGTATGACACATTCTAACAAGACGATGTAATGCTGGAAGCTGTCATTTTTCCCTATGGGATCCGGTAAGCCATGTTTATTACGATGGTAATTAAGGGCTTCACAAGGGCTTATTAAGATTGTAGACTTTTCTGGGCTAAATCGATTCAGTTTTAAAACATATTTAGCTTTGAGGAATCATTTTATTTGGGTTTATTGATATTATAATATCGGCAGGCACTGTATTAGACACCTTATTTCTCTGGGGCTTTCCCAAAGCATAAGCAGAGCCTCATTTTCGCGCCGGTGTGGCGCACTTGTTTTTGAGAGGCATGGCATGCAGTCGCATGTGAGAGGAGCTCTGATACTTAGAAAAGACTTTCTGAAGGCGTCATTTGGTATCGTATTCCCCTTTGGGTTTGGTTGGGTCTCAGCAAAGCAGATACCAGGGACTGTAAGGGGTTAAAGTGTTAAAACGGCTCCGGTTCCGTTATTTTAAGGGTTAAAGCTTCCAAATTTGGTGTGCAATACTTTTAAGGCTTTAAGACACTGTGGTGAAAATTTGGTGAATTTTGTACAATTCCTTCATGTTTTTTCGCAATTGCAGTAATAAAGTGTGTTCAGTTTAAAATTTAAAGTGACAGTAACGGTTTTATTTTAAAACGTTTTTTGTACTTTATTATCAAGTTTATGCCTGTTTAACATGTCTGAACTACCAGATAGACTGTGTTCTGAATGTGGGGAAGCCAGAATTCCTGTTCATTTAAATAAATGTGATTTATGTGATAATGACAATGATGCCCAAGATGATTCCTCAAGTGAGGGGAGTAAGCATGGTACTGCATCATTCCCTCCTTCGTCTACTCGAGTCTTGCCCACTCAGGAGGCCCCTAGTACATCTAGCGCGCCAATACTCCTTACTATGCAACAATTAACGGCTGTAATGGATAATTCTGTCAAAAACATTTTAGCCAAAATGAACCCTTGTCAGCGTAAGCGTGGCTGCTCTGTTTTAGTTACTGAAGAGCATGACGACGCTGATATTAATATCTCTGAAGGGCCCCTAACCCAATCTGATGGGGCCAGGGAGGTTTTGTCTGAGGGAGAAATTACTGATTCAGGGAACATTTCTCAACAGGCTGAACCTGATGTAATTGCATTTAAATTTAAGTTGGAACATCTCCGCATTCTGCTTAAGGAGGTATTATCCACTCTGGATGATTGTGAAAAGTTGGTCATCCCAGAGAAACTATGTAAAATGGATAAGTTCCTAGAGGTGCCGGAGCTCCCAGAAGCTTTTCCTATACCCAAGCGGGTGGCGGACATTGTTAATAAAGAATGGGAAAGGCCCGGTATTCCTTTCGTCCCTCCCCCCATATTTAAAAAATTGTTTCCTATGGTCGACCCCAGAAAGGACTTATGGCAGACAGTCCCCAAGGTCGAGGGAGCGGTTTCTACTTTAAACAAACGCACCACTATACCCATAGAGGATAGTTGTGCTTTCAAAGATCCTATGGATAAAAAATTAGAAGGTTTGCTTAAAAAGATGTTTGTTCAGCAGGGTTACCTTCTACAACCAATTTCATGCATTGTCCCTGTCACTACAGCCGCATGTTTCTGGTTTGATGAACTGATAAAGGCGCTCGATAGTGATTCTCCTCCTTATGAGGAGATTATGGACAGAATCAATGCTCTCAAATTGGCTAATTCTTTCACCCTAGACGCCACTTTGCAATTGGCTAGGTTAGCGGCTAAGAATTCTGGGTTTGCTATTGTGGCGCGCAGAGCGCTTTGGTTGAAATCTTGGTCGGCTGACGCGTCTTCCAAGAACAAGCTACTTAACATTCCTTTCAAGGGGAAAACGCTGTTTGGCCCTGACTTGAAAGAGATTATCTCGGATATCACTGGGGGTAAGGGCCACGCCCTTCCTCAGGATCGGCCTTTCAAGGCGAAAAATAGACCCAATTTTCGTCCCTTTCGTAAAAACGGACCAGCCCAAAGTGCTACGTCCTCTAAGCAAGAGGGTAATACTTCTCAAGCCAAGCCAGCTTGGAGACCAATGCAAGGCTGGAACAAGGGAAAACAGGCCAAAAAGCCTGCCACTGCTACCAAGACAGCATGAAATATTGGCCCCCGATCCGGGACCGGATCTGGTGGGGGGCAGACTCTCTCTCTTCGCTCAGGCTTGGGCAAGAGATGTTCTGGATCCTTGGGCGCTAGAAATAGTCTCCCAGGGTTATCTTCTGGAATTCAAGGGACTTCCCCCAAGGGGGAGGTTCCACAGGTCTCAGTTGTCTTCAGACCACATAAAAAGACAGGCGTTCTTACTTTGTGTAGAAGACCTGTTAAAAATGGGAGTGATTCATCCTGTTCCACTAAGAGAACAAGGGATGGGGTTCTACTCCAATCTGTTCATAGTTCCCAAAAAAGAGGGAACGTTCAGACCAATCTTAGATCTCAAGATCTTAAACAAGTTTCTCAAGGTTCCATTGTTCAAGATGGAAACCATTCGAACTATTCTTCCTTCCATCCAGGAGGGTCAATTCATGACCACGGTGGATTTAAAGGATGCGTATCTACATATTCCTATCCACAAGGAACATCATCGGTTCCTAAGGTTTGCATTCCTGGACAAACATTACCAGTTCGTGGCGCTTCCTTTCGGATTAGCCACTGCTCCAAGGATTTTCACAAAGGTACTAGGCTCCCTTCTAGCGGTGCTAAGACCAAGGGGCATTGCAGTAGTACCTTACCTGGACGACATTCTGATTCAAGCGTCGTCCCTTCCTCAAGCAAAGGCTCACACGGACATTGTCCTGGCCTTTCTCAGATCTCACGGCTGGAAAGTGAACGTGGAAAAGAGTTCTCTATCCCCGTCAACAAGGGTTCCCTTCTTGGGAACAATTATAGACTCTTTAGAAATGAGGATCTTTCTAACAGAGGCCAGAAAAACAAAACTTCTAGACTCTTGTCGGATACTTCATTCCGTTCCTCTTCCTTCCATAGCTCAGTGCATGGAAGTGATCGGGTTGATGGTAGCGGCGATGGACATAGTTCCTTTTGCGCGCATTCATCTAAGACCATTACAACTGTGCATGCTCAGTCAGTGGAATGGGGACTATACAGACTTGTCTCCGAAGATACAAGTAAATCAGAGGACCAGAGACTCACTCCGTTGGTGGCTGTCCCTGGACAATCTGTCTCAAGGGATGACGTTCCGCAGACCAGAGTGGGTCATTGTCACGACCGACGCCAGTCTAATGGGCTGGGGCGCGGTCTGGGGATCCCTGAAAGCTCAGGGTCTTTGGTCTCGGGAAGAATCTCTTCTACCGATAAATATTCTGGAACTGAGAGCGATATTCAATGCTCTCAAGGCCTGGCCTCGGCTAGCGAGGACCAAGTTCATACGGTTTCAATCAGACAACATGACAACTGTTGCGTACATCAACCATCAGGGGGGAACAAGGAGTTCCCTAGCGATGGAAGAAGTGACCAAAATCATTCTATGGGCGGAGTCTCACTCCTGCCACCTGTCTGCTATCCACATCCCAGGAGTGGAAAATTGGGAAGCGGATTTTCTGAGTCGTCAGACATTGCATCCGGGGGAGTGGGAACTCCATCCGGAAATCTTTGCCCAAGTCACTCACTTGTGGGGCATTCCAGACATGGATCTGATGGCCTCTCGTCAGAACTTCAAAGTTCCTTGCTACGGGGCCAGATCCAGGGATCCCAAGGCGGCTCTAGTGGATGCACTAGTAGCACCTTGGACCTTCAAACTAGCTTATGTGTTCCCGCCATTTCCTCTCATCCCCAGGCTGGTAGCCAGGATCAATCAGGAGAGGGCGTCGGTGATCTTGATAGCTCCTGCGTGGCCACGCAGGACTTGGTATGCAGATCTGGTGAATATGTCATCGGCTCCACCTTGGAAGCTACCTTTGAGACGAGACCTTCTTGTTCAGGGTCCGTTCGAACATCCGAATCTGGTTTCACTCCAGCTGACTGCTTGGAGATTGAACGCTTGATTTTATCGAAGCGAGGATTCTCAGATTCTGTTATCGATACTCTTGTTCAGGCCAGAAAGCCTGTAACTAGAAAGATTTACCACAAAATTTGGAAAAAATATATCTGTTGGTGTGAATCTAAAGGATTCCCTTGGGACAAGGTTAAGATTCCTAGGATTCTATCCTTCCTTCAAGAAGGATTGGAAAAAGGATTATCTGCTAGTTCCCTGAAGGGACAGATTTCTGCCTTGTCGGTATTACTTCACAAAAAGCTGGCAGCTGTGCCAGATGTTCAAGCCTTTGTTCAGGCTTTGGTTAGAATCAAGCCTGTTTACAAACCTTTGACTCCTCCTTGGAGTCTCAATTTAGTTCTTTCAGTTCTTCAGGGGGTTCCGTTTGAACCCTTACATTCCGTTGATATTAAGTTATTATCTTGGAAAGTTTTGTTTTTAGTTGCGATTTCTTCTGCTAGAAGAGTCTCAGAATTATCTGCTCTGCAGTGTTCTCCTCCTTATCTGGTGTTCCATGCAGATAAGGTGGTTTTACGTACTAAACCTGGTTTTCTTCCAAAAGTTGTTTCTAACAAAAACATTAACCAGGAGATTATCGTACCTTCTCTGTGTCCAAAACCAGTTTCAAAGAAGGAACGTTTGTTGCACAATTTGGATGTTGTTCGCGCTCTAAAATTCTATTTAGATGCTACAAAGGATTTTAGACAAACATCTTCCTTGTTTGTTGTTTATTCAGCTAAAAGGAGAGGTCAAAAAGCAACTTCTACCTCTCTCTCTTTTTGGATTAAAAGCATCATCAGATTGGCTTACGAGACTGCCGGACGGCAGCCTACCGAAAGAATCACAGCTCATTCCACTAGGGCTGTGGCTTCCACATGGGCCTTCAAGAACGAGGCTTCTGTTGATCAGATATGTAGGGCAGCGACTTGGTCTTCACTGCACACTTTTACCAAATTTTACAAGTTTGATACTTTTGCTTCTTCTGAGGCTATTTTTGGGAGAAAGGTTTTGCAAGCCGTGGTGCCTTCCATTTAGGTGACCTGATTTGCTCCCTCCCTTCATCCGTGTCCTAAAGCTTTGGTATTGGTTCCCACAAGTAAGGATGACGCCGTGGACCGGACACACCTATGTTGGAGAAAACAGAATTTATGTTTACCTGATAAATTTCTTTCTCCAACGGTGTGTCCGGTCCACGGCCCGCCCTGGTTTTTTTAATCAGGTCTGATAATTTATTTTCTTTAACTACAGTCACCACGGTACCATATGGTTTCTCCTATGCAAATATTCCTCCTTAACGTCGGTCGAATGACTGGGGTAGGCGGAGCCTAGGAGGGATCATGTGACCAGCTTTGCTGGGCTCTTTGCCATTTCCTGTTGGGGAAGAGAATATCCCACAAGTAAGGATGACGCCGTGGACCGGACACACCGTTGGAGAAAGAAATTTATCAGGTAAACATAAATTCTGTTTTCTTTAGCGGAGTCAGTTTCTGTTATCCCTCTTGCTACATATTTGTTTATTTTGCAAATCTGTTCCAGTATGTCAGGTCATAAAAAATCTGTGAGACTTGTGTATCTCAGATTTTTTATGCAAACCAATCACAACCTTCCACTTCTCAGAGGGATGTTTGCCCAATGCATGTCATTCCCATTCACTGATTTTGCTCCTGAATTTAAAAGCAGCATGTATCCCCAAACCAAGTAAGCGTACATCTGGGGATTTATCTCCGTCTCATGAGGTTAATTTCCAAAGTCTTCCCCTCCACCCCAAATTCCTGCTCTCTTACAAAACTCTTACTCTGAGGATGCAAATATTTCTAGTTCTGATGGGGAAGTGTCGTCAAATGAACAAGAGCCTGTGCTGATCCTGAATATATCAATGTCTATAGATTTAAAGGGACACTGAACACAAATTTTTTCTTTTGTGATTGATACAGCATGACATTTTAAGCAACTTTCTAATTTACTGCTATTATCAAATTTTCTTCATTCTCTTGGTATCTTTATTTGAAATTCAAGAATGTAAGTTTAGATGCCTGCCCATTTTTGGTGAACAACCTGGATTGTTCTTGCTTATTGGTGGATAAATTCATCCACCAATAAAAAAGTGCTGTCCAGAGGCCTGAACCAAAAAAAGCTTAGATGCCTTATTTTTCAAATAAAGATAGCAAGAGAATGAAGAATTGAGAATAGGAGTAAATTAGAAAGTTGCTTAAAATTGCATGCTCTATCTGTATTACGAAAGAAACAAAATTGGGTTCAGTGTCCCTTTAAGGTGGCACTGCAGGAGGTATCAAAGACTTGAAATTTCTGAGGAAAAACGTGCTGAAAACAAGCCTTTTAATCAGTTTAAATTTTCATTTCAAAACTTCACCAAAATTTCCACTGGTGTTTCAGGTCCCTGATATTGTCTAATCAGTGCTCTAGCTACAACAAAAGTGCGACAGCGCTAATTAGAGAACAGTTCAAACCGTTCACTCTCACAAAAAAATTACTTTTGAAGTGGATGGCCGGATTGCGGGGTATTTGAATTTAAAGTTATAGCACATTTGTATTACAACTGATGAATTCTACTCCATCTAAAATATTGCTAACATTCCAGATCTATTTTTATAAAGGGGAGAGTTTACCATCACTTTAAATAACTTTCTGCTCTTCTAGGTTTTAAGGGCAGCACTCTAGAGGTTAATCCTCAGTGAATTACTAAATGGGACTCGTTAATTCCTGTACATAGGAATTTATTTCAAGGAAAAAATGGGTAATATTTTATGCAGGTACTTAAGCTGTAGAACTTATCTTTATTGGAGCATAAGGGGTTAATGTTTTTGACCTGTGTATTGAGGCTGAGTCTGGCTGGATGTTGGGGGATTTCTTAATCCCTGATTTAAAGTCTTATAAGGATCTGAGGATTCTTTTAAGGACAACAGGGGAATTGTGCATTTATCATAGCGCTTTTATGTCTGGGGGAATGTTGAAAGGAGTCAGAAAAGACGCGCGATTTAAAAGGGGAATTGTTGTGGCGCAGTTGCTTTTTCATTGAGCTCACATGACTCTCCGCTCTTCCGCCTTCATTTTTATATTGGCTTGGAGAGGGGAGTGGCGTGTCGCCTTTGAGCTGGTTATAACACCTTAAGAAGCTATCGGCTAGGATATCAGTCACACACTCATCTCTAAGACTTTCTTTTAACTGTGGCCGGTTCCAGGTGAGTACTCCTGGTCCCGGTGTGGTGAGTTGCCTCAGCCAGACTGAGGATATAGAGGTGGCTTCTATAATATTATTGCAATTATTCTGTGGGAATATATTAATTTTAATTTACTCTATTTGCATATTTATTTATGGTTTTCCAATTTCTGGGGGAATTATAACTCTTGTTAAAATGGTCTAAGAACAAAATTTGGCTGTTAACTATGTAAAATGTTTACTTTGTTTAGAGGCTCAGATAGTGCCTCATCTTCAATTTTGTTCCACATGTTTGGAAAATACTTTACATTATAAAAACAGGATTTCCCATCCTGAGTCTGTCTCTCAGGATAATTTTGTCCATACCTCAGATTTCTCCTCAAACGGCACATTGTTTCACATAAAGTGCCCTGCGGTTCCTCTCAACTTCCTCCTGGAGGTGTTTATTTACATGGGGATTTTGCTGCGCAAATAACATTGGCTGTTTAAGCAGCCTTATCAGCCTTTCCGGTTGCTGGTAAGCGCAAGAGGATATTAATGTTAATAAGGGTTCTGACTCCGCTAAGTCTGCGTTAGTCAGTATTTCTCAGTTATCTGATGAGAATGATACCTCAGTGGCTTCTGAGGGCCAGTTGTCAGATTCTGATACTGTAGTGACCGATTCTGCAGATTCAGAGGAGATTAATTTACCTCTGAGTACTTTTAAAGGATGTTCTTGCTACTTTAGAAGAATCCGACTCGTCTGTCGCAGAGAATCCAAAGAGGTCTAGTAAACTTAACAGGGTATAGGATGTACCTTCATCTGTGGACGTGTTTCCAGTTCCAGACCATATGGCAGATATCATAGCTCAGGAATGGGATAAACCAGGGATTGCTTTTTCCCTGTCCCCTGTTTTTAAAAAGATGTTTCCTGTTTCTATACCTGACTTGTGGTGCACAGTGCCCAAGGTAGAGGGAGCTATCTCTACTCTTGCCAAGAGAACTACTATTCCTATTGAAGATAGTTGTTCTTTCAAGGATCCCATGGATAAGAAGCTTGAGGCTTTTTTGAAGAAAATGTACATTCATCAGGGATTAGAGGCAGCCTGTTGCTAGTATTGCTACGGTTGCGGAGGCAGCATCTTATTGGTGCAATGAATTATCTAATCTCAGAAGAGACTACTATAGAGGAGTTCCAAGACAGGATCAAGGCTCTCAAGCTAGCCAATACATTTTATTTGTGATGCCAACATGCACGTTCTTAGACTGGGTCTTGCTTCGTGCCTATCTCTCCAGTCTATTAGTCAATCGGTGGCAATTGGTCTGATGGTTGCCTCCATGGACATCATTCCCTTTGCTCGGTTCCATGTGAGACCTCTGCAACTATGCATGCTCAGTCAATGGAATGAGAATCACTCTGATCTCTTGCAGAGGATAGCTTTGGATCCCCTAACAAGAGACTCTCTCTTGTGGTGGATTTCACAGGACCATCTGTCTCGGCGCACATGTTTCCTGAGACCTTGTTGGGAGATTGTGACCACGGAAGCCAGTCTGTTTGGCTGGGGAGCATTTTGGGGTTTCTTAAAAAGCACAGGGACTATGGACTCGGGAGCAGTCTTCTCTTTCCATTAACATCGCAGAATCTACTGCTTTGACTGGTCCTTTAAGAACAAGATTAAAGGACCAGTCAACACAGTAGATTTGCATCAGCAACAAATGCAAGATAACAAGACAATGCAATAGCACTTAGTCTGAATTTCAAATTAGTAGATTTTTTTTTCTGACAATTTTAAGTTTGTCTTTTTTCACTCCCCCTGTACCATGTGACAGCCAGCAGCCAATCACAAATGCATACATGTACCATGTGACAGCCATTCAAAAATGCACACACACTTATTCTTGCACATGCTCAGTAGGAGCTGGTGACTCAAAAAGTTTCAATATAAAAAGTAGGGCTGCAACAACTAATCGGTAAGTTTGATCATAAAAATAGTTGTCAACAAATCTCATTATCAATTAGGTGGTCAGCGATTAGTTGGTCAGTTGCACAGCACCAGCTGCTTTAATCTGATGATCTACTTCAACTAATATTGTGCAAAAAAATTTAATTTATTTTTAAATTACCATGTATACAATACCATGTTCAGGAGTTCATCGGATTGAAGCAGCTGGTGCTGTGCAATTAACTAATCCCTGACCACCAAATTGATAATGAGATTCTTTGACAACTATTTTTATGATCAATCTTACCGATTAGTTGTTGCAGCCCTAATAAAAAGACTGTGCACATTTAGTGAATGGAAGTAAATTTGTAAAGTTGTTTAAAATAGCATGCTCTATCTGAATAATGAAAGTTTAATTTGATTGAGTGTCCCTTTAAAGTTTTGCAGAAGGCTCCGTTTAAGCCAATGCATTCTGTTGATATTAAATTGTTATCTTGGAAGGTTTTGTTTCTTCTTGCTATTTCTTCTGCTCGCAGAATTTCCGAACTTTCGGCTCTGCAGTGTGATTCCCCTTACCTTATTTTCCATGCTGATAAGGCTGTCCTTCGTACTAAGCTAGGTTTTCTGCTTAAGGTAGTGTCTGATCACAATAATAATCAGGAAATTGTTGTTCCTTCGTTTTGCCCCAATCCTCCTCCTCAGAAGGAACGACTTTTGCATAATTTGGATGTTGTGCGTGCTCTAAAATTTAACCTTCAAGCAACTAAATATTTTCGGCAGACTTCTGCACTGCCCGTTTTCTCTGGTAAGGGTCAGAAGGCCACTTCTACTTATCTTTCTCTCTGGTTGAGAAGTGTTATCCTTTTAGCTTATGAGACAGCTGGTCAGCAGCCTCCTGAGAGAATTACGGCTCATTCCACTAGAGCTGTTTCCTCTTCCTGGGCTTTCAAAAACAAAGCTTCTGTGGAGTTGATTCGCAAGGCGGCCACATGGTCCTCTTTACATACTTTTTTCAATGCTCTACAAATTTGATACTTTTGCCTCGGCTGAGTCTTCCTATGGGAGTAAAGTTCTTCAAGCGGTGGTGCCTTCTGTTTAGGTTTGCCTGTCTTGTTCTCCCTCTCATTGTGTCCTCTAGCTTGGGTATTGGTTCCCACTAGTAATTGGAATGATTCATGGGCTCTCCATGCCATAGAAATGAAAACAACATTTGCTTACCTGATAAATGTATTTATTTCCAGGCATGGAGAGTCCACGACCCACCCTTTAAAATTAAGACAGCAATTTTTTTTGTACAAACCTCAGGCACCTCTATACCCTTGTGTTATCATCTTTTTCCATTTCCTTTGGCCGAATGACTGGGGGTTATGGGTAAGGGAAATGACACAACAGCTCTGCTAGGGTGCTCTTTCCCTCCTCCTGCTGGCCAGAAGTGAATATCCCACTAGTAATTGGAATGATTTGTGGACTCTCCTTGCTTAGAAATAAATTGATCAGGTAAGCATAAAGTTTATCCCACTAATAAAAGCTGGATTTATATTTTACAGCTGTGAGGCCTAGAAAGGATTCAGCCGTATCAAAATTAAATTTTAGGTACGGCTTGTGGGGACCAGCAAAGGGACACCCATGGGTGGACTCTAAACCAGGGAGTCGGGGCCTAATTTTACTGCATCTGTGTGTGTCTGGCGACTGTTTCCGAGCCCTGCTGTGTTGCTTCATTCAATATACAGTAAAATTCAAAATAAAAGAGAGCCATTATCTCAGTTTACTAGTCCGTATTCATGATTGATTCAAATGTTTTTGTTTTTCGTTATTTAGGATTTGGTCGGAAGGATGTCGTGGAATATTTGTTGCAGAGTGGTGCAAATGTCCATGCTCGTGATGATGGCGGTCTCATTCCTTTACACAATGCCTGCTCATTTGGTCATGCTGAAGTGGTTAATCTTCTGTTGAGGCATGGAGCCGACCCAAATGCACGTGATAATTGGAACTATACTCCTCTCCATGAAGCTGCCATCAAAGGGAAAATAGATGTGTGCATAGGTAAGTATTTTTTGTTTTCAATTATTTTGCTATTTGTGCTGTTGTAAAGTACAAAAAACAAAAACAATTTCTGTCCATACATTTTAAACTAAAAATGTTATTTTAAAACTTCAAAGCATTTCACATAAATGATGGGTCAAAGCTATAGTAATCTACCCTTCTGATGGGGCAAGCGAGCAATACATGGTTATTTGAAAGAAAAAAAAAAAGAAAAATCCCAATCTTTATCGCTTCTAATATTTTAAGTGAATTCCCATCTTTGATTTAATAACCAGCCATTTTTTTATCTCTTGCTACATCCAATTAGAGGGTTTGCTGACTGCACCTTTAAAAATAATACACAGTGATGACACTGTTTGTAACTAAAAATGACAAGAGCGTGGGCGTGTGCATTCATACTTTCAAATATGTTAATGCATAAGGCAACTAATCAATAAGATTGATGATAAAAATAGTTGTCAACAGATCTAGCGATTTAGGTGGTCTGCGATTAATTGGTTAGTTTCACGGCACCATCTACTTCACTCCAATGAACTCCTGCTTTACAAATTGCAACAAAAAAAAAGTTTGGAAATGTAAAGAAATCTGTGTTTAAAAAGTTTGTTTTTAAGTCATTTTAATCATGCACAGCATCTATAGTATAAACATTACCTAATTATTTTTATGTTTTAATCTTGTGGTAACAGTTAACCTGAAGTTATTTTATATTATGTGTCCTTTTAAAAAGAAAATTGATGTCTAAAGTGGAAAGGGAGCAATCTAAAGTGTTTATTTTAGATATCATCTTCATGAGAGTGTTAATGCACACATGCAGGTGTTGTTTTTCATACTCGATTATAATTTATTCTTTCTGTTTTGAACATTATTTCTTTCCATAAGGCATGGAGAGTCCACAACTTCATTCCTTACTGTTGGGAAATACAACACCTGGCCACAAGGAGGAGGCAAAGACACCCCAGCCAAAAGCTGTACGAACAGCAATGCTTTGGCGTTAAAGGGACAGTATACACTCATTTTCATATAACTGCATGTAATACACTACTATAAAGAATAAGAAGCACAGATACTGATATAAAAATCCAGTATAAAACTGTTTAAAAACTTATTTAGAAGCTCTCAGTTTAGCTTTGTTGAAAAGGTAGCTGGAAAGCCCACTGCAAGTGGGAAATAAGACACTCCCCCTCCCCCTTCTTTTGCATATGAAAAGACCCTTTACACAAACGAGCATGCTGGAGAAGGTAGCGGACGGTATTCTCATAAAACTGTGGGGCTTGGTTAGGAGTCTGAAAATCAGAGCAATGTTATTTAAAAATAAGCAAAACTATACATTAAAAAAAAAAAAAAAAAAAACTTTATGGGCTATATAAATAGATCTATGAAACATTTATGCAAAGAAAAAAATTAGTGTATAATGTCCCTAAAAAAAGAAAATCCACAGAAATCCTCACTCTCAGCTTGATTAAATAAAATCAATTTTATTAGGAAAACATGTTAAAACATATAAATATTCAAGCAGGGTAATGGAAAAACGTTGTCCAGCCATAAAAAAAAATCACGTCTGACCGGTTTGTCATAAAGACCGTAGTCATAGGCATTGTATAATGTCCCTTTAAGGGAATCTGCTGAAAAGCAGACTTGAAGTAAAAAGGTGTGTCATTGTGAACCTAATTTGCTTATCTTACCCAGAATCCTTTGCTGCATTGGAAACAATGTATTCTAGAAGTTTTCTGTGGGGAAAAACAAGCCTTCTGGCCTGTCTAGATTTGTTAATGAACTACACAATGAGTTATTTTCTCTATTTTATGCGTAGTGGGGGATTTTAAACTCACCTTTTACCTCCCCCTAATTTTAAATGGGGTGTATATCTCCGAAACTTCAAAAGGGGATATGCACTCTCATCTTCCAACATCCGCCAGGGTGCTCTGTAGGAATAACAGTAAAGTAGATGAAAGGAAGCACTCACTGGACTTCAGCAATCTGTGAATCAAAACCAATTTTATTTGTGACGTTTCGGGACCATAAATATCCCTTCCTCTGAAGAAAAAGATGGAAGAATAAAAGGAGAAGCAAAGACGAAAAAGTAGGGACATTAACTAATGCTCTAGAAAGCTCAATTGATAATGCAAATAGGGAACCTGATAATAATGTTGTTAATATCTCTGACTACACTCTGACTCAGGATGAAATTAAAGTATTATCAAAAGGTTTAGGGTTTGCTCCAACTAGAAAATTCTCTTGCTTCAATACACTCTTAGACATCAACAAATTTGTTCGAAAATTGTCTTTGAAGAGATATTTCTCACTTATAAAAAATAATGATGATATGTCTAATTTAAACACCAATAATTTCACTAAAGAAAATTGAGATTGCATCACATATAAATTTTGCAGACGCTTGTGTAGTTACTGATTTAGCAAGTCTATATAGTGAGGGTCTTGAGATATCTACATCTGAATCAGTACCCGCCCCTAAAAAACATAGGTCTGATTTTTACCCCTTTCATTGTAGGGGTCCTATGATAAATGCCTTTCAGAAGTCAGTTCAAAAAGATATCTTTGAACTCGAGAAACGAGCTAAGGACACTGCTGCCCCCCTAAATCTGACTTTCAGAGAACGCCAAGCATTAGATCACTTGGCAACCAATGATGATATTGTAATTCGGAACTCAGATAAGGGGGGCAGCATTGTAGTTATGAATAAGCAATTGTATATGGATGAAGCATATAGGCAATTGTCTGATAATAAAGTGTACAGAAAGCTTAATCATAATCCTACTAAAGTTTTTCAACAAAAATTGACTAAAATAGTTGAAGAGGGTATTTGTTTGGAATTATTTAAAGATTCTGATGTGGATATATTGGTACCACAATACCCGATTTGACCAATTTTTCACCATGTTCCAAAAATTCACAAGGATGCGCAGAGTCCCCCGGGTAGGTCAATTGTGGCTGGCATTGGCTCACTGTTTGAGCCAATGGCAGAATGGATTGACTCAATATTACAGCCGCTGGCAGTGTCTCAGTTTTCCTACCTCAGGGACACCTCACATCTCTTGTTGACACTTGATAATACCATCTGGAAATCAGGATATACATGGGTGACAATGGATATGGTCTCATTGTATACATCCATTCCCCAATCATTGGGAATACAAGCTGTTGCTTTCTTCCTAAATAAAGAATCCAAGTATTCCTTGGAACACATAGAATATATTTGCAGTGTTTTGAGCTCCTTATGGTCACATAATTATTTCTTATTTAATGAGGAATTTTTCCTCCAAATTTGTGGCACGGCCATGGGCCCAAAATTTGCGCCCTCATTTGCAAATATATTCGTTGCATGGTGGGAATTACTTTATATTTACACTCCAAAAAATCCATGGCAGAGTAGGATTGAGTTACTAGTGTGTTACATAGATGACCTGCTCCTCATTGTTAGGTACCCTGTTGTTGATTCTGAATTTGACAAATTTTTGTCATATTGCAACCATAACGAGTTGGGACTTTCATTCACAGGGGCCTTCAGTGAGAAGCAGGTTAACTATTTGGATCTTAACATATGCATTGAAAATATGCATATTGTAACTAAAACATACCGCAAACCCACTGCGGGTAACACAATTTTACACGCTTCTTCCCAACACCCAGACCACTTGATTAAGTCTATCCCTAAGTCTCAATTTCTTAGTTAGAAGAAATACTAAGAGTGATCTCATTTATGATCAACAAGCAAGTGAACTTAGGGATAGATTTGTCAAAAGAGGGTACAAATATAATTTTCTTGAATCCTGTAAAGAAAAAAACAGAAAATAAACCAGCATTAAGTAATAAGAGTTCACATACAAACAAAGAATTTGAAGACTCAGTAATTTTTTCAACTGAATACAGCCAACAGTATGATGAGATTGTAAGAATCTTAAAAAAGCATTTACACATCTTAAAGGCAGATGAAAATCTGTATCCCTATACTAGTAATTGTAAATTTGTTCCTAAAAAATCTAGAACTCTGTCACAAATATCACCTAGTCAGATTACATGCAGTTCTCATAAAAATCGAAGTACATGGCGTAAAAAATATGGTACATTTAAATGTGGAAATAGAATTTGCTATACTTGTCCAAACGTCAGTATAGGGCACCAATTTTGTAGCCAAGTCACAGGCGACATCTTTGATATAAAATTTTATGCCAACTGTGGCTCTCAATATGTGGTTTACCTTCTGACATGCAATCTTTGCCATTGTCAATATGTGGGTAAAATGACTAGAATGCTCAGGACTATATATAGTGAACATGTCAGAGATGTCAAAAACTACAATAAAGATTCTGCAGTTGCGAATCATTTTAATAATTTTCATTTAACCCATATTGCCAGTCTTTCAGTTCAAACTATTGATATGGCCTTAGTGCCAACCAGGGGAGGAAATAGGGCCAACATTTTGGAGAAAAGGGAACTTTATTGGATCCTTAAACTGAAGACCCTAGCCCCCCAAGGCATGAATAGAGAATGTGACATAGATTTCTTTATTGATAACAAATGATTTTTTAGAGATGTACCATTCTCAATTCATGATCAGATTAATACTGTTTGTCTATATATATATGAGGGTCCCTTTTAGTACTAATGATAATCTGCTGTTTAAATTTAGATTTTAGATTTATCTCCGCAGTACCTAATTTGTGATATATATTTATATTTTAACTCAAACTTATTACAGTATTCACTAATATACCCTTGTTATTAGCATTTCAACCTGCCTTAATACCACTGTGGTTGGATAAAGTTACTAAAGCATGCCATATCATACCACCTTTCTATACAAGATGTTTCTTAAATGTATATTTTGTGTATTATTTTGCTTCAATATATTTTCTTAGTAAAACTTTTATTACTGTATTGTTTGTATACATTGTTAAATGTGTCTGTATATCAAGTAGCGCTATCCTATTGTCTCATCTAATGAATTAGTTTCTAGCCATTTGGGATATTACCCCAAGTATCTAACTACCAGCAGTCTGTTTTTAACCTTTTTTTCTTTTTTGTGCATGTGTGGCAATGCAATAGTTAAGTCTATGACTCATACTGCATAAATAGATGGGGTTTTACACAGTGCTCCTCATCTATGAGTAAGCACCTGTAGGGGGCGCGAAACATGTAAGATTTCCCTGCTTGTTTTACCTGCCATGTCTGTTATGAACTCAGACTGAGGTTTAGCTATGCCTGTATTTTTATCTGTAGTGAGTGTTTTAGAGATAATTGCTCTGAGGATTTCTAAAAAAATTTTTTCCTCAGTGACCTGCCGGTTTTATTGTACTTTTTTCAAATGACTTTTCCCAGTTTTATTATTCGTGGAATCTGTTCAGTTATGGACACAGAACAGGATGCTTCTATTTCTATGGACAAATGCTTACTATGCTTAGAGGCTCAAATTCTCCTACCTATGCAATTCTGTTCCTCATGTCTAGCTAAAACTTTAAAATTTAAAGACAAGTTACTTCCTTCTGAGCCACATGTCTCTCAGGATAATGCTGATCAGGATATGCCTCAGCTTTCTCCTCAAACGTCCCAAGCTTTAATGGTTTTACATACAGTTCCTCTAATCCTCCTGGGGTGTTTATTTGCCAGGAGATTTTGCTGCCCAGATAACTTCTGTGGTGTCTGCAGCTTTATGTGCTTTCCCTACTGCAGGTAAGCGTGAGAGGAAATCCAATACTTTTTCTGCTAGTAAGGATTCTGACCAAACTAAATCTGTGCTGGTCAACCTTTCCCAAGCGTCTGATAAGGAAGATATTTCAGTATCCTCTAAAAGTGAGATTTCTGACATGATGGGGGATAATTCTGCAGAATCTGAAGTAAATTTTCGATTTAAACTTGAATACCTCTGTTTACTTCTAAAGAAGGTCCTGGCTACTTTGGACGACTCAGACTCTTCTGTCGCTGTCAACCCTAAAAAATCTAGTAAACTCAATAGATATTATGATGTTTCTTTTTCCGTGGTAGTATTTCCGGTTCCAGACTGTATGTCTGAGATTATAGCTCAGGAATGGGATAAACCAGGGATTCCCTTTTCCCCTTCTCCTATTTTTAAAAAGATGTTTCCTGTTGCTGACTCGATTCGTGACGCACTGTGCCTAAGGTGGAAGGAGCTTATCTCTACTTTAGCCAAAAGAACTACCATTCCTATAGAGGATAGCTGTTCTTTTTTTAAGGATCCCATGGATAAGAAGCTTGAAGCTTACTTAAAGAAGATGTACATTCATCAGGGATTACAGTGGCAACCTGCTGCAAGTATTGCTACGGTTGCAGGTGCAGCATCTTATTGGTGCGAGGCCTTGTCTGAGTTGATTTTAGAAGAGACTTCTATAGAGGAGATCGAAGATAGGATCAAGGCTCTTAAACTGGCTAATTTTATTTTATTTCTGATGCCAACATGCAAGTCATTAGACTGGGAGCCAAGATGTCTAGCTTCGCTGTTCTAGGTCGCAGGGCTCTATGGCTAGAATCTTGGTTGGCTGATCTAACTTCCAAGTCAAAGCTACTTTCTTTACCTTATAAGGGTAAGACTTTTTTTTTTTTTTTTTTGTTCTGGTCAGGCGGAGATAATTTCTGAGATTACAGGTGGAAATGGGTTTTTCCTATCTCAGGACAAGAAGAATAGACCTAAGGTTTGCCTAAATTCTAATTTTCGTTCCTTTTGTAACTTCAAAGGACAGAAGGCTTCCTCTTCCAAGCCAGAACAATCCAAGACCTCCTAGAGGTCCAGTCAGCCTTGGAATAAGGAAAAGCAATTACAAAAAGTTTTCATCTGATGCTAAATCGGCATAAAGGGTCCACCCCCCCGTCTGGTGTTGGATCAAGTGGGGGCAGGCTTTCTTTTTTTCGACAAGCTTGGATACATGATGTCCCAGATCCTTGGGCTGTGGACATAGTATCTCTCGGTTACAGAATAGGATTCAAGACTTGTCCTCCCAGGAGCAAATTCATCAAGATTATCTGCAGACCAGGTAAAGAAAGAGGCCGCCTTAAACTGCGTTCAGGACCTATGCTCCCTAGATAGGTCCTGAACGCAGTTTAAGAAGGCCTCTCTCTTTACCTGGTCTGCAGATAGGTGATTGTTCCAGTTCCTGTAAGGGAACAGGTTCAAGAATTCTATTCAAATCTATTTGTGGTTCCCAAAAAGGAGGGAACTTTCCATCTCATTGTTAGTCCTAAAATGTCTCAACAAATTCTTCAGAGTTCCGTCCTTCAAGCTGGAAACCATTCGTTCCATTCTCCCCTTGTTCCAAGAAGGTCAGTTCATGACGACCATAGAACTGAAGGATGCGTACCTTTATGTTCCCATTCACAGGGATCATCGCCAATTCCTGAGGTACGCCTATCTTCACAAGTCCTTCCAATTTGTTGCACTTCTGTTTGGACTTGCCACAGCTCCCAGAATATTCACAAAGGTTCTGGGGTCTCTTTTAGCAGTGGTCACATCTCAGGGAATTGCGGTAGCACCTTACCTAGACGACATCTTGGTTCAGGCGTCATCTTTTTTTAACTAGCAAAATCTCATACAGAGATGTTTTTTATATGTTCCCACGGGTGGAAAGTGAATCTGGAAAAGTTTCCCTGTTCCAGCTACAAGGGTGTGTTTCTTAGGGACAATCATAGATTCCCTGTCCTTGACTATTTTCCTGAAGGTTGTCAGATAATCCAAACTTCGTGCCTTTCTCTCCAGTCTGCTATTCGTCCATCAGTGGCTCAATGCATGGAGATTATTGGACTGATGGTTGCATTTATGGACATCATTCCTTTTGCTCGGTTCCATCTGAGACCTCTGCAACTCTGCATGCTCAGCCAATGGAATGGAGACCATTCAGATCTATCACAGAGGATAGATCTGGATTCCCTAAAAAGAGTCTCTCTGTCTGTCTCTCTGTCTGTCTCTCTGTCTGTCTCTCTGGCTGTCTCTCTGGCTGTCTCTGGCTGTCTCTCTGTCTGTCTCTCTGGCTGTTTCTCTGGCTGGCTGTCTCTCTGGCTGTCTCTCTGGCTGTCTCTCTGGCTGGCTGTCTCTCTGGCTGTCTCTCTGGCTGTCTCTCTGGCTGGCTGTCTCTCTGGCTGTCTCTCTGGCTGTCTCTCTGGCTGTCTCGCTGGCTGGCTGTCTCGCTGGCTGGCTGGCTGTCTCTCTGGCTGGCTGGCTGTCTCTCTGGCTGGCTGGCTGTCTCTCTGGCTGGCTGGCTGTCTCTCTGGCTGGCTGGCTGTCTCTCTGGCTGTCTCTCTCTCTCTGGCTGTCTCTCTCTCTCTGGCTGTCTCTCTCTCTCTGGCTGTCTCTCTCTCTGGCTGTCTCTCTCTCTCTGGCTGTCTCTCTCTCTCTGGCTGTCTCTCTCTCTCTGGCTGTCTCTCTCTCTCTGGCTGTCTCTCTCTCTCTGGCTGTCTCTCTCTCTCTGGCTGTCTCTCTCTCTCTGGCTGGCTCTCTCTCTCTGGCTGGCTGTCTCTCTCTGGCTGGCTGTCTGGCTGGCTGTCTCTCTTTGGCTGGCTGTCTCTCTTTGGCTGGCTGTCTCTCTTTGGCTGGCTGTCTCTCTTTGGCTGGCTGTCTCTCTTTGGCTGGCTGTCTCTCTTTGGCTGTCTGTCTCTCTTTGGCTGTCTGTCTCTCTTTGGCTGTCTGTCTCTCTTTGGCTGTCTGTCTGTCTCTCTTTGGCTGTCTGTCTCTCTTTGGCTGTCTGTCTCTCTTTGGCTGTCTGTCTCTCTTTGGCTGTCTGTCTCTCTTTGGCTGTCTGTCTCTCTTTGGCTGTCTGTCTCTCTTTGGCTGTGTGTCTCTCTTTGGCTGTGTGTCTCTCTTTGGCTGTGTGTCTCTCTTTGGCTGTGTGTCTCTCTTTGGCTGTGTGTCTCTCTTTGGCTGTGTGTCTCTCTTTGGCTGTGTGTGTCTCTCTTTGTCTGTGTGTGTCTCTCTCTCTCTCTCTCTCTCTCTCTCTCTCTCTCTCTCTCTCTCTCTCTCTCTCTCTCTCTCTCTCTCTCTCTCTCTCTCTCTCTCTCTCTCTCTCTCTCTCTCTCTCTCTCTCTCTCTCTCTCTCTCTCTCTCTGTCTGTATTTTACTGGACCATCTGTCTCGGGGCACATGCTTACTGAGACCTTCCTGGGTGATTGTGACCACGGATGCCAGCCTGTTAGGCTGGGGAGCAGTTTGGGGTTCTTTAAAATCTCAGGGACTGTGGATTCGGGAGGAGTCCTCTCTTCCCATAAACAGCTTAGAGTTGAGAGCAATCTTCAATGCCTTGATGGCTTGGCCTCAATTATCTTTAGTCCGGTTTATCAGATTCCAGTCGGACAACATCACCTTAGTGGCTTATATCAACCACCAGGGAAGAACTCTGAGTTCCTTAGCTATGAAGGAGATGACTCACGATTGTCTCCATCTTCCATCCACAGATTTTCTGAGCAGACAGACCTTTCATCCACGGGAGTGGGCTCTCCATCCGGAGGTGTTCTCAAAAATAACCCTCAGGGGGTTCCGGAGTTGGATCTGATGGCATTTTGTCAAATGCCAAGCTTCCAAAGTACGGTTCAAGGTCAAGAGATCCTCAAGCCACTCTGATACACTCTAGCAGTTCCTGGATACTTTTTTCTAGCATACCTGTTTCTTCCGTTTGTTCTCCTTCCACGAGTCATATTTCGTATCAAACAGGAGAGAGCATCTGTAATTCTAATAGCTCCTGCATGGCCTCACAGGATCTGCTTCGCAGATCTGGTGAAAATGTCTTCTCTTCCACCTTGGAGGTTACCTCTTAGGATCGACCTTCTACTTCAGGGTTTCTTCCTCCATCCAAATCTAGATTCTCTGAAGCTGACTGCTTGGAGATTTAACGCCTACTTTTTGTTAGACGTGGGTTTTCTGAGTCGGTCATTGATACCATGCTTCAGGCTCGTACATCTGTTACTTGCACAATTTATCATAAGGTATGGCCTAAATACCTTTATTAGTATCTAAGGGTTTCTCCTGGAGTCGGGTGAGGATTTTATTTTATCTTTTTTCTTCTGGATGGCCTGGAGAAAGGTTTGTCAGTCAGTACTCCTGAAGGGTCAGATTTCTGCACTGACTATATTCTTTTGCACAAACGTCTGGCAAATTTGCCAGATGTCCAAGCTTTTGTTCAGACCCTGGTCAGAATCAGACCTGTGTTTAAACCTGTTGCTCCTCCTTTGAGCCTTGACCTGGGAGTGATAATTTACTCTGTTCATATGGGCTTGTGTCTCACAGCTAGCAGAACAAAACTTCACGAATGCCTGTTCCCTAAAGATGACTCATTCTCTATCTTTAACGTATGGAAGTATTGGGTCTTCTGGTATTAGCTTCAGATGCACTAACTTTTGCTTGCTTTCATCTCAGTCCTCTCCAATTGTCCTAGTTTCAACAGTGGTCAAATGATTGTTTCCATCAGGAAAAGGTAGAGCTTAGTGCTTCAGTCAAACAATCTCATGGCGGAGGGAAAGTACATATTTTGACCCTTGTAGCTTCTTCACTTCTGCCTATCTAGACTGTAGTCACTACTGACTCAATTCTGGTGTGTTGGGGCACTGTTTGGGAGTCCTGGTGGGCACAGAGAGGATGGTCCCCTCTGGAGGCCAGGTTATTAACATCCTAGAACTTTGTAGAATTCTTCAGACCCGCCAATCTTGGAACCTTCCAAATTAAACTGCAAACTTCTGGTTTATTGCACCAGATCCAAGAGCTCACGTGATAGATCCTCTAGTCTGTCCTTGGAACTTTCATCTGGCCTATTTCCCCCCCGTTTGATCTTCCAAGAGTCATTGCCACAATCAAACAAGAATGCGCTTCAGTAATTCTCATAGCTCAGGCGTGTCCCCGCAGAACTTGGTATGCGGACCCAATTCATATTTCTTCCTCTATGGGCTCTACTCCTAAGGAAAGATCTGCTGTCTCAATGACCCTTGTAGCATCCGTATCTTAAATCTCTATTTCTCTTGTTAAGTGTATCCAGTCCACGGATCATCCATTACTTATGGAATATATTCTCCTTCCCAACAGGAAGCTGCAAGAGTCCACCCACAGCAAAGCTGCTATATAGCTCCTCCCCTAACTGCCATATTCAGTCATTCTCTTGCAAGCCTCAACATAGATAGGAGGTTGTGAGAGTCTGTGGTGCTTTCTACTTAGTTTATTCTTCAATCAAAAGTTTATTTTTAAATGGCACCGGAGTGTGCTGTTTATCTCAGGCAGTATTTGGAAGAAGAATCTGCCTGCATTTTTCTATGATCTTAGCAGACGTAACTAAGATCCATTTGCTGTTCTCACACATTCTGAGGAGTGAGGTACTTCAGAGGGGGAATGGCGTGCAGGTTTTCCTGCAGATAAGGTATGTGCAGTA
The DNA here is from genome assembly GCF_027579735.1 of Bombina bombina. NCBI lineage: Eukaryota > Metazoa > Chordata > Amphibia > Anura > Bombinatoridae > Bombina > Bombina bombina. The sequence goes on from NC_069507.1 coordinate 117,865,373, forward strand.
AAATATTTTTCTAGGAATGGAATTGACTAAGAAAATACTGCTGATACCGAAGTAATGTAAGTAAAGCCTTAAATGCAGCGATAGCGACTGGTATCAGGCTTATTAATAGAGATACATACTCTTGTAAAAATGTGTTTTAAAACGTTTGCTGGCATGTTTAATCGTTTTTTAACATATGTTTGGTGATAAAACTTATTGGGGCCTAAGTTTTTTCCACATGGCTGGCTTAAATTTTGCATAGAAACAGTTTCCTGAGGCTTTCCACTGTTATAGTATAAAAGTTACAGTTGGTGCAGTTAAAATTACAAACAGTGACATTCAGCTTCCCTCAGCAGTCCCCTGCATGCTATAGGACATCTCTGAAGGGCTCAAAAGTAGGAGCTGTTATGACTGTTTAAAACATATTTTTCGTTTTGTTAATCTGTTTTTTGTATTAAGGGGTTAATCATCCATTTGCAAGTGGGTGCAATGCTCTGCTAACTTGTTACATACACTGTAAAAATTTTGTTAGTTTAACTGCCTTTTTTCACTGTTATTTCAAATTTTGGCAAAATTTGTTTCTCTTAAAGGCACAGTAACGTTTTATTTATTTGCTTGTTAACTTGATTTAAAGTGTTTTCCAAGCTTACTAGTCTCATTATTAGTCTGTTCTAACATGTCTGACATAGAGGAAGCTCTGTGTTCATTATGTTTTAAAGCCATGGTGGAACCCCATCTTAGAATGTGTACCAGATGTACTGATTTCATGTTAAACAATAAAGATAATTTTTTGTCTTTAAAAACATTATCACCAGAGGATTCTGTCGTGGGGGTAGTTATGCCGACTAACTCTCCCCACGTGTCAGACCTTTTGACTCCCGCTTTAGGGACTCACGCTCAAATGGCGCCAAGTACATCAAGGGCACCCATAGCGTTTCTTTACCAGGGGATTCTGTCGAGGGGAAAGTTATGCCGACTAACTCTCCCCACATGTCAGACCCTTCGACTCCCGCTTCAGGGACTCACGCTCAAATGGCGCCAAGTACATCAAGGGTGCCCATAGCGTTTATTTTACAAGACATGGCAAAGGTGGTGAATAATATTCTGGCAGCAGTATTAGTCAGACTACCTGAAATTAAAGGAAAGCAGTTAGCTCTGGGGGTAGATACAGAGCATACAGACGCTTTAAGAACCATGTATGATACTACCTCACAATATGCATTAGTCTGTGGGTGATTTTTTTTTTTTTTTTTGACTCAGGGAAGATGATTTAACCTGATTCTGATATTTCTACATTTAGAATTTATGCTTGAGAACCTCCACTTGTTGCTCAGGGAGGCTTTGGCTGCTCTGAATGAATGTGTACAATCGCAGGGCCAGAGAAATGCCGGTGTGTACTGATGTTTTTCCAATACCTAAAGTGGTTTACTAAAAATTTTTTTAATAAGGAATGGGATAGACCAGGTGTGCCGTTCTCTTCCCCTCCTATTTTTTAGAAGAATGTTTTCTAATAGTTACCACCACACGGGACTTCTGGCAGACAGTTCCTAAGGTGGAGAGAAGAGTTTCTACTCTAGCTAAGCGTACCACTACCTCTGATGAGGACAGTTGTGCTTTTTAGATCCAATGGATAAAAAATGTTTATTCAACAGGGTTTTATCCTGCAGCCCCTTGCATACATTGCTTCTGTCACTGCTGCTGCGGCGTTCTGGGTTGAGTCTCTTGATGAGGCTTTACAGTTAAGCGACTCCATTGGATGAATATATTTGACAAGCTTATGCTAGCCAATTCCTTTGTTTTCTGATGCCTTGTTCATTTGACTAGACTAACGGCTAAGAATTCTGTTTCTCCAACATAGGTGTGTCCGGTCCACGGCGTCATCCTTACTTGTGGGATATTCTCTTCCCCAACAGGAAATGGCAAAGAGCCCAGCAAAGCTGGTCACATGATCCCTCCTAGGCTCCGCCTTCCCCAGTCATTCTCTTTGCCGTTGCACAGGCAACATCTCCACGGAGTTTTTTGGTGTTTAAATGTAGTTTTTATTCTTCAATCAAGAGTTTGTTATTTTAAAATAGTGCTGGTATGTACTATTTACTCTGAAACAGAAAAGAGATGAAGATTTCTGTTTGTAAGAGGAAAATGATTTTAGCAACCGTTACTAAAATCGATGGCTGTTTCCACACAGGACTGTTGAGAGGAATTAACTTCAGTTGGGGGAAACAGTGAGCAGACTTTGGCTGCTTGAGGTATGACACATTTCTAACAAGACTTGGTAATGCTGGAAGCTGTCATTTTCCCTATGGGATCCGGTAAGCCATTTTCTTAATTTTCAATATAAGAATAAAAGGGCTTCACAAGGGCTTTAAAGACTGGTAGACATTTTTCTGGGCCAAAACGATTACTATATAAGCATATTTAATGGTTTATAACTTTGGAGAGTTATTTTAATCTTGGCAATTTTGTTATAAAAACGGACAGGCACTGTATTGGACACCTTTTTCACTGGGGGCCTTTTCTAGTCATAGGCAGAGCCTCATTTTCGCGCCACTAATGCGCAGTTGTTTTTGAGAAGCAAGGCATGCAGATGCATGTGTGAGGAGCTCAGATCCACTGAAAAAGCTTATTGAAGGCGTCATTTGGTATCGTATTCCCCTCTGGGCTTGGTTGGGTCTCAGCAAAGCAGATACCAGGGACTGTATAGGGGTTAAATGTAAAAACGGCTCCGGTTCCGTTATTTTAAGAGTTAAAGCTTTCAAATTTGGTGTGCAATACTTTTAAGGCTTTATGACACTGTGGTGAAATTTTGGTGAATTTTGAACATTTCCTTCATACTTTTGCGTATATTCAGTAAAAAAGTGTGTTCAGTTTAAAATTTAAAGAGACAGTAACGGTTTTATTTTAAAACGTTTTTTGTGCTTTGTTATCAAGTTTATGCCTATTAACATGTCTGAACTATCAGATAGACGATGTTCTGTATGTTCGGAAGCCAAGGTTCCTATCCATTTAAATATATGTGATGAATGTGACAAACAAAGTAGGGACAATGATGCCACTGATAATAATGTTGCCCAAAATGATTCCTTAAGTGAGGGGAGTAAGCATGGTACTGCATCATCCCCTTCTATGTCTACACCAGTCTTGCCCACTCAGGAGGCCCCTAGTGCATCTAGTGCGCCAATCCTCCTTACTATGCAACAATTAACGGCTGTAATGGATAATTCTATTAAAAACATTTTAGCCAAAATGCCCACTTATCAGCGAAAGCGCGACTGCTCTGTTTTAGATACTGAAGAGCATGAGGACGCTGATGATAATGGTTCTGACATGCCCTTACACCAGTCTGAAGGGGCTAGGGAGGTTTTGTCTGAGGGAGAAATTTCAGATTCAGGAAAAATTTCTCAACAAGCTGAACCTGACGTTATTACATTTAAATTTAAATTGGAACATCTCCGCGTTCTGCTTAAGGAGGTGTTATCTACTCTGGATGATTGTGACAATTTGGTCATTCCAGAGAAATTATGTAAGATGGACAGGTTCCTAGAGGTCCCGGTGCCCCCCGAAGCTTTTCCTATACCCAAGCGGGTGGCGGACATTGTAAATAAAGAATGGGAAAGGCCCGGCATACCTTTTGTCCCTCCCCCTATATTTAAGAAATTATTTCCTATGGTCGACCCCAGGAAGGACTTATGGCAGACAGTCCCCAAGGTCGAGGGGGCGGTTTCTACTCTAAACAAACGCACCACTATCCCTATAGAAGATAGTTGTGCTTTTAAAGATCCTATGGATAAAAAATTAGAGGGTTTGCTTAAAAAGATGTTTGTTCAGCAAGGTTACCTTCTACAACCAATTTCATGCATTGTTCCTGTCACTACAGCAGCGTGTTTCTGGTTCGAGGAACTAGAAAAGTCGCTCAATCAAGCATCCTCTTATGAGGAGGTTATGGACAGAGTTCAAGCACTTAAGTTGGCTAACTCTTTTACCTTAGACGCCACTTTGCAATTAGCTAGATTAGCGGCGAAAAATTCAGGTTTTGCTATTGTGGCGCGCAGAGCGCTTTGGCTGAAGTCTTGGTCAGCGGATGTGTCCTCCAAGAACAGATTGCTTAACATCCCTTTCAAGGGGAAAACGCTGTTTGGCCCTGACTTGAAAGAGATTATTTCAGACATCACTGGGGGAAAGGGCCACGCCCTTCCTCAGGATAGGTCTTTTAAGGCTAAAAATAAAACAAATTTTCGTCCCTTTCGCAGAAACGGACCAGCCTCAAATTCTACATCCTCTAAGCAAGAGGGTAATTCTTCTCAAACCAAGCCAGCCTGGAGACCGATGCAAGGCTGGAACAAAGGTAAGCAGGCCAAGAAGCCCGCTACCGCTACCAAGACAGCATGAGATGCTGGCCCCCGATCCGGGACCGGATCTGGTGGGGGGCAGACTCTCTCTCTTCGCTCAGGCTTGGGCAAGAGATGTTCAGGATCCTTGGGCGCTAGAAATAGTTTCTCAAGGTTATCTCCTGGAATTCAAGGAACTACCCCCAAGGGGAAGGTTCCACAGGTCTCAATTGTCTTCAGACCAAATAAAAAGACAGGCATTCTTACATTGTGTAGAAGACCTGTTAAAAATGGGAGTGATTCATCCTGTTCCATTAGGAGAACAAGGGATGGGGTTTTACTCCAATCTGTTCATAGTTCCCAAAAAAGAGGGAACATTCAGGCCAATTTTGGATCTCAAGATCCTAAACAAATTTCTCAAGGTCCCATCGTTCAAGATGGAAACCATTCGGACAATTCTTCCTACCATCCAGGAAGGTCAATTCATGACCACGGTGGATTTAAAGGATGCGTATCTACATATTCCTATCCACAAGGAACATCATCGGTTCCTAAGATTCGCCTTTCTGGACAAGCATTACCAGTTTGTGGCACTTCCATTCGGACTAGCCACTGCTCCAAGAATTTTCACAAAGGTACTAGGGTCCCTTCTAGCGGTGCTAAGGCCAAGGGGCATTGCAGTAGTACCCTACTTGGACGACATACTGATTCAAGCGTCGTCTCTACCTCAAGCAAAGGCTCATACGGACATTGTCCTAGCCTTTCTCAGATCTCACGGGTGGAAAGTGAACGTAGAAAAAAGTTCTCTATTCCCGTCAACAAGAGTTCCCTTCTTGGGAACAATAATAGACTCCTTAGAAATGAGGATTTTTCTGACAGAAGCCAGAAAATCAAAACTTCTAAGCTCTTGTCAAGTACTTCATTCTGTTCTTCTTCCTTCCATAGCGCAGTGCATGGAAGCAATAGGTTTGATGGTTGCGGCAATGGACATAGTTCCTTTTGCGCGAATTCATCTAAGACCATTACAACTGTGCATGCTCAGACAGTGGAATGGGGATTATACAGATTTGTCCCCGACGATCCAAGTAGATCAGAGGACCAGAGATTCACTCCGTTGGTGGCTGACCCTGGACAACCTGTCCCAAGGGATGAGCTTCAGAAGACCAGAGTGGGTCATTGTAACGACCGACGCCAGCCTGGTGGGCTGGGGCGCGGTCTGGAAACACCTGAAAGCTCAGGGTCTATGGTCTCGGGAAGAATCTCTTCTCCCGATAAACATTCTGGAACTGAGAGCGATATTCAATGCTCTCAAGGCTTGGCCTCAACTAGCAAAGGCCAAATTCATAAGGTTTCAATCAGACAACATGACGACTGTTGCATATATCAACCATCAGGGGGGGAACAAGGAGTTCCCTGGCGATGGAAGAAGTGACCAAAGTAATTCAATGGGCGGAGCTTCACTCCTGCCACTTGTCTGCAATCCACATCCCAGGAGTGGAAAATTGGGAAGCGGATTTTCTGAGTCGTCAGACATTTCATCCGGGGGAGTGGGAACTCCATCCGGAAATCTTTGCCCAAATAACTCAATTATGGGGCTTTCCAGACATGGATCTGATGGCGTCTCGTCAGAACTTCAAGGTTCCTTGCTACGGGTCCAGATCCAGGGATCCCAAGGCGACTCTAGTAGATGCACTAGTAGCGCCCTGGACCTTCAACCTAGCTTATGTGTTCCCACCGTTTCCTCTCATTCCCAGGCTGGTAGCCAGGATCAATCAGGAGAGGGCTTCTGTGATCTTGATAGCTCCTGCGTGGCCACGCAGAACTTGGTATGCAGACCTGGTGAATATGTCATCGGCTCCACCATGGAAGCTACCGTTGAGACGGGACCTTCTTGTTCAAGGTCCGTTCGAACATCCGAATCTGGCATCACTCCAACTGACTGCTTGGAGATTGAACGCTTGATTTTATCAAAGCGTGGGTTCTCAGATTCTGTCATTGATACTCTTATTCAGGCTAGAAAGCCTGTAACTAGAAAAATTTACCATAAAATATGGAAAAAATATATCTGTTGGTGCGAATCAAAAGGATTCCCATGGATCAGGGTAAAAATTCCTAAGATTCTATCCTTTCTACAAGAGGGTTTGGAGAAAGGATTATCTGCAAGTTCTTTGAAGGGACAGATTTCTGCTTTATCTGTTTTACTTCACAAGAAGCTGGCGGCTGTGCCAGATGTTCAGGCTTTTGTTCAGGCTCTGGTTAGAATCAAGCCTGTCTACAAACCTTTGACTCCTCCTTGGAGTCTCAATTTAGTTCTTTCAGTTCTTCAAGGGGTTCCGTTTGAACCCTTACATTCCGTAGATATCAAGTTATTATCTTGGAAAGTTTTGTTTTTGGTTGCAATTTCTTCTGCTAGAAGAGTTTCGGAGTTATCTGCTCTGCAGTGTTCTCCTCCTTATCTGGTGTTCCATGCAGATAAGGTGGTTTTGCGTACTAAACCTGGTTTTCTTCCGAAAGTTGTTTCTAACAAAAATATTAACCAGGAGATAGTTGTGCCTTCTTTGTGTCCGAATCCAGTTTCAAAGAAGGAACGTTTGTTGCACAATTTGGATGTAGTTCGTGCTCTAAAGTTCTATTTAGAGGGTACAAAGGATTTCAGACAAACATCTTCCTTGTTTGTTGTTTATTCTGGTAAAAGGAGAGGTCAAAAAGCAACTTCTACCTCTCTCTCTTTTTGGCTTAAAAGCATCATCAGATTGGCTTATGAGACTGCCGGACGGCAGCCTCCTGAAAGAATCACAGCTCATTCCACTAGGGCTGTGGCTTCCACATGGGCTTTCAAGAACGAGGCTTCTGTTGATCAGATATGTAAGGCAGCGACTTGGTCTTCACTGCACACTTTTACCAAATTTTACAAGTTTGATACTTTTGCTTCTTCTGAGGCTATTTTTGGGAGAAAGGTTTTGCAAGCCGTGGTGCCTTCCATCTAGGTGACCTGATTTGCTCCCTCCCATCATCCGTGTCCTAAAGCTTTGGTATTGGTTCCCACAAGTAAGGATGACGCCGTGGACCGGACACACCTATGTTGGAGAAAACAGAATTTATGTTTACCTGATAAATTACTTTCTCCAACGGTGTGTCCGGTCCACGGCCCGCCCTGGTTTTTTAATCAGGTCTGATGATTTATTTTCTCTAACTACAGTCACCACGGTATCATATGATTTCTCCTATGCAAATATTCCTCCTTTACGTCGGTCGAATGACTGGGGAAGGCGGAGCCTAGGAGGGATCATGTGACCAGCTTTGCTGGGCTCTTTGCCATTTCCTGTTGGGGAAGAGAATATCCCACAAGTAAGGATGACGCCGTGGACCGGACACACCGTTGGAGAAAGTAATTTATCAGGTAAACATAAATTCTGTTTTTTTTACTATACTGGCGCGCAGAGCGCTATGGCTTATATCATGGTCAGCTGTCGTGACTTTAATAAATAAGCTACTTAACTTCCCTTCGAGGGGCAGACCCTATTCGGGTCTGGTTTGAAGGAGATTATTGCTTATATCACTGGAGGAAAAGGTCATGCCCTTCCTCAGGATAGGTCTAAATCAAGGGCAAAAAAAGTCTAATTTTCGTACCTTTTAAAAACTTCAGGGCAGGTGTGGCATCCTCTTCCTCTAAGGCAAAACAAGAGGGAATTTTTGCTCAGTCCAAGGCGGTCTGGAGACAATCGGACCTGGAACAAAGGTAAGCAGGCCAAGGAGCCTGCTGCTGCCTCTAAGGCAGCATGAAGGAACGGACACCTATCCGGTAACGGATCCTATAGGGGGCAGACTTTCATTCTTTGCCCAGGCGTGGGCAAGAGATGCCCAGGATCCCTAGGCATTGGAATTTATATCCCAGAGATATCTTCTGGATTTCAAAGATTCCCCCCCAAAAAAAGGGGAGATTTCGCCTTTCACAATTATCTGCAAGCCAGATAAAGAAGGAGGCATTCTTACATTGTGTGCGAGATCCATCCAGTTCCAAGAGAGGAACAGGGACAGAGTTTTTACTCAAATCTGTTTGTGGTTCCCAAGGAGAGGGAACCTTCAGACCTATTTTGGATCTAAAGATCTTAAACAAATTCCTCAGAATTCCGTCATTTAAGATGGAAACTATTCGTACCATCTTAACTATGATCCAGGAGAGTCAATAGAGGACTACAATGGATTTGAAGGATGCTTATCCTCACATTGTGATGCATAAAGATCACCATCGTTTTTCAGGTTTGCCTTTCTAGACAGGCATTACCAGTTTGTAGCTCTTTCCTTTGGGATATCTACAGCCCCAAGAATCTTTATGGAGGTTCTGGGGTCGCTTTGGCGGTCCTTAGACCGCGGGGCATAGAAGTGGCCCCTTATTTAGACGACATCCTGATACAGGCGTCAAACATCCAAGTTGCCCAGTCTCATACGGACGTAGTACTGGCATTTCTGAGATCACATGGGTGGAAAGTGAACAAGGAAAGAGTTCTCTATCCCCAATCTCAAGGGTTTCCCTCCTAGGGACTCTGATAGATTCTGTAGAAATGAAAATTTACCTGACGGAGTCCAGGTTGTCAAAGTTTCTAAATTTCTGCCGTGTTTTTTTTTTTTTCATCCCATCCGCGCCCTTCGGTGGCTCAGTACATGAATGAAATCGGCTTAATGGTAGCGGCAAGGGACATAGTACCGTTTGCACGTCTACATTTCATACCGCTGCAACTATGCATGCTCAGTCAGAGGAACGGGGATTACACAGATTTGTCCCTCTGTTAAACCTGGACCAAAAGACCAGAGATTCTCTTCTCTGGTGACTATGTCGGGTCCATCTGTCCAAGGGTATGACCTTCCGCAGGTCAGATGGGACAATTGTTACAATAGATGCCAGCCTTTTAGGTTGGGATGCAGTCTGGAACTCCCTGAAGGCTCAGGGATAGTGGACTTAGGAGGAGACCCTCCTTCTAATAAATATTCTGGAACTGGAAGTGATATTCCATGCTCTTCAGACTTGGCCTCAGTTAGCAACTCTGAGGTACATCCATACTCAGTCGGACAATATACACGACTGTGGCTTACATCAGCCATCAAGGGGGAACAGAAGTTCCCTAGCGATGTTAGATGTCTTACAATAATTCACTGGACAGAGACTCACTCTTGTCTATCAGCTATCCATATCCCAGGTGTTGAGAACTGGGAGGTGGATTTTCTAAGTCGTCAGACTTTTCTTCCGGGGGAGTGGGATTTCCTCCGGAGGTTAAGACCAAGCAGGAGAGGACTTTGGTGTTTTTGACAGCGTCTGCGTAGCCACGCAGGACCTGGTATGCAGATCTGGTGGACATGTCATCCTTTCCATCACGGTCTCTGCTTCAGAGACAGGTCCCTCTACCTCAGGGTCCTTTCAACCATCTAAATAGAATCAATCTGAGATGGACTGCCTGGAGACTGAACGCTTGATGTTATCAAAGCATGGCTTCTTCGAGTCAGTCATTGATACCTTAATACAGACATGAAAGCCTGTCTCTAGGAAAATTGAACATAGATATGGTGTAAATATCTGATTGTTATGAATCCAAGGGTTACTCATGGAGTAAAGTCTGGATTCCCAGGATATTATCTTTTCTCCAAGATGTTTTGGAGAAAAGGGTTGTCAGCTAATTCCTTAAAAGGGGACAGATTTTTACTCTGTCTATTTTTTTGCACAAGCGTCTGGCAGGTATTCTAGACGTTCAGGCATTTGGTCAGGCTTTGGTTAGATCCAAGCCTGTGTTTAAAACTGTTGCTCTGCCATGGAGTTTAAACCTGATTCTTAAGGTTCTTCAAGAAGTTCCGTTTGAACCTTTTTTGTTCCATAGATATCAATCTTTATCTTGGAAAGTTCCTTTTGGGTAGCTAGTTCCTCGACTCGTAGAGTCTCCAAGTTATCTGTGTTACAATGTGATTCTCCTTATCTGGTCCTTCGTACGGATAAGGTAGTCCTGCGTACCAACCTGGGTTTTTTCCTAAGGTGGTATCTAACAAGTACATCACTCAAGAGATAGTTGTTCCATGCTTGTATCCTAATCCTTCCTCAAAGAAGGAACGTCTATTACACAATATTGGACGTGGTTTGTGCTTTAAAGTTTTACTTACAAGCTACTACAGTTTTCATCAAACGTTCACCTTGTTTGTTGTCTATTCTGGACAGAGGAGAGGTCAAAAGACTTCAGCAGCCTCTCTGTCTTTTTGGTTAAAAAGCATAATTCATTTAGCTTATGAGACTGCTGGACAGCAGCCTCCTGAAGGGATTACAGCTCATTCTACTAGAGCTGTGGTTTTCACTTGGGCCTTTTTTAAATGTGGCTTCTGTTGAACAGATTTACAAGACGGAGTCTTGGTCTGCGCTTCATACTTTTCAAATTTAACAAATTTGATACCTTGCTTCTTCGGAGGCTATTTTTGGGAGACAGGGTTTTTTACAGGCAGTGGTAACTTCCGTTTAAGTACCTGCCTTGTCCCTCCCATCATCCGTGTACTTTAGCTTTGGTATTGGTATTCCATAAGTAATGGATGATCCGTGGACTGGATACACTTAACAAGAGAAAACATAATTTATGTTTACCTGATAAATTTATTTCTCTTGTAGTGTATCCAGTCCACGGCCCGCCCTGTCACTTTAAGGCAGGTAATTTTTTCATTGAACTACAGTCACCACTGCACCCTATGGTTTTTCCTTTCTCTGCATGTTTTCGGTCGAATGACTGAATATGGCAGTTAGGGGAGGAGCTATATAGCAGCTTTGCTGTGGGTGGACTCTTGCAGCTTCCTGTTGGGAAGGAGAATATATTCCATAAGTAATGGATGATCCGTGGACTGGATACACTACAAGAGAAATAAATTTATCAGGTAAGCATAAATTGTTATTTTGATGGCATGGAGGTTAAACACCTAGTTCTCAAAACAGAGGTTTCTCAGATTATTTTATCTCTCCTCTTCTGCAAACCAGAAAGCCTGTCATGCAGAGAATTTATCATAAGATTTGGAAAGCTTACTTTCTTTGGTGTTCTTCTAGAGGTTTCTCTTGGAATTCCCCAGAATTCTTCAGTTCCTTCAGGATGGACTTTGATAAGGGTTTATCAACTAGTTCTTTATTGGGTCAGATTTGTTTTGTTTCTCAAGAAGCTGGCCTGATGATCAAGCCGTGGTCAGAATTCGCCCTGTTAGACCCATTTCTCCCCCTTGGAATTTCAATCTGGTTCTTTGTGTTCTGCAAGGTGGCCCCCCTCTCTGAACCTATGCATTCTCTGGACCTAAAGTTATTATGGAAGGTTCTCTTTCTTCTTGCCATTTCTTCCTCCAGAAGACAAAGCTGATAAATCAGAAACTTTTCTAATCACCCTTTTTTGATTTTTTCATCAGGATAAAGTGGTTCTCCGGACTAAATAGGATTTTTTCAGAAGGTTGTGTCTTCATAAAATATTAATCAGGAAATTGTCATTCCTTCTCTGTTCCCAAATCATTCTAACTTTAAGAAACACCTACTACATAATGTTGATGCAGTCAGAACCTTTAAAATCTTAAGTAGCCTGAAGAAAAAAGTTTGACAGACGTCTAGCTTGTTTGTCCACTTTTCGAGTCCCAGAAAGTGGTGCCTTTGGCATCATGGTTTAAGCAGACTATTCGTAAGGCTTACTTGCTTGCAGTAAAACCCACCTCCAATAAGAGTGACTGCTCATTCTACTAGGTCTGTATCTACTACGTGGTCCTTCAAAAATGACGCATCCTTGAATAGATTTGCAACCAGCAACTTGGTCCTCTCTCCATACATTTTTCTAAATGTTATCATTTTGCTATTCGTTGCTTCCGAAGCTGTTTTGGCAGGAAAGTCATTCAGGCTGCAGTGTCCAGCAAATTGGAACTGCCATCAGTTTTTCCACCCATCCTTAACATGGACTCTCAGCTTGGGTATTGTATCCCACATGTTATCGACACCTATGGAAAACAAAATTCATACTTACCGATAAAAAAAAAAAATCTGGATGATGAGTCCATAGGACTCGCCCAGGTTTTTTACTATATGGGCATCATTTCTTATTTGCACATTTTAACCCTGCTTTTCTATCTTTCCTACCCTTTGTGTCTCCTCTGCTCGACTATATAGAAACTGAGTGGAGAGAGGAGGTGGAAGGGATTAAAGCTTTTGTAAGGATTCTTGATTACCTCCTAATGACAGGAAATATCATCATATATATCGATCATGCAGTTTTAAGACCCTTTCCAATTTACTTCCATTATCAAATTTTGCATAGTCTTTTTATATTCACACTTTCTGGAGAACAATATCTTACTGAGCATGTGCACAAGCTCACAGGGTATACGTATACTAGACTGTGATTGGCTGATGTCTGTCATGATACAGGGGGCCGGATAATGGGAGAAAAAAATAAATTTGTCAAAAAAACATCTACTTTATTTGAAATTCAGATTAAGTGCTATTGCATTGTCTCTTTATTATGCACTTGTTAATTTATGTCATTCTACTTCATTAAGTGGTCCTTTAACATTTGGTGTTTGCTCACTTGGGAGTATGCATTCTTATAAAAACTAGGGGAGAGACAAACCTCTACTCAATTTTTCAAGACTCATCCTCAGGCATAGTACCCCAGGACTGGCGTAAAGCTTTTTAAAAAGGGAAGCAGGGCTGATCCAGGAAGCTATAGACCAGCTAGTCTGACATCAGTAGTTTGGAAGATACTTGAAGGTATTATAAGTGATAATATTGATGAGTATATTTGTGTTAACAAGATTGAGTTCAAATCTGCATATTTTTTTGAGAAATAGATCATGTCAAACTAATCTAATTAAATTCTTTGAGGAAGTAAAAATGTGGATAAAGGAGAATCAGTTGATGTGATATATTTGGATTTTGCAAAGGCGTTTGATACAGTGCCACATGAGATTAATGTACACAATTAAAGGTACAATCTAGTCAAAATAAAACTTTCATGATTCAGATAGGGCATGCAATTTTAAACAACTTTTCCCATTTAATTTTTGTCATTAAATTTGCTTTGTTCCCTTGGTGGTATTTTTGAAAAGCTAAACCTAGTTGGGCTCAAAATTATTTGTAAACCGTTAAACCGCCTCTTAGCTCAGAGCATTTTGAAAGTTTTTCACAGTTAGACAGTACTAGTTCATGTGTGTCATATAGATAACATTGTGCTCACTGCCGTGGAGTTATTTTAGGGGTCTGCACTGATTGGCTACACTGCATGTCCATCAAAAGCACTTAGATAAGGAGGCAGTCTGCAGTGCAGAGGCTTTTAGATACAAGGTAATCACAGAGGTAAAACATATAAATATATAACTATGTTGGTTATGCAAAACTGGGGAATGGATAATAAAGGGATTATCTATCTTTGTAAACAATACAAGTTCTTTAAGGGATTTGGAATAGCTGGAAATGTTAGCTCATGGATAAACTGGATAAAAGAATAGGGAGCAACAAGTAGTAGTAAATGGATCATACACAGATTGGACAAAGGTAATCCGTGGCGTCCCCCATGGATCAGTACTGGACCATGTTCTCTTTAATATTTTTATTAATCACTTGGAGCAAGGCTTAAAAAGCAACATCTCTATTTTTGCAGATGATACAAAGTTGTGGAAGTTCATAAGGTTAAGGTAGGATGAACTTGCTTTACAAGGGGATCTAGAAAAATTAGATTGGGCAGGTTAAATGGAAAATAAGATCTAATACCGAAAAATCCAAGGTTCTATTTTTTGGAAGTAAAAAATAAGCAGGCAATCTATTAAAATGGGATTATACTTAGCCAAACAGAGGAGAAAAGGGATTTTGGAGTAGTAATAAATAACAAGCTAATGATGGGTGCACAGTGCAGGGCAGCAGCTTCTAAGGCAAATAAGATACTAGCATGTATTGAGAGGCATTAATGCAAGGGAGGAAAGTATAATTCAGTCACTATATAAATCCTTAGTAGGACCTCACCTTGAGTAGGGAGTGCAATTTTGGGGACCAGTCTAATACAAAAACAAATTAATTTAAGCTCAACTAGAGCATTTTTGTAAGTATATTAAGATTTGTTTAGGTTAAACTCGATGGACTTCTTTCTTTTTTCAACCTTATCTACTATGTTATGTTACTATGCAAATGCTCTTGCTTTATCTCATTATTCATTGCAGCTGTAAGATATAATATATATATATATATATTTTTTTTTTTTTTTAATCGAAAATCTTTATTTTTATTTTAAAGTTCTCCTTCAACATGGCGCTGATCCAACCATCCGAAACACAGATAACAGGACAGCTTTGGATTTATCAGACCCATCAGCAAAAGCAGTGCTTACAGGTAAAAACTGCCTTTTTATCTAGTGCATCTTGAGCTCCGGTTATTAAAGGGATATGGAAATCCAATAGTATGCTTGTGCTGTACAGCCTCAGAAATACCATGCTATTTTACAAAAAAAACACAAGGTTCTGCAGTAGAAGGGGAACTTGCTGCATGAGAGGGTTTTCAGGGGAAAGAGATCTAGCTGCATTAGAGGTTCAATGACGGAAGGGAAACTGGTGCTATTAGGGGTTCTGTGTTGTATGGGGAAATATAAAGGGTTCTGCTGTGGAAGGGGAATTAGTGGCCTGAGGGGGTTCTTCTGCAGAAGTGGTACTAGCAGCCTGAGGGGGTTCTTCTGCAGAAGTGGTACTAGCAGCCTGAGGGGGTTCTGCTGCGGAAGGGGAACTAGCGGCATGAGGGGTTCTGCTGCGGAAGGGGAACTAGCGGCGTGAGGTTTTTGCTGCGGAAGGGGAACTAGCGGTGTGAGGGATTCTGCTGCGGAAGGGAAACCAGCAGCGTGAGGGGAACTGCATGTGAGATGGTCCATGTAAAAACTGGTTTTAAGTCTTGTGGTATTAGGTCTCTTGTTTCTGTTTGGGCTGGGAGTGTATTTTCATATAGTACAAATTTGCAGTGGCCTAGGCCACACTGAGGGCAGTAAGCAGTTGGTAGCATTTCACTTCTTAGCCCTTTCAGTGCTTCTCATGTTTTAAAATTGCAAGCAACAAGAAGTGCGGTTTACTGTAAAACATATAAGCACTGCTGAGCTCTGCATAAGTCATACCTAACTATTTGCATTATCTAACATAAGGAGTATTATCACACATTTTCTACACCTACATCATTCTAAGATGTCAGAATTATGGGGCAGGATTAGTTGATAAATTTAAAATTCTTGAATAATGAACAAATAATTTGTTGCTGTGTGCGCAGTGTGGTGATCAGAAGAAATTGGAGAGGGAATATTAATATTGTAATAATTTCAAGGTTTGAGCAATTTTAATTCAATTTAATGTGCCTCTCCATCACTAAAAAATCCAGCTTAGTCCACACTTATATTTTTTTTTTTAGGATGCAAATAGAGTTGGGTGAGAACACATCAAGGACATGACTTTTGTTTTTCTCTCAAAGTAAATTACAGTAGTCTCCCTGTATCCGCAGTTGATACATTCCGAGACCTACCGTGGATACCCGAAGAACGCAAATAGGGAACCCTATATGCCGTACTTCTGATCGACCTTAGCAGGCTTTGCACTTTGTGACCGTTATTAAGCAAAACGATAATAATGCGGCAATGAATGCAGACATAGAGAACACTAGAGGCTAATTGGATACCAGTAAAGCGGGCCAACATGGGTACAGAGGATAAAGAGAGAGGAATCATATTTTACATTTAAGTT
Organism: Bombina bombina; assembly: GCF_027579735.1. Classification (NCBI taxonomy): domain Eukaryota; kingdom Metazoa; phylum Chordata; class Amphibia; order Anura; family Bombinatoridae; genus Bombina; species Bombina bombina. Next base: position 117,881,422 of record NC_069507.1, read on the forward strand.
TTTTTGGGTGCGTAAACCACGAATAACTGAATCCGTGGATATGGGGGAGCTACTGTATATAAAAATACTCTATTATATTAATTTTATTTAACTGTTTGGAAATAAGTTCTCTCCTTTTTTGTGTTTTTTGCTGTGCTTCAAGAGGCATAGTTTATTTCTGCTATAAAAATCTGCCTGTAGTGTATGTTTCCACATGCATAGGATGTAGTAAACCTATTGTTTTAATCTTTGTAGGTGAATATAAGAAAGATGAACTCTTGGAAAGTGCTAGGTAAGTAGTGGTTAAAATAAATTATTATATAGTTATTAATTTGATATTTTTCTTTTCAAGATAATTTACTTTAGGATTGTGCAAAAGCTTTATAAATGTTTAAAAAATGTCTAGTTGTAAAATTCTTGGAATAATTGCAGGAACTCCTTAAATGGGTCAGATTTGTTTTCTAAAACATGATTTGTTTATTTTTAAGAAGTGGAAATGAGGAGAAAATGATGGCTTTGCTAACACCCCTAAATGTTAACTCTCATGCAAGTGATGGAAGAAAGGTAATATTCTGTTCTTAAGCACTTTTTTTGAGGAACTCTGTGTGGTTGTGTGCATGAAGGTTGCTTTTGTTGCATTAATGGGATTTAATGGGACACTTAAGCCTTATAGGTGTATTAAATATTTAAAAGTTGCCAAAGCTAGAAAAAAACAAAACTGCTGCATGTCCAAAAACGTACCAGAATGAAACATTACAAAATGTTGTTGTTGTTGTTTCATACTTTAATTTACAGACTTTGATTTATAGGGCCATAATACCCAAATGTTTAAACACTTGAAAGTGATGCAGCATAGCTGTAAAAAGCTGACTAGAAAATATCTCCTGAACATCTCTATGTAAAAAAGAAAGATATTTTACCTCAAAAGTTCCTCAGTAGCCACCTCCCATTGTAAAGGATTTCTAAGCAGCATTTTAGTGTGTCTGTCCTGGGACAGCTTAGGGGATGACCCTCGTGAACTCTCATATTATTTCACCAATCGGGTAAAGGAAGCTTACTATGAAATCTCATGAGAGTTAAGTCAAATCTCATGAGATCACAGTAAGAGTTCATGACCTCAGCACTGCTGATGCTGATTGGCTGCTGTTCATTTCTTCATTTTTTTTTTTATTTTTACCTGCAGCTGGGAGCAGGTGAAGTATAACTTTTTACACAGAACTTACTCTGCTGAGCTGAGGAGATTGTGAGGTAAAATATCTTCCTTTTTTACATAGAGATGCTCAGGTGATATTTTCCTGTCAGCTTTTTACAGTTATACTGCATCAGTTTCAAGTGATTTAGCATATAAGTATTATGTCCCTTTAAAGTTAACAGGACTCAATTGTGTGCAATCATACACTTTCTGTTAGTTTCACAACATTTTCAAACATTTTATTTTACATGGTACAGCGTATTTGAGTATCCTGTCCCTTTAAAATATTTGCTAGCTCCCCATCAGGGGCTGGGTTTAGCATGTCAGAGTGCAGCAAAGTGCCCTTGTGCTTTCACATGTGGGCTTGTCCCAATAAGATTCTTTCTTTGTGGTGTGTGCACATGTAAATTACCAATGTTTATACATATTCCATCTCTGCCCAATTTCTGCTCATGTGCATCAGTTGATGAGGAGGAATGAGAGCACCCAATGAACTTCATAGACAATGGTTTATTTAAAAATTTCAAGCTCCTTAATTTACCATTTTTTTAAAAAGGTAAATAAATACAATTAACTGAATATACTTATGCTACATGGTAATGCATAATAGGCTTCATTTTTGTGTAGTGTTCAATAGCCCTTTGTGTAGTTTAGTTTCCCCATTTCAAATACTGATAAAGTTGCATATGTTTCTAATTGCAGTCAACACCCCTTCATTTGGCTGCAGGTTATAACAGAGTGAAAATTGTCCAATTGTTACTTCAGCATGGGGCAGATGTTCAAGCTAAGGATAAAGGGTATGTTTTGTTGGCATTGTGGATGAACTAGTTCTGGTCTGTTTGTATATTGTACAGTATAATGTGAAATTATCTTTTAATAAATAGAGCAATTAAATAAGTGTGTAGATGGCATTTGGTTTTCTGTATCAGATGCTTTACCTCTAATCAAGTATGAACAAGTTCTAACTCCTATTATCAATTTTCTTCATTCTCTTGGTATCTTTATTTGAAAAGACAGGAATGAAAGCTTAGAAGCCAACCTATTTTTGGTTCACCACCCTGGATAGTGCTTGCCGATTGGTTTAGCAACCAATCGGCAAGCACTACCCAAATACTAAACTTAAAATTGTCCGGCTCCTAAGCTTTCAAGTAAGATACCAAGAGAACGAAGAAAACTTACGAATTGGAGTAAATTGGAAAGTTGCTTAAATTGCATGCTCTATCCGATTCATAAAAGAGGAAAAATTGTTTAGTATATTTTTAGGGAGTATACATCCTCTATTTTTGAACCATTGAAGTGAATGATCTGTTTCCATTAAATGTAATGATCATTATTTGTTTTATTTTGTTGCAGTGATTTGGTGCCACTTCACAATGCTTGCTCATATGGCCATTATGAAGTAACAGAACTTCTTGTGAAGGTTTGTATATTTTATATATAAAAGTAAGATTGCACATATGAGATGCTGTATTAATAATCAGTGCTTAGAAACTTATTCAGGTTATACTAAAAGCATATTCAATGCGGTTCTTGTAGGTTTTTTCTTTTAATATGTAAGGTACTAAAACTTCGTAGATTTTTCATATAGGTGGCGAGAGTCCACAAGCTTGTTACGAATAGGATATACATTCCTACCAGGATGAGGCAAAGTTTCCCAAACCTCAAAAGCCTATAAATACCCCGCCCACCTCACTCATACCTCAGTTTAAAAACTTTGCCTTTCGTTAGGAGGTGGTGATGCATGATATGCTTGATTCTTCAGTGAAAGGCACTTCTAAGGATATTGAAGCCCAGTTCCTCTCTAAATACAGTGTTTGTCTGTCTGAGGGATGTGAAGGGAGTGTTGCCTCATGACAAAATGTTTTCACCTATGGGAATTTTTTTTCATAAGGCTCTCTGTAAATTCAGTCGCAAGGATTCATCTGCTGCTTCCCTTTACAGATCAACATTACACTCCTCTACTATTACCTCTGCTGATATGTTTCAGTACTGGTTTGGCTGTCTGCTATATGTGGATGGGTGTCTTATGGTAAGTATATATCTCTTTTCTCTTGTAAGGTGTATCCAGTCCACGGATCATCCATTACTTGTGGGATATTCTCATTCCCAACAGGAAGTTGCAAGAGGACACCCACAGCAGAGCTGTTATATAGCTCCTCCCCTAACTGCCATATCCAGTCATTCTCTTGCAACTCTCCACACGCATGGAGGTAGTAAGAGAGAGTGGTGAAATATAGTTAGTTTTTTATCTTCAATCAAAAGTTTATTTTAAATGGTACCGGAGTTGTACTATTTCTCCAACATTGGTGTGTCCGGTCCACGGCGTCATCCTTACTTGTGGGATATTCTCCTCCCCAACAGGAAATGGCAAAGAGTCCCAGCAAAGCTGGTCACATGATCCCTCCTAGGCTCCGCCCACCCCAGTCATTCTCTTTGCCGTTGCACAGGCAACATCTCCACGGAGATGGTTAAGAGTTTTTTGGTGTTTAAATGTAGTTTTTATTCTTCTATCAAGTGTTTGTTATTTTAAAATAGTGCTGGTATGTACTATTTACTCTGAAACAGAAAAGGATGAAGATTTCTGTTTGTAAGAGGAAGATGATTTTAGCAGACAGTAACTTAAATCGATTGCTGTTTCCACATAGGACTGTTGAGATGAAGTAACTTCAGTTGGGGGAAACAGTTAGCAGACTTTTCTGCTTAAGGTATGACTAGCCATATTTCTAACAAGACTGTGTAATGCTGGAAGGCTGTCATTTCCCCTCATGGGGACCGGTAAGCCATTTAAT